>NC_138555.1:13951626-14360449 GCF_964273705.1 Natrix helvetica
TGGAACAAAATGATTTAGCATTAACCATTGAATCCAGCTCAGTTTTAAGAGAAGATTTTGAAGGACAATCAAATATTGGTGCTGAGAAGGGGTTAATTTGTTTATAGATGGGATGAGAAAGTGGTAGACAGTAAGATGAGTTTTGGTAGAAACTAGAAAGTTAAGTTGGTATGCACAGAGTTGTGAATTGTATGCCTTAAATCAAGCTTTGAATTCCTTTGAAGCTTGAGGCACTAATTTAGCTGACTTGGAAGTCAGGATGGCAGCGGTAGAAGGAATTGAATGTTTAATGAAAGTGAGTAGAAGAAGTTAGAGAAAGTAGAAGCAAGCAGAAATGGGTATTGCCTGGGGGGGGCGGGGAGGTATGATGTGATTTGTTTTTTTGGAGGGGGGAAGTTTCTGGATCCTGTGGATTGTGACAAATATGTGAAAAATGTATAGTATGTAAAACAGTAAACAAGTTCTACACATAAAGAAAAGGGAGAGCAACTTTAGCATGAGATCATTTAAATGCATTCAAGTTGATTTTATTAAAATACCTCAAGTGGGGACACTTAAATATTTATTGGTGATAGTGGGTTATTATTATTATTATTATTATTATTATTATTATTATTATTATTATTATTATTATTATTATTATTATTATTATTATTATTGTATATCCAAAGTTTTTTGCCCATCTTATCATTGTTTCTTTAACCTCTTCTTCTTCTACATTTATTCTGAGTAGATAACTATACAATTTTTTAACCATTTTCTCATCCGTTCCCATCAGTATCTTATCTAGTTCTGACTTTTCCATATTAAAACCATACTCTTTAACATCCTTCTCATATCTTGTTTGTATTTGCATTTGTTTAAACCATCCTATATCAATCCCTTGTTCTTCTAATTCTTTCTTCTGTGTTAGTTCTCCCTGTGCTATTAGTATATCTTTGTACCTAATAACCTTTTTAATACTACTAATATTCGGGTGTGTCAAAGCTTCCACTGTTGAAAGCCACATTGGTATTTCCATATAGTACTTTTCTTTCACTTGTTCACATGCTGCGTATAAACCATTTCTTACATAGTGTCTCTGAAAATAACCATGTATTCTATTCTTCCCATACCACAAAAATGCGTGCCAACCCAGTTGCATATTGTGTCCCTCCAAGGATAATAACCTTGCATTTCTTAATAATATCCATTCTTTTATCCATGTTAAAGCTGCTGCTTGGTAGTATAATTCCCAATTCGGTACACCAAATCCACCTCTAATCCTTGAATCTTGTAACATTCTTATATTAATTCTTGCTTTCTTTCCTTGCCAAATATATTTTCCTATTATTTTATTTAGTTTTTGAAGTACTTTCCCCCCCAGTTTTATCGGTATTGTTTGAAATAAAAATAATATTCTTGGTAATATATTCATCTTAATTACCGCTATTCTTCCCATTAATGATAGCTGTAAGTTTTTCCATTTCTCTATATCCATTTCAATTTGATTTCTTAATTTATAATCTTCCTTGATAGTTACACATCTCGAAGTCAGCTGTATTCCCAAATATTTCACTTTTTTAACTAGTTGAATATCTAATTTTCCCATTATTTCTCTTTTCTGTTTTTCTGTTATGTTTTTCACTAAAAATTTTGTTTTATCTTTATTAATTTTCAATCCTGCCTCTCCTCCATACTCTTCTATTTGCTCTAGTAGTTTTGGACCTGTTTCTATTGGATTTTCAATAATAAATACCAAGTCATCTGCAAATGCTTGCAATTTATATTCTTCTTTTTAAATTTTCATTCCTTTTATATCTTTATTTTGCCTTATCTTTCTGTTCAAAACTTCTAGTGTCAATATGAATAATAGTAATAGATAATAATAATAGACCCTTGTCTAGATCCTTTTCTAATTGGCACTTTTTCTGTCATATCTCCATTTACCATCACCTTAGCCCAGTGATGGCGAACCTTTTTGTAAAGGTGTGCCAAAATTGCAGGCATGCGTGCGGTAACACGCATGTGTGTGCCCATACCCAAAATGCAATGCGCCCTGCCTACCTGTGCATGTGCACATGACCCCCGTTGGGCCCATTTTGTGCCCTCTGCAGGCTCCAGAAGCTTTCCTGAAGCCTGGGGAGGGCAAAAACAGCCTCCCCTAGCCCTCGTAAAGGCCAGAAATCAGATAGCTGGCATGCACATGGGTGCTGCAGCTGATGGCTCACCTGCCAGAAGATATGGCTCCATGTGCCAGCTGTGGCACGCGTGCCATAGGTTCGCCATCACGGCTTTAGCCTGTTGTTCTTTATAAATAGTTTTAACCATATTTATGAATCCCTCCCCAAAATCCATCATTTGCAGTTGCATTATCATAAATTGCCAATTTACATTATCAAAAGCTTTCTGTGCATCCAAAAATAAAAATGCCATTTGTTTCCCGGGGTGTACTTAGTAATATTCTAATGCATTCAATATAATCCGCATATTATCTCTAATCTGTCTCTTGGGTAAAAAACCATTTTGACCTGAGTGTATAAATTCACTTACCAATCTTTTGAGTCTTTCTGCCATTATCGATGCAAAGATTTTGTAATGCACATTTAATAAAGAAATTGGTCGATAGTTCTTTATTTGCTGCAAATCTGTTTCTTCTTTTGGGATAAGAGTTATATAAGAATCCGGTATTTTTGCTTTCAATAACAGCTCATTGAATACTTCTAGCATAATGTTGCTTAACACATCTTGCAATGTTTTGTAAAATTCCGCTGGTATTCCATCCGGGCCTGGTATTTTCCCTTTTTTTGTCTTTTTGTTGCTTCTATTACTTCCATAATGTTATTCTCTCTTCCAATGCCTTTTAAAAATTTTCTGGAACCTTAGGTATTTCGGCCTTCTCAAGATACTGTTTTATCTTTTCCTCTGCCACTGTGTCTTGCTGGTATAGTTCTTTATAATAATTTTCTACTATTTTTTTCCTTTTCTTCCTTTTGGTAACAAATATTCCCTTCTTGGTCTGATAATTGGTTTATAAAAAAAATTTCTTTCTCTTTTTTCATCTTGTACGCCAACCATCATCTTGGTTTGTTTGCATTTTCAAAGAAATTTTGTCTTGTAGCTTTTATTTATTTGCCACTTCTTCATTTTCCATTAAATTCAATTTATGTTTTTGTAGGTCCATCAAATTTTTAATTTTAGCATTTTGTGGGTTTCATTGTAGTTCTATTTCCAGTCTCCTGTGTTCCTCCTCTATCTTCTTTCATGTTTGTCTGTTCTGTTTGTTTCTTTTTCCTAGGTAAGTCATTACTAGTCCTTTGGTATATGCCTTGCTGGTATCCCACACATTCTGTAGGGATGTATCCTCCTTCCAATTCTCTTTGAAAAAAAAAAGTTCAGTTCTTTTTCCATATATTGCTGAAATTCTTCTTTGTTTAATAGATTTTGATTTAATGTCCATCTCATTCTTTTCTCTGACCTTTCCATGTCATTATTATTGGATTGAGATCTGCCCGTAAGCTTGTTTCTATATCAATCTTTTGTGTTTTAGCAATTAAATCTATTGTTGTCCAAATCATGTTTATTCTTGACCACGACATGTGTCTGAGTAAAATGTATATTGTTTTTCTCTCAAGTGTCTTCTTCTCCATACATCTTGTAGGCTTAATTTATCCATCATTGTAAAAAATGTTTTAGGCAGTGTTCTCCTTAACTTCTTGTTCGACTTTGTGGTTTTATAATCCAACTCCTTATTTACTATTGCATTAAAGTCCCCTAATATGCATGTTTCTTTGTATTCATATTTTATTATCTTTTTGTGGAGTTTTCCATAAAATTCTTCTTGTTTCTCATTTGGCGCATATATTGCCACCATCAATATTTTTTTGTTATTCATCCTTATTTCCACTATCAATATTCTTCCTTCTTCATCTTCAAATATTTGCTTTGATTGTATTGACTTTTTGATATATAGTGCCACACCTGTTTTTGCTTTGATCAGCAAGTGTCATATACAGCTTCCCCAATTTCAGAGAATCCAAATATTTATTGTGTTGTTTTTTATATGTACTTCTTGCGTGCATAATATATCTAATTTCAATTTCTCTAATTCATTAAATGTCCTCTTTGTTTTTATGCTTGAATTTAGTCCATTTATGTTTAATAAGATTATTTTTATTTCTTCTTCTATGTCTTAGTTATTTGTAGTTTTAGTTGATCTAGTCACTCTCATCTCCATTTGTTCTTTCATCTCTTTTGCTCTTGCTCCTTCTCTTAATGCCCTTTCTTCTTGTTCTTTAGCTAGTTCTCTTTGTTCTTTCTCCTTCTCTTCTTGTAGTTTTGTTCCTCTTTCCTCTCTCCACCTCTCATCTTCTTGTGGTCCAAAGTATTGTTCATAAAATAACTCTGCCTTCTCTACTGTATCCAGCCTATGTCTTTGTTCCTGCCAAGTTACTAGTATCCCTTCTGGTATTAACCATCTGAAATTAACTCCTTTTTATTTAGGCATTTGGTCAGGAATTGATATTCAATTCTTAGATCACTCACCCTTCTTGGCACTTGTTTAAGAACTACTATTTCTTTAGCTTTATATTTTATTGTAGTATTCCTTGCAGCTTGCAAGATCTCTGTTCTCAGTGTTTTCATAGTAAATCTTACATGTACCTCTCTAAGTAATTTACCATATTTTTCGGAGTATAAGACACACCATTTCCCTCAACAAAAAGGCTGAAAATCTGGGTTCGTCTTATACACTGAATACAGCATTTTTGGCCTCCTGAAACCCCGCCCCTTCACCAAAATGGCTGTGCAGAGCCTTTAGGAGGCTTATAGAGTGCTCCTGGGGGCTGGAGGGCAGAAATGAGCAAAAAACAGGCCATTTTTTGCTCAATTTTGCCCCCCCCCCCCAGCTCCCAGGAGCACTCTATAAGCCTCCTCATCAAGGCTCTCCACAGCCATTTTTTTTGACAAAAAACAGGCCCATTTTCATGAAAAATGGGCCATTTTTTGTTCATTTTTGGGTACCCCCCCAGGAGCACTCTACAAGCCACCTAAAGGCTATTCATGCCCTTTTTTTTGAAAAATAACGGGCCTGTTTTCATGAAAATCGGGCCATTTTTGGGAGGTCTGCAGAGTGCAAAAACTTATTTTTTAACTTGCCTCTTCAAAATCTTGGTGCATCTTATACTCCAGTGTGTCTTATACTTCGAAAAATACGGTATTTCTTATAGCGTATCTTGCATAGAACCTGTAAATTTCATCAATACCACTTGACACCTTTTCCTTGGATTCTTCCAGTTCATCCGCCAATATGTCTGCAATTTTTTCCGATAGGTTCTCTTCATTTTCCTCTTCAATATTTTGGAATCTTAAATGATAATCAGCCTTGTCCATCTCCCAAGAGATATTTATCTTTTCTTGATTTTTATCTGTTGTTGTCAGTCTATAATCCATCTCCTCCATTTTCTTCTCTGTTGTTTCCACCTTTTCCTCCACTTTCTGCAATCTCTGCACATTTTCCCCATTATCTCTTTGACCTCTTTCAAATCTTCATCCACTTTGTTTATTCTTTCTTTGAGGTCTTCATGCAAAGCCTGTAATATACTCTTTAACTCCATACTGACTTTATCTTGTTGCGTTGTCATATTTGATGAGTTTTGTGCTGTAGGACTGGAGGTTGTTGCTGTCGATGAAGAATATGCTGTTATCTTCTTCATCTTGTTGATTTATTTTTGTAATCAAAATATTTAAAAAAAAGAAGAAGAGAAAAGGGAAAAAAATCCAAATTTTGAGGGTCAACTCTCCAAGTCTGGTGGGCCAAGCTTCAGGTTCTTGCTACCCTAATCCAATTGTAGTAGTAAAATAAAATTAAAAAACCAAATTCCAAAAATGGCCACAGAAAAAAAATAGTAAAAAATTGACCACAATTGTAAAATAAAAATATGTCTTTAATCCCCCTTATTCCCTCCTGCTCTAACAGGAGGAGAGAGAAAAAGAGAGAGAAAAAATAAAAAGGAAAAAGAAAAGCCGAATAAGTACCCACTAAGTGGAGAATTGCAATGAGAAAACAAGAAAGGAAATTATTTAAAAAAGGAACCAGGTACAGATCCACCTAAGGAAAATAACTTCCATTCTTAATACAAGCAAAAGCTCCACAGTTCCAAACCAGTTCCAAAACTCCAAAGTTGTAATCAAGAAAGTGGAAAACAAAAGCCCAAAAAATAAATCCACAGCTATTGTTTTGCCTTATGTGGCAGTTTTTATCACCACTCTGTTTACCAAGTCACTATGCATTGTCCAAGGTCATTATTTCTAACTTCACTTTGTTTTTTCTAATATATTCTCTCTGTTGCCACTAGATGGCACTGTTGTTACTGAAAAGAATAGGTAAGGGGGGAAAAATCCAAAAGCAACCCCAGAGTTCCGAATTCTTTAAATATTCTTTAAATATTCAATATCAAGATTGAAAAGTTTCACTAGCAAACAACTCTGTCCAGACTGCTCTCTATTTCTCCAAACCATCCTCCCAAAACTATTTGATGAGTCATTCATCTGTATTAGTGTTCACTTCTCCACTGCTGCTCTCCTGGAGTGAAGGGATAATCCACTCCCACCCACCCACCTTTGCCTTCTCTCTTTTGTTCTCAATCAGTCAGGGAGAAAAAAAAACCTTTTGAATAGTGTGCCCCAGGGTAGTATCATGATCTCACCCAAACGCTCCAAGCTGCTTTCTTCTCTCTCTTTGTGAGGCCCCCCCAACTCTGTCTTCCTAGCCACTGGGTCGGCAGCTATTGCAGACATTCCAGGGGGTTTGTGGCACACCCCCCCCCTTCACATCTACTTGTGCCCTTCATTCCTCACTGTCCCTCCAAGACAGTTCTTTTTTAAAAAATATTTTTTATTAAATGTTTTGATCTTTAAAAACAATAGGGAAGACACAGCAAAGAAAAAAACACAATAAGACAAAACAAAACACAGAACATACATAACAATATACAATAATTTTACAGCTTTCTCTATTGGCTTTCCTTCTTAGCTTTTATAATTCTCCCTTCTGCATTGCCTTCCTCTCACTATAACCTTGTCCTATGATTTAACAAACATAGTATTAACACTTATAATAGTATTCATTATTTATATCCATATATTTGTATTCTCTATTTTCTGTCTTGGCTTCTGCTTTCTAGCCACTTGTACATTTTATTCCATACTTTATAGAAGTCCGATTCTTCTCTTTCTTTTAGTTCTATTGTCATTGTCACTGCGTTAATTGGTTTGCTAGCTGTGTTGAGATTTATTGCGCGTGCTCCAGTTCTTATCTGACAAATGATTTAGTACGCATGCTCATTCACATTCCAACTTTACTTTCTTCTCTGATCTTCCGTTCGCCTGCCAAGAGGGTGGGCAACATAACTCTGCAGAGATGTAGTTAATTGAGTTAGCAAAGTTTTGTATTTTTATTTTATTTTATATTAAAGTGTTTTTATTAGAACATGCTTTGAGTTTTATTTTGCTTGTCTTCAGAAGTATGCTACTAGGAGAGCCAAGATCCAACACCTCATTAATTCAAGGGTGGAACTTCCCCCTTGACAAAATGGTAACAGAGCATGGTTATATAATTTATGGCTTATCTCCTTCTTAGCTACTTCCAACAGATAAGCATAATAGGCCAATTAGAGAGGATGATTTACGATCGACTGAGGACCGATTAAATCACTCCTAACATGCCGAAGAAAAAGAAACAGAGAGATTTCTCTTCAAGACATTCCAAAGGCTTCCTCCCCTCTGATGGAGAAGTGAAAAGCTTTTTATGCTGGTGTCAGGCCTGTAATTCTGTTCCTTTTAGGATCTTTGGCCTGCCACATAATTAAAACATATATATTATGCTGTTTCATTGGTATAGTAGTTGGGAGGAGGGAATAGAAAGGAGTAGGATTGTGGAATGTATTGTTATGGATTTCTTAGAAGCTCAAGGTCGTCTTTTGTCTCCGCACCTCGACACCTGGCCGGAAGAAGAAGGGTGTGCATGCCAGCGTGGAAGATGAAGATTGGACCATGTGATGAATTATGGGGTGTGGGGATAGATGATGAACTTTTAACTTGGGAAATTCACCGGATGTACCTTAGAGTTGAAATTTCAACAGCATAATGCCAACATGCCTGTCTTATTAAATTGGAGTTTTAAGGACTACTTTGCCTTGGACAATGATTTAATTCTGCATGATATTTGGAACGCTGACATTATTTCAACTCTCCCTTAAAAAATTTTTCTTTCATCGGGGTACTGAATCCCAGCTCTGACCCAACCCTGGGCAGGACGAAATTTCAGTGAAGATGGAGGAAGGAAAGAATGCAGCAGAGAAAGCTAAGGATGATGGATCGCTTATTTTTGTCGAAACCATCTATGCACCTTCTAAAGAAATAGTTCAACAGGCAGAGGCGAAGCAAAGGGAGCTTCAGCAGGGCGCTCGGCGAAAGGAACCGAAACCAAGATTTCCCTCACAGACGGAGGTTGATCTGCGGGAGGAAGTTTCGGGATTTATTGCTTCTCAGGAATGCCTGCTGGAAGGAGGGGGGCCCCCCAAGGGAACTCTGACAGACGGCTGGAGCATGGGGAGAAGAGCAAATGAATGGAGATCTCAGTCGCTATCACGCAGCCAGTCTTTGATGGGCCTTCCGGACCAATTCCGACGCCTAAATGTGAGTGAACAAAAACCCCTGGGGCCCCCAGAACCACCCGGGTGGAGCCTAGCAAAGCCCACATTATCCTTTCCCAGCAGAGAAACTGCTGCGCAGTGGAGCGGAGACCTTGGGTCTTTCCACACAGCCATCAGCGAATCAGCACCCCCCCCTCCTGGAGGAAAAAAAAATTGGGAAGTAAAACTTAACCAGCCGTAAGGGGCCTGGAACACTTTCACCTCCCCCCCTCTGCAAAGCGATGGCTCTGGACCCATCAATCAAGCCAATTCAGGTTGGGCTTTCTTCCCGGGTCATGGATGGGCTCAATGCCAGTGGACGCCTGCCCCTTCCCAACCAATGGCGCCACCCCAAATGGCTGCTCAGAGGCAGAGCCAGGGAATGGGACCACCACAGGGCCCAGCCCCCCCACCAATGCCTCAGCAGGCTTTTGCCCAACCGATGGGTGTGGCCCCACAAAGAAGCTTACCACCCCAAGCAGCAGGCCAACAGGTTGCTCCGGTTCAACCACCAGCACCCCCTCCTCCTCCCACACCCCCCCGATTCCGTGCAACCTATGATGGCAGCCGAGACAAACTAGCTTACTTTATGAATCGAGTGTTGGCGTACGTTGACCAAGTAGGCCCACAATACCTGACGGATCGAGAACTGATCCAAGAAATAGCAGAGGGGATGAATGAAGGAGAGGCAGCACAATGGATAGCGGAACTCCATGAAGAAGCAGCTCCTGAGTTAGATGACATAACGGGGTTCATCCAACTGATGCGGGCCCGATTTTACGATGTGGCCCAACAGGTAGATGCTGAAGACCAGATCCAGGAATTACGACAGGGGGGTCGGCCGGTCAAAGAATTAGTTTGGGAATTCCGGAGAATAGCTGGAAGACTACGTTACTGGCCAGAGAGACTATTGGTCTATACGTTCAAAAAGGCCTTAGATCCCAAACTGAAACAAGCTTGTGCCGTAAGGGGGACCCCAGATCGTATCCAAGAATGGTACACCACTGCAATCATACTGGACCACGAGATTAACACCTATCCAAAGCCTGGTACCAGAACCCCTGAAAAAAAACCGTTAGCCCACCGAACGCAGAGGCAGCAAACTGAAAAGCTCCCGCCAACCCCTCGTTCCTGGGGCCCCAAAATAAAGTGCTACCGTTGTGGTCAGCTTGGCCACCGGGCATCTACATGCTGGGCTCCAGCCCCAGTTCCACAACCACGCCAACCACCTGCCAGCACAGTCAAGAAAACCCCCAGAAAACCACCAGAAAAAAGTCGTCTGGCACAACAGCCAGCAGGGGCAGAGAGCGGAGCCACTGAAAACGCCCGGGACACTTCAGAGGAGGAAGAGGAAGGAAACCCAGAAGACGACCCAATGGTGAGTGCACCTATCCGCCCCTTCCAAATAAAAGCCAAACTCCAAATACCGAAAAGGGGGGTAGAAGGGGAAGTTGGGGTGATTATAGATACCGGCTGCACCCGATGCTTAATCAGCATGTCAATAGTGGAGCAACTAGGTATACGCACCAGACCCCTGAAACAACCCATTCCGTTTGAGCAAGTGGATGGAACCCTAATTGGGGGAGCTCCGGCTACAAAGATCACTGAGTTAGTAAAACTGGTGATAGGCCGCCACTATGAGTTCCTCAGATTCATCGTGGCCCCTGGAATGCAGGAGTCAGTTATCCTAGGGCTTGCATGGTTGGACAAGTGGGAACCTACCATAAAGTGGGAGGATGGCGTTAGAAAGGTGACTATTGGACTTGGGCCGTTACCACCAGTGGAACCAAAGGGCCACCCAGGAACATTGGAACCTAACAGCCCAACCCATCCAGAACCTGCAGCAACCGCAGCAGACACTAAACTTCCGGGAATCCAACGAGTCCCAAAGATCTATTGGGATCTGGCGGAGGTGTTCAGTGAGGAAGACGGAAACTACCTTCCACCTCACCGCGCCACAGATTGTGCCATAGAGTTCAAACCTGGGGTAACCTTACCAAAGCCCAAAATGTACTCTATGACGCCTAAAGAGATGATAGAATTGAGAAAGTACATCGACACCAATTTGAAAAGAGGGTTTATTGAACCAGCAAAATCAAAAGTAGCGGCCCCAGTGCTCTTCAGGGAAAAGAAAGATGGGGGGGTTCGCCTCTGTGTGGACTTACGAGCTTTGAATGCGGTATGCGAAAAGAATACCTATCCCCTCCCTCTCATGAAAGATATGTTGAACCACTTGGCTAAGGGCAAGATTTTCACCAAGCTGGATTTGAGAGAGGCGTATTACCGTATACGAATCCGGAAAGGGGATGAGTGGAAGACCGCTTTTAATACTCCCTTAGGCAGCTTCCAATATAAAGTCATGCCTTTCGGACTACAAGGAGCACCCGCAGTATTCATGCAGTACATAAATGAAGTGCTACACGACCACCTGTACCACGGAGTACTCGTTTATTTAGATGACATCTTGATCTTCTCTGAGACCATGGAAGAACATGTGAAACTGGTACGGCAAGTCCTGAAAAAACTTCTAGCTGCCAAACTTTATGCAAAATTGTCAAAGTGTGAATTCCACAAGACCTCGCTAGATTATCTGGGATATCGTATCTCCAATGAAGGAGTAGAAATGGACCCAGAAAAAGTGAAAGCGGTGTTAGATTGGAAACCTCCAAGCACTCGCAAACAATTACAAAGCTTCCTTGGATTTGCAAACTTTTATAGGCAGTTTATTCCAACCTTTGCTGAAATTGCCCTACCATTGACTGACCTATTAAGAACGGGGCCTTCCCCTACTAAACCAAAAGCAAACCAACCATTAAGATGGACAATTGACTGTCAAAAGGCTTTTGAGAAATTAAAGCGGCTCTTTGCCCAAGAACCCATATTGCAACACCCCGATCCAGAGCGACCTTTCATAATCCAAACGGATGCCAGTGATGTCGCGATAGCCGCGGTGCTACTACAAAAGAATAAGGAAGGCCACCTCTTACCATGCGCTTACATCTCCAAAAAACTCACCACTACGGAAAGAAGGTGGCCCATTTGGGAGAAGGAGGCATTCGCGATCAGGTGGAGCATGCTCACCTGGAGGCATCTCCTGGAAGGGGGGGATATACCGTTCGAGGTATGGACTGATCATAAAAACCTCGAAACTCTCCTTGCCCATCGAAAGTTATCCCCCAAACAGGTCCGTTGGGCCCAATATTTCCAAAGGTTCAAATTTGAAATTAAACACATCCCCGCAGGGAAGAACTTGTTAGCAGATGCACTGTCGAGAAAACCCCAGTTTGACAGTAAGAAGGAAGAAATTTTCCATCCCATCATATCTTCTTCTCACCAAAAGGCAGCTCAAGTCACCAGTCGAAGCCAAGATAAACTGAGAACCGAACTGAAAGCAGCCCTCCAGACAGACCCATGGTTCAACAACAACAAAGACATCCTAACGATTAATGATGGCGTAGCCTGGAAGGGATCCAAACTGTACGTCCCTGCAGAAATGAGATTGCAAGTGCTACAGCGGAGTCATGATGCGAAACTAGGAGGTCATTTCGGATTCCTGAAAACTCTCCACCTCGCTAGACGTCAATTTTGGTGGCCAAAGATGAGGTCGGAGGTGGAAGATTATATAAAAAGCTGTGCTACTTGTACAACAATGAAAACCCGTCCGGGAAAGCCCCCTGGACTACTACAACAAGTGGCCAACCCTAGCCGACCATGGGAAGAGATAGCAATGGACTTCATTGTCGAACTTCCAGATAGCAGTGGTAATAAAGTAATCTGGACAGTTATTGATTTGTTTTCCAAGCAAGCACACTTTATCGCTTGTTCAAGCCTACCGTCCGCAAAGAAATTAGCGAAAATGTTTGTGAAACACATTTATCGCCTACATGGAGTTCCAAAAAGGATCATTTCAGATCGCGGAGTTCAATTCACCGCCAAGTTCTGGAGAGAATTCCTAAAATCGATCGGGTCCACGCAGGGACTCAGCTCAGCATTTCATCCCAGCACAAATGGGGCAGCAGAGAGGGCCAATGCAATGGTGGAACAGTACATCCGGTGTTATGTGGACTATCAGCAAGACAATTGGTCGGACTTGCTACCTTTCGCTGAAGTAGCATATAATAATACGGTTCACAGCAGTACCGGATTAACTCCTTTCCAGATTACCAGCGGCATGGAATTCGTTCCCATGCCTGAACTACCTAAGGAACCTCCCTCATCCATGTCCCTGAATGAATGGCTGGAGGCACTAAAGAAGGGATGGGAGAATACCAAAAAGGCACTAACAGATGCGGCAGAAGCATACAAGAAGCAAGCTGATAAACATCGTTCCCTACAACCCCCCTTTCGAGTGGGGGACAAAGTTTTTTTGTCTACTAAATACATAAGATTAAAGATGCCTAGTAAGAAATTAGGTCCAAAATTTCTAGGTCCTTTCCCAATAGAAAAGATAATTAACCCAGTTACAGTTCGACTCAGCCTACCTAGACTCTTAGGGAAAATTTACCCGGTATTCCATTGTAGCTTATTGAAGCCGGTAAGGGAGTCTAGCACGAGACCATCCACCCAAACTCCACCTCCTCCCGTAGTGGTAGAAGGGGAAACACATTATGAAGTGAAAAAAATATTAGATTCCAGGCTGTATAGAGGTCGTTTACAATATTTAGTGCATTGGAAGGGATACCCTTTGTCAGAAGCTACGTGGGTGAAAAGTTGGGATCTGAAAGCAGATAAATTAGTGAAGCAATTCCATGAGAAATTCCCTGATAAGCCAAAGGGTCCCCCTGGGGGAGGAAGAGGTGGTTAAATTTTGATGGTTAACATTTATGTTATTCTCTTTTCAGGAAACGTTTTTCTCTTGAGGAGAGGCCGCCTGTCAGGCCTGTAATTCTGTTCCTTTTAGGATCTTTGGCCTGCCACATAATTAAAACATATATATTATGCTGTTTCATTGGTATAGTAGTTGGGAGGAGGGAATAGAAAGGAGTAGGATTGTGGAATGTATTGTTATGGATTTCTTAGAAGCTCAAGGTCGTCTTTTGTCTCCGCACCTCGACACCTGGCCGGAAGAAGAAGGGTGTGCATGCCAGCGTGGAAGATGAAGATTGGACCATGTGATGAATTATGGGGTGTGGGGATAGATGATGAACTTTTAACTTGGGAAATTCACCGGATGTACCTTAGAGTTGAAATTTCAACAGCATAATGCCAACATGCCTGTCTTATTAAATTGGAGTTTTAAGGACTACTTTGCCTTGGACAATGATTTAATTCTGCATGATATTTGGAACGCTGACAGCTGGCTTCCAAGCTTTCAAATGCCGATAGCTTCAGCAACCAGGCTGGATGAGAAATCAGCTATGGGAGAAAGATCTCAACAAGATGGGACTGCTCCAGGAGATAAAAATCAACAACTGAGGTTAGTAGAACATCTCCCTTCTGATTATGCATGTTCCCAAATATCTCCAAGAGATTTTGAAACTCTCGGCACCAGGCCAAAGCTCTCGCGGCTGCAGGGATTTCACCCCCACGCAGAAAGAGAAACTTATGAATCTCCCCAGAGTTCTGAGCAAGATATGGAAAGCTATCGTAATCACATAGAATTTTTTGGACGCAGGCTTTTACAGGCCAAAATAGCTTACACAGCGTTAGAGGCAAGTAAGAAGGGTTTTCCTATCTTTCAAACTTCTGAAAACACCATCTTGCCTTCTTCTCCAAAGCCTAAGACACCCCCCCTGGAGGATACTGTGTCAGGCAAATCAGAACAGAGAGATGTGCACACGTCACAATTGCCACGTGATCTCCTTTGTTCTCCAATATATGCCACGCAGGCAGAAATATTGCAGCCAAGAAGTGAAGCTGCACCACCATCTCCTGGCAGAAATAATTTACTACACAGGGCAGATTACTCATATATTCAGGCTGCAAAATATCAAATGCCTTCTCAGGCCCAATTTTCAGCACCTCCTGATGGTGCACGTGCCTTTCCAGATACAGCAAGACAATACTTAATGCAGCAAAGGCAGATGTCTGCCCCCCAAGCAAGCCAAGTTAATTTTGCTGCTCAAGCATCAACTGCACCTGTAATACAGAGACCACAGGTCCAATTACAGCACCCCCTGGTTCAACAACCAGCTTTTTTACCTGCACAGCAACTTGTTCAAATGCATATTCCTCAACAGGCATTTTCTGTCACTCCTTTGACTGGTGAGTCAAAATTAAAAATGTCGGGACAGAATTATAAAGCCTGGGTCAGTGAGTTTGCACTCTTGCTTTGCAGAGAAGGTACCCATTGTATGGTGTTTAATCCTCCTGCCCAACCATAGACTCCTGCAATAAGAGACCTAGAGACTAGGGCTTGCACAACATTATTGATGTCCATGGATACTGAATTGCAGGTTACTTTTCCACCTGATGCAACAGCCCAACAAATTTGGGCCATTTTGGAAGATTGTTACAGGCCCATTTCAATTGAATCTTCATGTTTGCTCATGTCTGAGTTCCATGGTTCGAAGTTGAAACCTGGTGAACAAATTGATGGACATTTGACCAAACTGAAAGGAATGAGAAGTGAATTGAGAGAAAGAGGCCATGTTATTGATGATATCCAAATGATCAGCATTATCATTAACCCATTGAATTATGGATGGAAAGATGCCATTGCAAAGATTAACCACGTGCCTATTGCTCAACGCACTGTTAATAATGTATGCAGACTTTTAATTGAAGAGGAAGCTATCAAATTAGCCACACCACATTTGCAATGGCCGCCAGCATCAAGAGCTCCAGCTAGACGTCCCTTCCGAGGAAGAGTCTACGGTCCAAGGATGCCAAGATGCTACATCTGTAACCGTATGGGACATGACACCCGGGATTGTCCCGAACGAGTTCCAGCTCCCGTCACATACCAGCCTAGAGGAACAGACTCCAGAGGCAGAGGTAGAGGCAGAAGACAAGGTTATCGTGGTCCAAGGCGTGATCCACAAACTCCACTCGCCACATTGGCCTTAACCAACGATCCACAACCTGATCCAGAGTACGACAGACGTCTTTTGTGGACTTTGGACAGTGGCGCAGCTCTACACGTTACTTACAGAAAGGAACTTTTCACAGAGATGCACGAGCCAGAATCTGAATTCCGAGAATTGTATTCCTCCTCCAACCACCCTTGTAAGGTCATGGGAAAAGGAACTGTTTACGTTGAAGAGCTTGATACACTCATCCCTGATGTTTATTACATACCTTCAGCAACCAGTAATTTGCTTAGTCAAAGTCACTTGTCTAGAGAGTTAAAGTTCCAGGTTCACCACCTCGAGAAAGCAAGTTGCATAGTTAAAAGTGGAGATATTGTTGCTGAAACCATGCTGATTGGTGGTGTTTATTACTTAAAGCCAAGAGCAAAGGCAAATATGCAAACTCCAAAAAGGGACAGCATGGGCCCAGAGAGAATTGGTTCAGAGAGAGATCCCGTTGCTACTCCAAAGGCTCCTAAAGCCAACAAACAAAAAATAAGGAAGCAGGTTGCTCAGAGCAAGCCTGAGGTTCCTCATGAAACTGTTTTTTTAAAAAATAATTTTTATTGAATATTTTAATATTTAAAAAGAGTAAAAAAGACACAACAAGGGAAAAAAAGCCACAATAAAACAAAACAAAACACGGAACATACATAACAATATAGAGTAATTTTACAGCTTTCAATATCGGCTTTCCTGCCTAGCTTTTATAATTCTCCCTTCTGCATTGCCTTCCTATTACTATAGCCTTGTCCTATGATGTAACAAGCATAGTATAAACCCTTATAGTAATATTCATTATTGGTATCTCCATCTATTTGTGTTCTCTATTTCCTGTTTTGGCTTTTAATTTCTAGCCAATTGCATATTTTATTCCAAACATTATAAAAGTCCGATTCTTCTCTTTCTTTTAGTTCTATTGTCATTTTTTCCATTTCTGCACACTCAAGTATTTTCCTGATTGTAGTTTCGTCTGAGGGTGCATTAGTTTTTTCCCAAATTTGTGCGAAGTCAATCCTGGCTGCTATGAGTATATGTACTCGTCCTTTCTCGCCTGGACTACTGCAATGCTCTCTACATGGGGCTGCCCTTGAAGAGCACCCGGAGGCTTCAACTGGTCCAGAATGCGGCCGCGCGGGTTGTCATGGGGGTACCTAGGTGCTCCCATGTTACACCCCTTTTAGGCGGCCTGCACTGGTTGCCGGTTGTTTTCCGGGTGCGATTCAAGGTATTAATTATGACCTTTAAAGCGCTCCATGGCTTAGGCCCAGGGTACCTGCGAGACCACCTACTGCCACCAGTAGCCTCCCACCGTCCAGTACGATCCCGCAGGTTTGGCCTCCTCAGGGTGCCGTCGGCCAGGCAGTGTCGCCTGGTGACCCCCAGGGGGAGAGCCTTCTCTGTGGGAGCGCCTTCCCTCTGGAATGAGCTCCCCCTGGAGCTTCGCATAATCCCTGACCTTCGGTCCTTCCGACGCGCCCTAAAAAGTTGCCTTTTCCAGCAAGCCGGCCTGGCCTGTTAATTTTAATTTTAACTTATTTTAAATGTATTGTTTTTTTTTAAATTCGGTTTGTTTTTTTGGATATGGATTTAATCTTTTTTAACTTTTGTGATGTGTGTTTTTTAATGTTGTACGCCGCCCTGAGTCCTTTTGGAGAAGGGCGGCATATGAATCCAAATAAACCAAACCAAACCATCCAGGATTTTGGTGTCTTAGCTCGTTCTAATATTTCATTATACATTTCTAGCAATATATTCTCTAATGATTTTTGCAATCCTTTATAAAATTCTGCTGGAATTCCATCTGGGCCCGGTGTTTTATTATTCTTTTGTTTTTGAATTGCCCTTTTTAATTCTAGCCTAGTTATTTTCTCATTTGATGTTTCTTTTGTTGTTTCTGGTAGGGTTGGAAGATTTCTCCTCTGGAGATATCTTTTAATATTCTCCTCTTCTATCTCCTCTCGGCAGTACAATGCTTGGAAGTATATTACTGCTATATATTTTTTTCCTCCTTTTGGTGGTGTATCACCCCCTTTTCATCCTCTAGTTGCTGTATTGTTTTCTTTTCTTTCTCTTTTTTTAGTTTATAGGCTAGCCATCTCCCCGGTTTATTGGCATTTTCAAAATAATTTTTCCTACATGATCTAATTTTCTGGGCCATTTCTTCTTGTGTCATTAAGTTTAATCTATGTTTAATTATTTCTTTTTCTTCTTTGGCTTCTTTGTTTTGAGGTTCTTTCTGAAGTTTATATTCTAATTTCCCCAGTTTCTCCTGAAGCTCTGTATATCGTATCTTTTTATCTTTGTTTCTTCTTATTGTATATGCTATTGTAATGCCTCGTACATAAGCTTTAGTAGTATCCCACAGGTTTTGAATAGTTGTCTGTTCATTCCAATTTTCTTTTAGGAAAAGTGCTAATTCTTTTTCCGTATACTGTACATAATTATTTTCTTTTACAACCCTCTGGTTCATGGTCCATCTCTTTTTCCTTTTTGCTTCTCCTGTCCATTTGATTGTTAATGGGTTATGGTCTGCCCACATGTTTGGTGTTATTTCTACCTCTTCTACATCTTTCTCCATTTCTGGATCCATCCACACCATGTCGATCCTGGACCATGAATTATGGGGGTTTGAAAAGAATGTGTATTGACTCGTTGGTGGATTGATTTCTCTCCAAACATCTTTTAGATTTAATTCTTGGGCCATTTCAAAGAATGTATTTGGTAGAGTTCTCCTTTCATATATTTTTTTATTATCCGTTTTATAGTCTTTCTTTGGATCTACCACTGCATTGAAGTCCCCTAGTAGACATATGTTATCCAGTTCCAGTTCTGCAGTTCCAGTTTACTATAGTATTCTTTCTGGTTCATGTTTGGTGCATATATGACTGCAATTAATACTCTTCTTTGTTTTATTAATACTTCGATTAATAATGTTCTTCCCTCTTCATCTGCGTATACCTGTTTAGGTTTTAGCCAGTCCTTTATATATACTGCAATTCCTCTTTTCTTTGTATCAGCCAGGGCCAGATGTAGTTTTCCTAATTTTGGAGATTCCAGGATACTGCCATTTCCTTTTTTAATATGAACTTCCTGTAGGCACGTGATATCCATATTTTGTTTTTGGAGCTTAGAAATTGTTTCTCTTCTTTTTATAGGTGAATTTAATCCATTTATATTGACTGATATTAATTTCACTTCCTCCTCCATCCTGTTACTAGTTTATCGCCTTCGTTCCTTTACTTGGTTTTGTTTCCTTTTGGTTTCTCGTCCTCACTCCTTCTCTTTCCTGGGCTGCTGTATCGGTCTTCTTTCTCACATCTTGGTCTAGTCCTTTTTCCTCCTTCGGCTGCTCCTCTTGGCTTTGGGTTTCCAACTCCTCTCTGCTGTCTGATTCACCCTCTATATAGTGTTCATAGAATTCCCGGGCTTTCTCTACGGTGTCAATCCTTATTTTCTTATCTTGCCAAGATATTAACATGCCTTCCGGTATCAACCAGCGAAACATTATTTTATATTTTATCAGTTGTGTAGAGAGGAATTGGTAATTCCTTCTTTGCTCTCTGATTCTCTTTGGTATTTGTTTAAGGGTTATGACTTCTTTTCCTTTATGGACAATCTGTTCATCCCTTGTTCTTTTGTAAATTTCATCTCTGACAGGTTTTTTTGCAAATCTTATGTGTATTTCACGGGGAAACTTGTATCTTCGTGCATAATTTGTATGCACTCTATAGATTTCAGTGATATTGTTCCTCAGTTCACTTTTGTCCATTTGCAGTTGGTCAGCTAGAAGATCACTCATGAGTTTTGGTAGATCCTCATCTTTTGTCTCTACTATGTTCTGAAATCTTAAATAGAAAGGATCGTTCTAATTCTAAGTGGACTACTGCCTCCCCGAGCTCTCTGTTAACTGCTGTCTTTCTTGTGTTTCTTCCAATTTCTTTTCAGTTTGTTCTGTCCTAGTTTCTATCATTTTTATCTTCTGCTCATTTTTAGCTATTGTTTCCTATATTTTCCCCATTCTGTCATCCATCTTCTTTATATCACATTTTACTTCCCCTAAATCGCCTTTCACTTCCGCTAGATCGCCTTTCACTTCCCCTATATCGCCTTTCATGTCATCATAATTATTAGCTATTGATTCTTGTGTTTTTATCATAAATTCCTGAATCATGTTTAATGAGGTTTGTAGGCTTTGGAGGGTTGGTACAGATCCTGGTTTTTCACTGTTCGACAGGTGGGTTTTTAACTTTTGTCCTGCTGGAGAGGCTACCGCTGGCTGGGCTTTCTTTAAGGCTTTGGTAGCTGTGGATGTGTTTGCCATCTTTAGCTTTTTGAAAAAAATATTCCACAATACCACAGGTTTCCAATTTTCACACCAGGTCTTTCCCTAAGTACTCCTATCTCTCTCTCTCTTAAGAAAAAAAAAGAAATCTGAAATCGGTTATATAGGTCACTGATTAAATTCAACCCTTGATATCAATTTTCTATGGACAATTATAGACAATTATATAAAAAGCTATAGACTGAATCACGTTAAAGGGGAAGAGGGAGCAATGGAAAGAAATAGATAAATATTTATAATATAAAATTGTTAAATAATCTATTACACTTTTCGCTATATACTATGTTTGCTAAAAGTTCATAAATATATAAATCGATATATGCAGTTAATTAAATTAATTAAAGTTTATTATTTATTGACAATTCCTAATTTAAATGTAGGAAAATTATCTAATATGCCGTAGTAAAAGAAGTGGCTATAAATTCTATCTTGTTTTAAATATGCTTAAATCTACATTAAATATATGTGAGATATGGATAGATAAGTAAAATGTATAAAATATTAAATATAACAGTATTACAATACCCTAAATAATGTAGAGATATCAGAAGTACATAGAGCTGGTTATGAGTGAGTCCAATCCAAAATCCTACGATGGGAATACAACAGTTCTTTTTCCTCTATCTCTCTAGTGTCTTGCAAATTCTGTTCCCTGTGCTTTCAAAATGACTTCTGTATTCAAAATTGCACAATCATTGTCTCTTTCTTTCTCTTTCTTTCTTCTGCCTTTTTCTCTTCTATGTGAAAAGGGACTGTTCTCTCCTTCTTTCACACTTTGTTCGCCACCCACACAAAACTCTCAGCTTGTGTCACTGTAGATCCAGGCTCCGAAGTCAACAAAAATACATCGCTCAGTAACTGCAATCCATTTCATTCTCTACAAATTCTGCATCGTCTTACAGTTCAGTTCAGGCATCCTTTGTTTTCTCTTTATTAAAAATGGAGATATTGTTGCTGAAACCATGCTGATTGGTGTTGTTTATTACTTAAAGCCAAGAGCAAAGGCAAATATGCAAACTCTAAAAAGGGACAGCACGGGCCCAGAGAGAATTGGTTCAGAGAGAGATCCCGTTGCTACTCCAAAGGCTCCTAAAGCCAACAAACAAAAAATAAGGAAGCAGGTTGCTCAGAGCAAGCCTGAGGTTCCTCATGAAACTGTTTTTTTAAAAAATAATTTTTATTGAATATTTTAATATTTAAAAAGAGTAAAAAAGACACAACAAGGGAAAAAAAGCCACAATAAAACAAAACACGGAACATACATAACAATATAGAGTAATTTTACAGCTTTCAATATCGGCTTTCCTGCCTAGCTTTTATAATTCTCCCTTCTGCATTGCCTTCCTATTACTATAGCCTTGTCCTATGATGTAACAAGCATAGTATAAACCCTTATAGTAATATTCATTATTGGTATCTCCATCTATTTGTGTTCTCTATTTCCTGTTTTGGCTTTTAATTTCTAGCCAATTGCATATTTTATTCCAAACATTATAAAAGTCCGATTCTTCTCTTTCTTTTAGTTCTATTGTCATTTTTTTCCATTTCTGCACACTCAAGTATTTTCCTGATTGTAGTTTCGTCTGAGGGTGCATTAGTTTTTTCCCAAATTTGTGCGAAGGCAATCCTGGCTGCTATGAGTATATGTATGGTTATGTATTGAGATTGTTTGTCCATTTTTTGATCCAGTAGTCCTAGTAAGAATGCTTCTGGTTTGAGTTCTATTTTTCGCTCAGTGATTTCTTCTAACCACTTTCGAATTTTGCACCACTACTTCCTTGTGATGGGGCACGTCCACCACATGTGATAGAATGTTCCAGGCTTGTGATTGCATCTCCAACAATTAGGGGATAAATTTGGGTACATTTTGGCCAATCTCGCTGGAGGCAAATGCCATCTATAAAACATTTTATAGAGATTTTCTTTGTAAGCTACTGCCGTCATAAATTTATAATTTCTTTCCCACAGTTTTATCCCATTTTTCTAACTCTATATTATGGCCAAAATTTCTTCCCCGGCTAATCATTGTCTCCTTTACTGTCTCTTCCTCCATTTTATATTTTAAAAGAAAATTATATAATCTAGTGATCATTTTTCCTCCTGTTCCTAGTAATATTTGATCTAATTCCATTTATGTCTCATATATTCCGTATTGTTCCCGATCTTTTTTAAATCTTGTTTTAATTTGTAGGTAGGGCCACCATTCCATATTTATTCCCTGTATTTTCAGATCTTGTACTGATTTTAGTTCTCCTTTTTCATCTAAGAGGTCTGCGTATCTTACCATTTTACTAAGGTCTATAGTATATGGGTGAGATCATCCGTGGTTTTGGGGTTGAGTACCATCTCTACGCTGATGATACTCAGCTGTATATTTCAACCCCAAACCACCCCAACGAGGCTGTCGAAGTGATGTCCCGGTGTTTGGAAGCCGTCGGGGTCTGGATGGGGGACAACAGACTCAAACTCAACCCCTCCAAGACCGAGTGGCTGTGGTTACCGGCACCTCGGTTCAGCCAGCTGACTCCATCGCTGGCCATAGGGGGCGAACAATTGTCCCCTGTGGAGCGGGCGCGCAATTTGGGTGTCCTCCTTGATGCCCGGCTGTCAATGGAGGACCATGTGGCAGCCGTGGCAAGGGGGGCATTCCACCAGGTTCGCCTGGTGCGCCAATTGCGCCCCCTACTGGACCGGAGTGCCCTGCGCACGGTCACTCATGCGCTGGTGACGTCTCGCCTGGACTACTGCAATGCCCTCTACATGGGGCTTCCCTTGGGACGCATCCGGAGACTGCAGCTAGTTCAGAACGCAGCCGCGCGGGTTATTATGGGAAGTACACGTTACTCCCACGTAACACCTCTCCTGCGCGAGCTGCACTGGCTACCTGTGGCCTTCCGGGTGCGTTTCAAGGTATTGATCACCATCTTTAAAGCGCTCCATGGCAGAGGACCTAGTTATCTGCAGGATCGCATCCTACCACACACGTCCCTGCGACCTATCCGCTCACACAGGGAGGGGCTCCTCCTGGTGCCGTCTGCTAGGCAATGCCAGCGGGCGACACCTAGGAGTAGATCCTTCTCTGTGATGGGCCCAACCCTCTGGAATGACCTCCCCCCAGACATTCGAACTACCACCGACCTCCGTTCCTTCCGGCAAAAGTTAAAGACTCACCTATTTCAATCAGCTGGCCTGGCACTTTCTTAGTTTCACCTCCCGGGGATTTATTCATTTTAATTGGGTTTGGGGTTTTAATAAGCTTTTAATGTACTATATTTATTATTCTATTACAGTCTTATAACCTCCTTCACCTACGTATTTAATTATTCAACTGTTTTGTGTATGTATTTTATAATGCATTTTAGTGACTGTACACCGCCCCGAGTCCTTTCCGGGAGAGGGGGCGGTCTATAAATGTGAATAATAAATAAATAAAATAAATATGGATATGTCATTGCCTCCATGGTTGATAACCAGCTTGGGATTTTCAGGTAGTGGGTTTTTTTTATTTTTTCCCAGACCCTAAACAGAGCATCCCTTACTATATGTCTCTGAAAGTAGGAATGGGATTTAGTCTTTCCCTCCCAGAGGAAGCCGTGCCAGCCTAGTTGGAGGTCGTGTCCTTCTAGCATAAGGATTCTTTTATTTTTTAATTGGATCCAGTTTTTTAACCATGTTAGGGCTGCCGCCTGGTAATATAGCTCCCAATCTGGGAGTCCAAAGCCGCCTCTGTTTCTACTATCTTGTAGAAATACGCGGTTTTTCCCCTGACCAAATAAATTTGGATACCCTTTTATTTAGTTGTTCGAAAAAATTTTCTCTAATTTAATTGGTATTGTTTGAAAGAGATAGAGTAATTTGGGTAGTATATTCATTTTGATTGTTGAGATTCTGCCAATTAGTGATATCTGTAGTTTAGTCCAATTGTCCAAATCTTTTTGTATCTGTCATAGCAGTTTGTTGTAATTATCTTCTTTTATTGTAATGCATTTTGCCGATAGCCATATTCCCAAATATTTAATTTTCTTGGCCCTCGAAATTCCCAGTTTCTCCTCCAGTTCTTCATTTTGTCTTTTCGTTAAATTCTTAGTTAATATTTTAGTTTTTTCTTTATTTATTTTAAGCCCTGCCACTTTACCGAATTGGTTTATATTCTGTAATAGTTTTAGTCCAGTTTCTAGGGGTTCCTCTATGATAAATGCAAGATCGTCTGCGAAGGCCTGCACTTTATATTCCTGTGTTCTAATTTTCAGTCCCTTTATGTCCTTATTTTGCCTGATTTGTGATATCAATGTCTCTAGTGAGAGGATAAATAACAAAGGGGATAGCGGGCATCCCTGTCTTACCCCTTTGGTTATACTGAACTCTTCTGTTGCTTCCCCGTTTAGTATTATTTTTGCCCTCTGACTCGAATATATTGCTCTGATCATCCCAATGAATTTCTCTCCGAAGTTCATTACTGCTAATTGATTTATAAGAAAATCCCAATTCAGATTATCAAATGCTTTTTGTGCATCAATAAATATCAATGCTGCTTGTTTTCCTGGATGTATTTCGTAGTATTCTAATATGTCCATTATTGTTCATATATTGTTTTTTATGTGTCTGTTAGGTAAAAATCCGTTTTGGTCTGGGTGTATGATTTCGTTTAATATATTTTTAATTCTTTCCGCCATAATTGTCATAAATATTTTACAATTGGCATTTAGCAGCAAGATTGGCCTATAATTTTGGATCTTTTTATTTTCAGCGTTGTCTTTGGGAATTAGTGTTATTAGTGCCTCCATCTAGGATTTTGGTGTCTTAGCTAGTTCTAATATTTCATTATACATTTCTAATAATATGTTCTCTAATGATTTTTGCAATCCTTTATAAAATTCTGCTGGAATTCCATCTGGGCCCGGCGTTTTATTATTTTTTTGTTTTTGGATTGCCCTTTTTAATTCTAGCCTAGTTATTTTCTCATTTAATGTTTCTTTTGTTGTTTCCGGTAGGGTTGGAAGATTTCTCCTCTGGAGATATCTTTTAATATCCTCCTCTTCTATTTCCTTTCGGCAGTACAATGCTTGGAAGTACCTTACTGCTATATTTTTTTCCCCTCCTTTTGGTGGTGTATCACCCCTTTTTCATCCTCTAGTTGCTGTATTGTTTTCTTTTCTTTCTCTTTTTTTAGTTTATAGGCTAGCCATCTTCCCGGTTTATTGGCATTTTCAAAATAGTTTTGCCTACAAGATCTAATTTTCTGGGCCATTTCTTCTTGTGCAATTAAGTTTAATCTATGTTTAATTATTTCTTTTTCTTCTTTGGCTTCTTTGTTTTGAGGTTCTTTCTGAAGTTTATATTCAAATTTCCCCAGTTTCTCCTGAAGCTCTGTATATCGTATCTTTTTATCTTTGTTTCTTCTTATTGTATATGCTATTGTAATGCCTCGTACATAAGCTTTAGTAGTATCCCACAGGTTTTGAATAGTTGTCTGTTCATTCCAATTTTCTTTTAGGAAAAGTGCTAATTCTTTTTCCGTATACTGTACATAATTATTTTCTTTTACAACCCTCTGGTTCATGGTCCATCTCTTTTTCCTTTTTGCTTCTCCTGTCCATTTGATTGTTAATGGGTTATGGTCTGCCCACATGTTCGGTGTTATTTCTACCTCTTCTACATCTTTCTCCATTTCTGGATCCATCCACACCATGTCGATCCTGGACCATGAATTATGGGGGTTTGAAAAGAATGTGTATTGACTTCTGTGGATTGATTTCTCTCCAAACATCTTTTAGATTTAATTCTTGGGCCATTTCAAAGAACGTATTTTGTAGAGTTCTCCTTTCATTTTTTTTTTATTATCCGTTTTATAGTCTTTCTTTGGATCTACCACTGCATTGAAGTCCCCTAGTAGACATATGTTATCCAGTTCCAGTTCTGCAGTTCCAGTTTACTATAGTATTCTTTCTGGTTCATGTTTGGTGCATATATGACTGCAATTAATACTCTTCTTTGTTTTATTAATACTTCGATTAATAATGTTCTTCCCTCTTCATCTGCGTATACCTGTTTAGGTTTTAGCCAGTCCTTTATATATACTGCAATTCCTCTTTTCTTTGTATCAGCCAGGGCCAGATGTAGTTTTCCTAATTTTGGAGATTCCAGGATACTGCCATTTCCTTTTTTAATATGAACTTCCTGTAGGCACGTGATATCCATATTTTGTTTTTGGAGCTTAGAAATTGTTTCTCTTCTTTTTATAGGTGAATTTAATCCATTTATGTTGACTGATATTAATTTCACTTCCTCCTCCATCCTGTTACTTCATTCCTTTACTTGGTTTTCTTTCCTTTTGGTTTCTTGTCCTCACTCCTTCTCTTTCCTGGGCTGCTGTATCGGTCTTCTTTCTCACATCTTGGTCTAGTCCTTTTTCCTCCTTCGGCTGCTCCTCTTGGCTTTGGGTTTCCAACTCCTCTCTGCTGTCTGATTCACCCTCTATATAGTGTTCATAGAATTCCCGGGCTTTCTCTACGGTGTCAATCCTTATTTTCTTATCTTGCCAAGATATTAACATGCCTTCCGGTATCAACCAGTGGAACATTATTTTATATTTTAGCTGTTGTGTAGAGAGGAATTGGTAATTCCTTAATACAATGCAATACAATACAATAATACAATACAATACAATACAATACAATACAATACAATACAATACAATACAATACAATACAATAGCAGAGTTGGTAGGACCTTGGAGGTCTTCTAGTCCAACCTCCTGCCTAGGTAGGAAACCCTATACCGTTTCAGACAAATCGCTATCCAACATCTTCTTAAAGACTTCCAGTGTTGGGGCATTCACAACTTCTGGAGGCAAGCTGTTCCACTGATTAATTGCTCTAACTTTCAGGAAATTTCTCCTCAGTTCTAAGTTGCTTCTCTCCTTGATTAGTTTCCACCCATTGCTTCTTGTTCTACCCTCAGGTGCCTTGGAGAATAGTTTGACTCCCTCTTCTTTGTGGCAACCCCGGAGATATTGGAACACTGCTATCATGTCTCCCCTAGTCCTTCTTTCTCTTAAGCTAAACATACCCAGTTACAATAATACAATACAATAGTAGAGTTGGAAGGGACCTTGGAGGTCTTCTAGTCCAACCCCCTGCCTAGGCAGGAAACCCTATACCGTTTCAGACAAATAGCTATCCAACATCTTCTTAAAGACTTCCAGTGTTGGGGCATTCACAACTTCTGGAGGCAAGCTGTTCCACTGATTAATTGTTCTCACTGTCAGGAAATTCCTCCTCAGTTCTAAATTGCTTCTCTCCTTGATTAGTTTCCACCCATTGCTTCTTGTTCTACCCTCAGGTGCTTTGGAGAATAGTTTGACTCCCTCTTCTTTGTGGCAACCTCTGAGATATTGGAATAATGCTATCATGTCTCCCCTAGTCCTTCTTTCTCTTAAGCTAAACATACCCAGTTCCTGCAACCGTTCTTCATATGTTTTAGTCTCCAGTCCCCTAATCATCTTTGTTGCTCTTCTCTGCACTCTTTCTAGAGTCTCCACATCTTTTTTACATCGTGGCGACCAGAACTGAATGCAGTATTCCAAGTGTGGCCTTACCAAGGCATTATAAAGTGGTATTAACACTTCACGTGATCTTGATTCTATCCCTCTGTTGATGCAGCCTAGAACTGTGTTGGCTTTTTTGGCAGCTGCTGCACACTGCTGGCTCATATTTAAATGGTTGTCCACTAGGACTCCAAGATCCCTTTCACAGTTACTACTACTGAGTATGGTATCACCTATACTGTACCTGTGCATTCCGTTTTTGTTGCCTAAATGTAGAACCTTACTCTTTTCACCATTGAATTTCATTTTATTAGATAGTGCCCAATGTTCAAGTTTGTCAAGATCCTTCTGTATCTTAAGCCTATCTTCTGGAGTGTTGGCTATTCCTGCCAGTTTGGTATCATCTGCAAATTTGATGAGTTCCCCATTTATTCCCTCATCCAAATCATTGATGAAGATGTTGAAGAGTACTGGGCCTAAAACAGAGCCTTGGGGTACTCCACTGCATACTTCCCTCCATGTAGATGCAGTTCCATTGAGAACTACACGTTGAGTGCGGTTGGTCAGCCAGTTACCAATCCATCTGGTGGTGATGCTGTCTAACCCACATTCTTCTACTTTATCTAGTAGTAGGTTATGGTCTACCTTATCAAAAGCCTTACTGAAGTCCAAGTAAACTATATCAACGGCATTCCTCTGGTCCACTTTTTACAACCAGTTCTTACAACCGTTCTTCATATGTTTTAGTCTCCAGTCCCCTAATCACCTTCTTTGCTCTCTGATTCTCTTTGGTATTTGTTTAAGGGTTATGACTTCTTTTCCTTTATGGACAATCTGTTCATCCCTTGTTCTTTTGTAAATTTCATCTCTGACAGGTTTTTTTGCAAATCTTATGTGTATTTCACGGGGAAACTTGTATCTTCGTGCATAATTTGTATGCACTCTATAGATTTCAGTGATATTGTTCCTCAGTTCACTTTTGTCCATTTGCAGTTGGTCAGCTAGAAGATCACTCATGAGTTTTGGTAGATCCTCATCTTTTGTCTCTACTATGTTCTGAAATCTTAAATAGAAAGGATCGTTCTAATTCTAAGTGGACTACTGCCTCCCCGAGCTCTCTGTTAACTGCTGTCAGTCTTTCTTGTGTTTCTTCCAATTTCTTTTCAGTTTGTTCTGTCCTAGTTTCTATCATTTTTATCTTCTGCTCATTTTTAGCTATTATTTTCTGTATTTTCCCCATTCTGTCATCCATCTTCTTTATATCACATTTTACTTCCCCTAAATCGCCATTCACTTCCGCTAGATCGCCTTTCACTTCCCCTATATCGCCTTTCATGTCATCATAATTATTAGCTATTGATTCTTGTGTTTTTATCATAAATTCCTGAATCATGTTTAATGAGGTTTGTAGGCTTTGGAGGGTTGGTACAGATCCTGGTTTTTCACTGTTCGACAGGTGGGTTTTTAACTTTTGTCCTGCTGGAGAGGCTACCGCTGGCTGGGTTTTCTTTAAGGCTTTGGTAGCTGTGGATGTGTTTGCCATCTTTAGCTTTTTGAAAAAATTATTCCACAATACCACAGGTTTCCAATTTTCACACCAGGTCTTTCCCTAAGTACTCCTATCTCTCTCTCTCTTAAGAAAAAAAAGAAATCTGAAATCGGTTATATAGGTCACTGATTAAATTCAACCCTTGATATCAATTTTCTATGGACAATTATAGACAATTATATAAAAAGCTATAGACTGAATCACGTTAAAGGGGAAGAGGGAGCAATGGAAAGAAATAGATAAATATTTATAATATAAAATTGTTAAATAATCTATTACACTTTTCGCTATATAATATGTTTGCTAAAGTTCATAAATATATAAATCGATATATGCAGTTAATTAAATTAATTAAAGGTTATTATTTATTAACAATTCCTAATTTAAAGGTAGGTAAATTTTCTAATATGCAGTAGTAAAAGAAGTGGCTATAAATTTTATCTTGTTTTAAATATGCTTAAATCTACATTAAATATATGTGGGATATGGATAAATAAATAAAATGTATATTTTATAAAATATTAAATATAACAGTATTACAATACCCTAAATAATGTAGAGATATCAGAAGTACATAGAGGTAGTTATGAGTGAGTCCAATCCAAAATCCTACGATGGGAATACAACAGTTCTTTTTCCTCTATCTCTCTAGTGCAGTGGTTCCCAAAGTGGGCGGTTCTGCCTCCTGGGGGGCGGTGGGATGACTTAGGGGGGCGCTAAGAGGCAAGGGGGGTGGCAGGGGGGCATTAAGAGGCAAGGGGGGCGGCAGGGGGGCGCTAAAAGGGTGAGGAAAAAAAGATCATGTATTGTGTTGGCTGCAGAGGGCGTCGCCCCTACATTGGTAGCTTTCCCTTAGCTAATTCTCAGATGGAAAGGAGAAACTTGCCGAGCAGAAGATGTACTGTTTAAAGCCCATCGGCGTGGGCAGAAGGACAAAATTACCCAAACCAACCTGGAAATAGCTGCGGTTTTCCCTTTAAGCAACGTCACCACCCTCCCTCCAATCACTGCCTTCCTCCCAGGAGAGGGGTGCGCGCCACTTCAATCGCCCGTCCCCCAACTCCACCAGCGTCTTAACCGACCGGCTTGGCTTGTGAAAAGCTTTTTAAAAAAAACGGTCGGTGGGTGGGGAGATCATGCACGGTGTTGTTAGGGGGGGAAAACCCCACCAATTGAATTCTAGTTGAGCTTGCGAGAGAGCTCTTTGCCACTGGTTTAAAAAACGGTCATCCTTTTCCTTTGCTGGGTAAAAGTAACTGAGTGGAGGGGGTGATGAGCAGAAGTGCGGTCGCTCCCTTTTGGTGGTGTGGATTTTGGTTAGGTAGATTTGGATTACCAGCAGGAGGGAGCTCGCATTGCAATCTTCCATTTCTAGCCTTGGAAATACGGGTGTTGTTAAACTCACAGGAGCTTTCATTGATATAGGTATAGTATACTGTTGTGGCCCAGCCGGTGCCGGTGCCGCTGCCACCAGACTCCGAGAGTGATAGTCCCTACGAGTCAGCTCCAGAGGAGATGGCCGATCCTGGACAGGATTCCGAGGCTGAGCAGGGATCCGAGAGTCTGGTCGGCCACCAGGAGGTGCCAGAGGCATGGAGCAGCGGTGAGAGCCAGAGGAGGAGGTCTCCCGATGCCATGCCTTGGAGCAGCGGGGAGGACTCACGTGACAGTGACTCAGGACTTAGCAGGGCGTTTCTAGATGCCCGTTACCGGCGCGCCCACAGACGCAAGGAGCGTGGGCGTAATTATAGGTGGTAAAGGGCTCTCAGGTGCTGTTTGGGAGACGCCCTTTTTAGGTTATAAAAGGGTTGACTCTGGAGAGGCTCGTTGCAGCAGTCAACAAAGGACTTATGCCAGAAGCTCTAGTCTGGGATCCTGGCAAGCTGGATAGCTGCTTTTGTGTTTCTGTTCCTGTGAGTTTTGTCTTGGTGGCTTGCTGTCACGGAACCTCTTGTCTGTTCATGTAATAAACCTTGTTCCCTTGTACTGTTCCGGAGTGTGTGTGCTGTGTGGGCAATGGAGGAAGGGGGGTCAGAACAGTATACTATATGTATATACTACTATAGTATAGGTCAGGAGTCCCCAAACTTGGCAACTTTAAGACTTGTGGACTTCAACTCCCACAATTCTCCAGTCAGCATAGCTGGGAGTTGAACTCCATAGCTGTCTGGAGAATTCTGGGAGTTATACAATACAATACAATAGCAGAGTTGGAAGGATCCTTGGAGGTCTTCTAGTCCAACCCCCTGCCTAGGCAGGAAACCCTATACCGTTCCAGACAAATAGCTATCCAACATCTTCTTAAAGACTTCCAGTGTTGGGGCATTCACAACTTCTGGAGGCAACTTCTGTTCCACTGATTAATTGTTCTAACTGTCAGGAAGTTTATCCTCAGTTCTAAGTTGCTTCTCTCCTTGATTATTTATTATTTATTTATTTATTTTACCGTGCTTCTAGACCGCCCCCTCTCCCGAAAGGGACTCGGGGCGGTGTACAGTCCATATAAAGAATATATCAAAATACAATAAATAAAAAAATTAAATATGTACAGTTAAATATGGAGGAGGTTAAAATCGAATTAAAAAGAACTGTACAGAGCAAGTATATATAAATATAGTTTTAAAACCCCTAGGACACACACAAATTAAATTAAAAACAATACCCCTAAAATAACCAGTTAATAGTACGTTTACCAGGAGGAACAGTTGTAATTAAGCCAGGCCTGCTAGTCGGAACAGGTGAGTCTTCAATTTTTGCCGGAAGGAGCGGAGGTCAGTGGTGGTTCTGATGTCTGGGGGGAGGTCATTCCAGAGGGTTGGGCCCATCACAGAGAAGGCCCTACTCCTTGGTGTCGCCCGTTGGCATTGCCTAGTGGACGGCACCAGGAGAAGCCCCTCCCTGTGTGAGCGAATTGGCCGCACGGAAGTATGTGGGAGGATGCGATCCCGCAAGTAACTAGGTCCTGTGCCATGGAGCGCTTTAAAGATGGTAATCAGGACCTTGAAACGCACCCGAAAAACCACAGGTAGCCAGTGCAGCTCGTGCAGGAGAGGTGTTACGTGGGAGTACCTAGTACTCCCCATCACAGCCCGCGCGGCTGCGTTCTGAACTAACTGCAGTCTCCGGGCGCGTCCCAAGGGCAGCCCCATGTAGAGAGCATTGCAGTAGTCCAGGCGGGACGTCACCAGCGCATGAGTGACCGTGCGTAGGGCATCCCGGTCCAGTAGGGGGCGCAATTGGCGCACCAGGCGAACCTGGTGGAACGCCCCCCTTGCCACGGCTGCCACATGGTCATCCATTGACAGCCGGGCATCTAGGAGGACGCCCAAATTGCGCGCCCGTTCCACAGGGGGCAATTGTTCGCCCCCTATGGCCAGCGATGGAATCAGCTGGCTGAACCGAGGTGCCGGTAGCCACAGCCACTCAGTCTTGGGGGGGTTGAGTTTGAGTCTGTTGTCCCCCATCCAGACCTCGATGGCTTCCAAACACCGGGACATCACTTCGACAGCCTCGTTGGGGTGGTTTGGGGTTGAAATGTACAGCTGAGTATCATCAGCGTACAGGTGGTACTCAACCCCCAAACCATGGATGATCTCACCCAGCGGCTTCATATATGTGTTGAACAGGAGAGGCGAGAGGACCGACCCCTGTGGCACCCCACAAGTGAGTGGCCTCAGGGTCGACCTCTGCCCCCCCGTCAACACACATTGCTTCCGGTCGGAGAGGTAGGAGCCGAACCACCGCAGAACGGTACCTCCGACTCCTATCCCCTCCAGCCGGCGCAATAGGATACCATGGTCAATGGTATCAAAAGCCGCCGAGAGGTCTAATAGGACCAGGATAGAGGAACAGCCTCTATCTCTGGCCCTCCAGAGATCATCGACCAACGCGACCAAGGCTGTCTCCGTGCTGTGCCCGGGTCGGAAGCCGGACTGGCGTGAGTCTAGATAATCGGATTCGTCAAGGTGTTGTGGAAACCGCTGCGCCACCACATTCTCGACAACCTTCGCTAGAAAGGGAAGGTTGGAGACTGGACGATAATTAGGTAGCTCCGTTGGGTCGAGTGAAGGCCTCTTAAGTAAGGGCCTCACCACCGCCTCCTTCAAGGCGGTTGGTAAGGATCCCTCACCCAATGAGGCATTCACCAGGCCCAGAAGCCAGCCTCGGGTCACCTCCCAAGATGCCAGTACCAACCATTAGTTTCCACCCATTGCTTCTTGTTCTACCCTCTGGTGCCTTGGAAAATAGTTTGACTCCCTCTTCTTTGTTGCAACCCCTGAGATATTGGAACACTGCTATCATGTCTCCCCTAGTCCTTCTTTCTATTAAACTAGACATACCCAGTTCCTGCAACCGTTCTTCATATGTTTTAGTCTCAGTCCCCTAATCATCTTTGTTGCTCTTCTCTGCACTCTTTCTAGAGTCTCCACATCTTTTCTACATTGTGGTGACCAAAACTGAATGCCGTATTCCAAGTGTGGCCTTACCAAAGCATTATAAAGTGGTATTAACACTTCACGTGATCTTGATTCTATCCCTCTGTTGATGCAGCCAAGAACTGTGTTGGCTTTTTTGGCAGCTGCTGCACACTGCTGGCTCATATTTAAATGGTTGTCCACTAGGACTCCAAGATCCCTTTCACAATTACTACTTTTGAGCAAGGTACCACCTATACTGTACCTGTGCATTTCGTTTTTCTTGCCTAAATGTAGAAGTTGAAGTCCATAAGTCTGAAAGTTCTTGCAAGGGCCCGCCTTGATGACGGGTTTATAGACCCCGAGAGGTGGAAGAAACGGAGGCTTAGGGGGTTTTTAACTAAATGTTTTTTATCCTTTTTAGGGGGCTCCAGGGAGGGTTTTAGGGTAGGAGGGGAGGGAAATCTGTCCAGGAGGAGGGCCAGCGCCAGGCGAACAGGTGAGTCCAGGAGGGAAGTGAGTGTGGTGGAGGGGGGGAGGGGAAAGAACGTTCCAATAGAGGGTTGTCTTATTACATCGGTCGCGGGGAGGGGGGGATGCGAGGACAGGAGAAGACCACAGCGTCGGTTGGGAGACCGTGGTTGTTGGTTACACCCGGTCGTTTGTACCAACCCCTGCAACCTAGGTGGTCAGGAACTACAGAGCCAGGGCCTGAGGCTGATGCTCTGCAATGCAAGGTCCGTGACCAACAAGGCCCCCCTCATTAATGAGTTGATCTCAGAGGGGGAGCTGGACCTTGCAGGGATAACGGAGACCTGGTTGGGCCACGAGGGTGGTTTACCCCTTGTGGAAATGTGCCCGCCGGGTTTCCGTGCATTTCATCAGCCTCGAGCCCTGGGTAAGGGTGGTGGGGTGGCGGTAGTTATACGGGAATGTCTACAGCCGAGGGAGTTCACTGTACCTCAGATACCCGGATGTGAGTCCCTTGGTGTGAAATGGGGCCCAGGGAGGCAGTGGGGCTTGCTGATTGTATACTTGGCTCCTCGCTATACGTCAGCAGCCCTGCCTGAGCTCCTCGAGCTGATCTCAGAGACGGCAGTTGAGACCCCCAAGCTTGTGGTTATGGGGGATTTCAACTTGCCGTCGACGGGGGAAGCATCCGAGGTAGCTCGGGAGTTCATGGCTTCCATGACAGCCATGGACCTGACCCAATTAATTCAGGGCCCCACACACGAAGGTGGCCACACTCTGGACCTTGTTTTTGTATCTGAACAGTGGGCGAGTGATCTGGGAAGAGGGGATGTAACCATTACTCCCCTGTCATGGTCAGATCACTCATGTCTCCGGCTGGACTTCCCTGGCGCTACCCCCCACCGCGAGGAGGCGGAACCAAACTGTCCAAGTTGGTGCCGCCCCAGGCGCCTGATGGAACCGGATAGGTTCCAGACGGAGCTTGGGCCATTCCCTGTAGCCCTGACCCGCTCTCGCTCCGAGAACCTAGTGGCCGCCTGGAATAGGGCGGCCGCTGGGGCCCTGGACCGAGTTGCGCCTTTGCGGCCTCTCCTGCGGCGACGACCCACCCGGGCTCCTTGGTTCACCGAGGACCTGAGGGTGATGAAGCGCCATAGGAGACGCCTAGAGGGCAGGTGGAGGTCTTCACGCTCCGAATCTGACCGAACACAAGTAAGAGCCTATTTACGGACTTACCTTGTGGCATTAAGAGTGGCCAAATGCAGATATTGTGCCACTCTTATTGCGTCCGCCGATAACCGCCCTGCCGCCCTGTGTCGGGTGACCCGCTCTCCCTTATCACAGAGGACGCGGGAAGCCCCTCTACAGGGCAGAGCAGAGGAGTTTGGGGAATATCTGCAGGACAAAATCGCTCAGATCCGGAGCGGATGGACCCCCTTCAGTGGACCAGAGGAGCCGCCAACAGTGAGTCTTGTGAGACCACTCTGGGAGGAGTTTGCGTCTGTTGCCCCCAAGGATTTGGATAGGTTGCGTGGACGGCTGCGACCGACCACATGTTTAATGGACCCGTGTCCCTCCTGGTTGGTACTGGCATCCTGGGAAGTGACACGAGGCTGGCTACTGGGCCTGGTGAACGCCTCTTTGAGCGAGGGGTCCTTTCCTGCCGCCTTGAAAGAGGCGGTGGTGAGGCCCTTACTCAAGAGGCCTTCCCTTGACCCGATGGAGCTAGCTAATTATCGTCCAGTCTCCAACCTTCCCTTTTTAGCGAAGGTTGTAGAGAATGTGGTGGCACAGCAGTTTCCACAACACCTTGAGGAATCCGAATATCTACACCCATGCCAGTCCGGCTTCCGGCCCGGACACAGCACGGAGACGGCCTTGGTCGCTTTGGTCGATGATCTCTGGAGGGCCAGAGATAGGGGTTGTTCCTCTATCCTGGTCCTATTAGATCTCTCGGTGGCTTTTGATACCATCGACCATGGTATCCTATTGCGCCGGCTGGGGGGGATGGGAGTTGGAGGCACCGTTTTGCGGTGGTTCGGTTCCTACCTCTCCGACCGGACGCAATGTGTGTTGGCAGGGGGGCAGAGGTCGACTCTGAGGCCACTCACTTGTGGGGTGCCTCAGGGGTCGGTCCTCTCACCCCTTCTGTTCAACGCATATGTGAAGCCGCTGGGGGAGATCATCCGTGGTTTTGGGGTGGAGTATCATCTGTACGCTGACGATACGCAGCTGTACATTTCCACCCCAGACCACCCCAACGAGGCTGTCGAGGTGATGACCCGGTGTTTGGAAGCCGTCGGGGTCTGGATGGGGGACAACAGACTCAAGCTCAACCCCTCCAAGACTGAGTGGCTGTGGCTACCGGCACCCCGGTTCAGTCAGTTGATTCCATCGCTGACCATAGGGGGTGAGCAATTGCCCCCTGTGGAACGGGCGCGCAATTTGGGCATCCTCCTAGATGCCCGGCTGTCAATGGATGACCATGTGGCAGCCGTGGCAAGGGGGCGTTCCACCAGGTTCGCCTGGTGCGCCAATTGCGCCCCCTACTGGACCGGGATGCCCTACGCACGGTCACTCATGCACTGGTGACGTCTCGGCTGGACTAATGCAATGCCCTCTACATGGGGCTTCCCTTGGGACGCGCTCGAAGACTGCAGCTAGTCCAGAACGCAGCCGCGCGGGCTATTTTTGGGAGTACTAGGTACTCCCACATAACACCGCTCCTGCGCAAGCTGCACTGGCTGCCTGTGGTCTTTCGGGTGCGTTTCAAGGTGTTAATCACCATCTTTAAAGCGCTCCATGGCTCAGGACCTAGGTACTTGCGGGATCGCATCCTACCACACACTTCCCTGCGACCGATTCGCTCTCACAGGGAGGGGCTCCTCCGGGTGCCGTCTACTAGGCAGTGCCAACGGGCGACACCTAGGAGTAGAGCCTTCTCTGTGATGGGCCCAACCCTCTGGAATGGCCTCCCCCCCCGATATCAGAACCACCACCGACTTTCTCTCCTTTCGACGAAAACTGAAGACTCACCTGTTCTGTTTAGCCGGCCTGGACCATTCATAACCTTATTATACCTCTTGGCAGATATATTTTAATTGGGTAATTTTAATTGGGTATTTTTTAGGATTGTTTATATACTGTTTTTATCTGCTTTACCTGTACAGTGTTGTATTGCCTCCTCTTCTATGTTTTTATGTTTGCATGTTTGTAGTCCATTTTATCTATTTCATTTGACTGTACACCGCCCAAGTCCCTTTGGGGAGAGGGGGCGGTATAAAAATCGAAATAAAGGTAAAGGTAAAGGTAAAGTTGCCAAGTTTGAAGACCTCTGGTATAGGTTCTCCTGCTTGAGCAGGGGGCTGGACCAGAAGACCTCCAAGGTCCCTTCCAGCTCCTTTATTCTAAGTTTATAAAAGCTCCACTCAATGCTGGTCGCGGGTGGATTTTCTTTTAGGATATGTGTTTACTTTTTGAAACCCATCCTCTCTACTTGTGGAATTACTGGTTTTGAATAGTTGGTTTGGTGAGCAGAAGTTTAGGCATTGAAACCACGTAAGCATTTAAAGGCAGAATGTTTGTGTCGTGCAAAATAATTAGCAATCTGAAGGAGATAAGATTATATTATATACCTTTGTATGTGTGGATATGTACACACATAAATTTTGCAGCAGGGTTAACAATGGCCAGAGCACCTCTTGGTTAGCATAGCCAATAAGAAACTTAGCCAATAACATTAAGGCAAGTATGAACAATTATCTGTCCATGGTTGCTTAAAAAAAATGACACCAGAGTTTCTTGCCATTTTTGGATGGGGACTGGATGAAAACAGTAATACAAATCTTAAAATTGAGATTTTTTTTTTTAAAAAAGGAAAAATAGATTGTACTTCAGTTTTGCTTATATGTGTGATGTGAGTCAACCATTTTTGATATTTAGACCACCAAATCTTAAAGACTATGCAGGTGGTTTGGAAGGGGTTAGTAGCAAAGCTAGTGTTGATATTGTGGAAATGAATGAAACTGAAAATTACAATGATGTTATTGCAGGGACGTGACTATCCAGCTAAAGTTGTTTCTCTGACATTCTAAGACTTAGATGTCTGAGTGATATCAGGATCTTCTTTTGATGGAAATTCCAGATTGGGTGATAAATCCATTTTCAGATACTGAGGAAGATGGGGTAGTGGAGGAACAACTCATAGAGCTGCAAAATGACATTGAGCTGAAGCCAAAGTTTAAGAAATCGTACCAAGAGTTTTGGTTACAGAAATAAATTTCTGATTGCTATCCTGCACTATGGACAGTGGTTAAGAAGCTCCTTGTTGCATTTCCAATATCATATTTGGTGGAACTTGGCTTCAGTGTGGTCATCCAACTTCTCTCAAAGCAAAGAAATCAACTCCAGATTACTGAATGTGGTGATTTAAGACTCCTGCTGTGACTTAAAACCAGACATTGGGAAACTGGTATCACTTCATCAAGCCCATCCATCACATTAAGAATTTACTGAACAGTGAAGTAGTTACTAAATTTTACTGAGTTTACTAAGTTACTAGTTACTAAGGTTCTTGATAAATGACTCTCAGACTTTGAAAACCTGGCATCACTGGATCATGTTCAACAATTTTGTTGAATTAACATTAACTAAAAAGGCTTTTAAATTGGATTTTGAATAAATCTGCAATTGTTGCAGTTTTGAATTTTACTGTTACTATCTTCCTTCCGTCGTGCAAACCGCCCAGTCACATGACCCCCCAGCCACGCCCACCAAGCCACATCCACAGAACCAGTAATAAAAAAATTTGAATTCCACCACTGGGTGGGGGGCACTGAGGATCAGTTTGTAGCACCAAGGGGGCGGTGGACTGAAAAAGTTTGGGAACCACTGCTCTAGTGTCTTGCAAATTCTGTTCCCTGTGCTTTCAAAATGGCTTCTGTATTCAAAATTGCACAGTCATTGTCTCTTTCTTTCTCTTTCTTTCTTCTGCCTTTTTCTCTTCTATGTGAAAAGGGACTGTTCTTTCCTTCTTTCACAATTTTCCTTCTTTCTTTGTCCTCCACCCACACAAAACTCTCAGCTTGTATCACTGTAGATCCAGGCTCCGAAGTCAGCAAAATACACCGCTCAGTAACTACAATCCATTCCGTTCTCTACAAATTCTGCATCGTCTTGTAGTTCAGGCATCCTTTGTTTTCTCTTTATTGCACTGTTGTAAATTCCATCAGCTTAGAGAAGTGTCTCGGAGTATCAAATTTTTTAACACTGTCCGCCAATAGATTCAGCTGCTACTCACTTTTTACTCCTTCCACCGATAATCAGGCTGTCACATCTCCGGACCAGGCCATGACTGCTCCATGGCAACTGGTCTCTTCCATATCGGATTTCAGGGATTTCACCCTGCGGAACAAGGGATCGCCTTTTCCTCCGTCACCGCTGGGTTTTCCCCTCTTTGAAACGGTCCTCACCAAGGCTCAGCTTCGCTGTTAACAGCCTCCAGACACGAAAAATCAGACAGGGGAGGCAGAGAGTCTTCCCCTGTAACTGCTCCAATGTGACGTCACCTCCGGAAGTCGGAGAGAAGTTTTTAAAAACCTTATAAATAAGTATATAAATAAATAAGTTAATAAGAGAATTGACAACAACTGGCAAAAGAGATAAAACTGTTTTGTTACTGGAAAGATACAGGTTGATAATGATTGTTGATAATAAAAAAACAGTTAATTTTTGGTGATTAATAAGTAGGACTTTGTAGATGCTTTTAGATTGTTTCTTTAAATGTTTATTCATTAACAAATAATTCATTACGATAATAATAATGAAATAATAATTTTAACTAGTAAAAGCAACTTGGATATAAACTACAAATTGGGACCTGGGAAAAAGATTTATCAATTTTACTAATAAATTTTTGTTTAGATTTTGTTAGAAAGATGTAATCTTTCTTGGGTCTGATGAGAGGAGATGTGGTATAAATAGAAAATAATTTTTAGCTAACTACAACAATAATAAGGAAATGTTAATGGATAATGTCTAATGATTTCTACATGTGTTGGCATTGGTAAAAGCAATTAGATATAAGCCTTAAATAGTGAGTTGGGGGGGGAAAGAGGGGGGGAATGTTTAGATATCTTATTAATTGATTTTTTTTTAGAATATGTTATAAAAGGGTAACTATTGGAGGTTTATTGAAATAGCTAATGAATGCCAGTAGGTGGTTGTGCCTTTAAATACAAATGATTTCAGATAAAAGCACGTTTAAATAATTTTATTTAAATGAGAATGGTGGTACATTGATAGTAAAATACATAAAGATTTTTTATTTAAAATGTAGAATTCAATATGAAGGAAGTATAAATAATGATTGTGCTAGTAACGCACGAAATTTATTTGTAACCAATCGACACGCTTTCTACAAGATGTAATGAAGGATGATTCTTTTTTTGTGTTCTTGTTTAATTAAAACAATAAAAAAAATTCAAAAAAAAGAAAAGAAAGAAAGGCTGAGAGCCAAAGAATGGAGGCCTTTGAACTCTGGTGCTGGAGAAGACTCCTGCGAGTCCCTTGGACTGCAAGGTGATCAAACCGGTCAGTCCTAGAGGAGATCAACCCTGACTGCTCTCTAGAAGGCCAAATCCTGAAGATGAAACTGAAATTCTTTGGCCACCTAATGAGAAGGAAGAAGGACTCCCTGGAGAAGAGCGTAATGCTGGGAAAGATTGAGGGCAAAAGAAGAAGAAGGGGACGGCAGAGAATGAGGTGGCTGGATGGAGTCACCAAAGCAGTAGGCGTGAGCTTAAATGAACTTCGGGGGATGGTAGAGGACAGAAAGGGCTGGAGGAACGTTGTCCATGGGGTCACAATGGGTCAGACATGACTTCGCAACTAACAACAACAACAAAGAAAGAGGACACTGGAAAAACAATTCCCTAAGAGGAAGGAGGGGGAAGAACTAACTACATTGGTGAATTTTAAGACTAGGAGTGTCAGGGGCACACTTGTGTTCTGGTCCAGATTTTTAAGAACCCCTGGTAAACCATAAAGTTGGACCTCTGGAGGAGGCAATGGTATTCCTGGTGGGTTCTGGAACCATCAGATCTACCCTGAACTATATCCCTCCAGGAATGCAAATTGGGGAAGGGAAGATTAAGGCTTAGGGAACACATAGTAAAAGCACTGATATTTAAACCCCATATGGTCCAGGCTGTAGCAAAATGATCTGGAATATGGTGCGACTTTGTATTGGTAGAAAGGAGTTGTAATTTGGCCAAGAGGGATTTAATTAGTAAATTGGGGGTTGTTATGGGGAATGAAAAGGAAATAATTGGAAATATTATGGCCTTGAGTGAGGAAGTTTAAAGAAAAGGACCCTCTTATATGAGCCCGAGGGCAAACCCTGGTGAAATAATTCACCAGAAACAGTATAACATTATGTTGGATGGAAGAATGAGTTTAAAGCCCATGGTGGAAGGGCTGCTGAAGGACAAACTTGTGAATGTGCTGATGTTAAATGGTATGAATGCCTGTGTGTTTGATCCCCACCCCTAGACTCTGAAAGGGAGTAGTTACTTTGATTTCCTTTCTTGCAAAGAAACAGTAAGTTGCAGATTTTTTAAAATTGTGAAGTAAGTGGAAGGGGAATAGTAAGTGTTTTTTTTTTTTTAAAAAAAAGGGAAATTAGGGAGAGAACCACTTAGAACTAAGGAAAATTTCCTATATAATTAATTAATAAGATGATTGTCTCCAGAAGCTGTGGATGCTTCATTATTTGAAGTTTTAAAGAAGAAATTGGACAAATTTGTTAGAAATTAATAGTGTTAGATTCCGGTCGATGTACTAGTTTGTAGGAATACGCAGCCAGGAAAACAGTCCACCTGGTCATGCGCGGGGGAGAGGGAGACCGGTGTGGGGCGGTTTCTCGCCAGAAGACCCAGCAATGGTTTGTGGTCTGTGATAAGTTCAAAATCGTGGCCGGAGAGGTATTCGTGGAAACGCTTGACTCCAGCCACAGCGGCTAACGCTTCCCTGTCCAGTTGGCTGTAGTTTCGTTCCGCCGAAGACAAAGTTCTAGAGTAGAACGCGATGGGGGCTTCGTTCCCGTTTGGCATTCTGTGGCTGAGTACTGCGCCGACGCCGAAAGGTGATGCATCGCAGGTCAATACCAGTGGTAGTGTTTGGCTGTACTGGATGAGTAGAGAGTCGGTCGTCAGCAGGCGCTTGACTGCGGCGAAAGCGGCCGCCTCGGAACGTCCCCAGGTCCATTTCGCGCTCTTGGCTAGAAGTCGGTGTAACGGCTCAGCGACGGTGGCTTTCTGTCTGAGAAAGACGCTGTAGAAGTTAAGAAGTCCGAGGAAGGCTTGCAACTCGGTCTGATTTCGTGGTGTGGGGGCGTCCTGTATGGCCTTAATTTTCTTCGATGTCGGGTGTATTCCCAGTCCATCGATTCTGTAACCCAGGAATTCTACGCTGGGCACGTTAATTTGGCATTTTTCCTTTTTTAGGCGGAGACCCTTTTCTCGAATTCTAGTCAAAACAGTCCTAACACGTTTTAATAGTTGCTCCTCGGTTGCAGCCGACACCAAGATGTCGTCAAAATAGGGGACGACTCCTGGTATGCCCTGCAAAAGCCGTTCCATGACGCTTTGGAACAATCCCGGAGCGATGCTCACGCCGAATTGTAACCGGTTGCATTTGAAAGCACCCCTGTGCGTCACTATAGTTTGGGCCTCCGCCGTGGCGCTATCCACTGGCAGCTGCTGATACCCTTGTGCCATGTCTAATTTTGCAAAAAAAATTTCCTGGCCCCAACGAGTGCAATAGGTGTTGAACCACGGGCACAGGATATGCGCTTTGTTGTAGGGCGACATTAATTGTGCATTTATAGTCCGCGCAGATGCGGACTGACCCATCCGGCTTAACGGGGGTAACGATTGGGGTTTCCCAGCGAGCGTGATCCACCGGTTCAAGGATCCCTTGCTCTACGAGCTTATCGATTTCCTTATCAATTTTGGGACGGAGCGCAAAAGGCACTCTTCTAGGTTTGAGCCGGATTGGCGCCACATTTGGATCCAAATTGAATGAAATTGGCTTTCCCACATACTTACCAAGGCTGGGGCTAAACACATCCTCGAACTCCTTAAAAATCCCTTCAGCGCTGCTGTTACCCACGGCGTTGATTCCGGTAACTTCTAGCCCCAGGGCTTCAAACCAATCCAGTCCCAGGAGGCTCTGTAATGGCGCGCTGGCGACGGTCACGGGCAGCTGGGCTGTGATGTCTTTGAACTGCACTCGAAACGTGCCTTGACCCACGATGGGGACCCTGTTCCCCTGGTAGTCTCGAAGCAGGATGTCTGGTGTTTGCAGTTGGCACTTCTTTAGGCTCGGTATCGCCTTTTTCATTGCTGACCATGAGATGATCGTCAGGGATGATCCCGTGTCGACTTCAAGCTCGCAAGGGGAGTCCTCCAGGAGGACAGTGAGTTTCAGCTTTTTTGGCCGCTTTGTGCAGACCTGACCTATCGTTGTGAGATAGGTTCTCAGTGGTTCTCTCTGGGTATGCTCTCTCTCGGCTCCCTGGGAATACTCTCTCTCAGTTCTCTGGGAATACTCTCTCTCAGCTCTCTGGGAATACTCTCTCTCGGCTGACTCCCTCGGGTCTCTCTCTGGGTGCCCTTTGTTTTTTCGCCAAGCCCCTGGGTTGGGCTTCTGTCGGTGATACATTGGAGGCTGCCATTGTGTGGCAGGGACTTCGCTCCGACACACTCTTGCAATGTGCCCAAGTTTGTCGCAATGCGAGCAAACAACGTTTCTGAAACGGCAGGTAGACCGGGGATGATTCCCACCGCAGCTTGCACAGGGTGGCAAACGGAATTCGGATTTCCGCGCCGGTCTTGTGTGACTGCTGCGCATGCGATGGCTGTCTTCGTACTCGCTGTCCTCAGTTTCTTGATCGGTGGCCTCGTAATGCACCCGGGCTTGTCTGGCTCCTGGCTGGATTGCGCTGTACCCCCGTTGTATCGTTTCTGCAGATCTGTCCGCTGATTCAGAAGCTCTTGCCTCATCTAGCGCAATCTGCAGGTTTAGGTTGGATTTGGCCAACAATCGTTTTTGCAATGAAATGTCTTTTAACCCGCATATGAGGCGTGCCAGGATTTGCTCGTCCAGGTCCCTGAACTCGCAATGCGTTGCTGCCCTCCGAAGTGCTGCAACGTACTGATTTATGGATTTGTCCGCCTTCTGGTTCCGCGTGTTGAATTCCTGGCGGCGAACGTGGCGGGAAGGTTTTGGCGCAAAATGCGTCTGCAGTGTCTGCTGTAGCGCCGTCCATGTTACCGCCTGGATGGGGGTTGGCTCCGAGAGATCCCTGGCCGTTTCGAAGACTTCTCGACCACAGTAGCTCAGGAACATATTCTTTTTCCGGGAGTCTGGTACTCCCATGAGATCGTTTGCCTCGAGGAAACATTTGAATCTCAGCATGTAGGATTCCAAATGCTCGGTGATTGGGTTGTAAGGAGTTGGTGGAGCGTGCATCGCCATCTTGTCCTGCATTTGAATTTGCCGCGCTGAGATGGCTGCCGGAATTTCCGCCGAATTCCGGGCTGGATCGGATCCATAGATTCTGGTAGTAGATCTTCGTCTTATCTGCCTCTCGATCCCACCTTCGTCGCCAATGTTAGATTCGGGCAACGAGAGAACAGACTCCAGACGATAGTGACAAACAGCTCTTTATTTAGTAGTAGTAGTGATCCAGCTTGCTATGGGGTCGTGCAGGTCCCCTTTTATAGGGATCTGGCAGACCTCCCGTCCAATCAGAACAACCCCTTGTACCCGCCCTAGTGGCGGACCTGAGTGGAGACTACAGCAGTTTATGCAAATATCTAACAAATAGAGTTTTCTGCTTCAGTAGGAGGTTGGACTAGAGGACCTCTGAGGTCCTATCCAACTCTGATGTGTGTCATACTACAGTGATTTTCCTTTGTATTTTTAGATTTATCTGGATTTATCCTTAATAATGCATTTGAGGGCATTCTATTTGAAGGAATAATCCTATGAAGTTTTATTTAACGTCTGATTAAAGTGTGTGTCTTTGGAATACCTTGCTACTGCAAAAGTGGTGTTGGAAATAATTCCTTACAAAAACTTGGATCGCTAAGAAAAGTATTTTATTAACAAAAATAAAATAAAATAAAAGGCAGTTTGCAAAGTGCGGTGAGCTTGAGCAAGACTTCAACACGAAGTTCTAGGCCCAAAGAACACACACCAAAATTCAAAAGTAAGAGGTTTTATACTCAAAACCTAACGTGATGCCCCATTCCCTCCCCTTTGGTCCCATTGGATAGGTCCTCAGGGGTTACAACTAATTTGAGGCGCCTATTAAGAATACATTAACCCTCTTCCCGCCCCTTCCTGCCTACATGCAGTTTTAATCCCCAACTAATCCCCAATGGTCAAAGGCTTTTATTTTTGAATTTAATTGTTCCCTACAAATCCACCCTTTCTATTCTTTATTCATTTTCAAAAATAAAACTTACTTATTAAAAGGTTTCAAACTTTCCCTAATTTCTTCAGCATTTTCATATTTCATAATTGCAGTATGTTCAGTTACCTCTGTTAGCATCATCATTTGCTTATCTCTATTAGTTACACTTATCATTCCTTTCACAGTGTTGTGTACAATACTTATTACAGAAATTAAACACGGTAGGAACATCAGTCCAAGGAATATCATGCCTACCATAAATAGGGCCTGTTTCCAATTTCTGAAGATTCCCCCTAAAAATCCTTCATCATCCAAGATTCCAGTCCAAGTTTGTACAGGGACATGGGCAATCTTTCTCATCCGGTCTGTTATCTGTCTGATTACTTCTCCAGTATCGTCAATCTCTAAGCAACAATTTGTTAAATTAAATTTGCCAGACACTCCTCCTTCTTTTGCTAACAAATAATCTAAGGCTAATCAGTTCTGGTAGATCGCTGTTCTCATTTTCATATTCATTTCAGCTACTAGATCTGGGGCCAATGCAATTTCATTAGTTATGATTTCCACCACAGGTTGCAGCCTAATTATCCTATTTAACATATATATTGGAGTACTGTACCCATAAGTTCCATCTGCTGCCCATGTCGCAGGATCATATACTGCGATTATCCTCTCTGGAGGCCAATCTGAGGGTGCCCACCCTGAAACTCTCAGCACTTTATCCCCCATCAACTTCTTTAGTCTCTCTTTTGCCTTACTCTGCATCTTATCATTTACTTCCCGCTTTACCCAAGGTCTATATCCAGATGCTCCAGCATCATCATATACCAGTACACCTAACATTCCTCCTTTCTGGATAGGTATTAGAAAAAAAACTAGGTTGTATGGTTCCTAATATACATGTCCCACTCCAATTAACTGGCAAGTGGGCATATACCATCTTCCCACAGCCTCCATCAATAACCAAGAAAGAAAACTCTGAATTCCATTGTTCATGGAAATTAAAATTCTTTTACTGGTTATGAAAAGATAACAGTGAAAGAAAAGCAAGATCTGAGCCAGAAAGGTGCAAACAAGTACATATCAAATGATTACCCAGCCCCCTCCCACCAACGACCCCACCCCAGTGTCCAATATGCAACTCCCTAAGGTGTCATGTGGGTTGCATCTTCAAAAGGCATCATCAGGTTGGTATGCAAGATGGTTGGCCTTGACCAGGCCCAAACACTGGCCACCAGCATGTGAAGAACATGATGAGAAGAAAACTCCCTTTTCCATATCTCCTCCAGTACCATATAATTCCCATCCCAAATACCATGCCCCCACCCTCCCCGTTTCTATGGCAGCCGATAGCAAGCAAGTGAAGCAGAGGCTGACAGATCCTGTATAACCCATCTGGTGCCACCCAGCTTATATTTTTGTGACAGATTCTGGTGATTCCTTCCAATCCTTTCCATTTACTGGAAATGTTTTTATACCACCCTGTCAATGTTTTATTAGTTCCACTCCACCATTCTGGTTGGTTACTGGAGTTACAAGCCAAGACTCCTTCACATACCATATCTCCTACATCTTCACCAGGTTGTGTTCTTTTGAAGCATGTTTCCCCTGTTATCTCGTTTTCTAATACCCATGCACCAATTTGAGTTTGGGTAAAATTAAATTCCCAACTCCAGCTAGTATTACTTAGATCTACCTCATTGGCCTCCCACGGCCACCTTCCTCCCACATACAAAACAGTTTGTTACATTCAACATACCAGCTATACTTTCTGCTAATTCTATAAAGACATTTTTGTTAACATTGGCTATCTCTGCCATTAACTCATCCCCTTTTGTCAGCTCCTCATAGAAAGAGTGAAAAACTGACTTGGGTGTATCCTTGCTTGGTGGTTTCCTTATTACCTCAATTTGGATTTCTGAGATTGGATCTGTTCCGCTTGCATCTATTCCTATTCCAAATCTCCAATCCTTCTGTCTCCATTCTGATCTTTCCAAGAATTGCATCTCATTGGTTACAGTGAGATTCACTAGGTTACAGGTTTCGCTTCCACAATTAGTATTTAAAGTCTTTACCCTTTGAAACAATATCAGCTCCCCTTCTTTTCTCCCAGTCTGCCATCCTACACAACTCCACCATTTACATCTCACTACACTCATTTGACATGAATCAGGAGCACACATATATTTCTCATTACTAATGGAGGATTGGATCCATCCAATGTTTCCACAACTATCTACGGCTGCATAAGCATTTGCTGCTTTACAAACATCAATGATTACTATAAAGGCTCCATTTACATCATGAGTCCATTCAGACTGTCCTAACACTAATTGATTCCTCTTTCCTCCACTTCTTACTCTAAGTGCCCATTGCTGGGGGTCTTTTCTTGGATCATAACAGAAAGTTTCAATTCCTTGTTTGCACATCGAGTACTGAGTCCCATTGTAACAGCATGGAGTACTAGTCCCGCCACATTTCCGAGCAGTATGATATTTCAGGGTTTTAGTAACTCTATTACCCGTCTTTGTGGTGCTGATACATTCCTCACATCCCACTGTTTTTAAAGCTCTTTTCTGTCTGTTGGGGCTTCCTCGCTTACATTTTACTCCTTGTATGTTGTTACACAAGATGAGGTTCTGCTGGTCCTTACAATTCTGGTGCAATGCTTGCCTAATTTCCTTTAACTGATTGCAGTATAAGGATAATAGGTTATAACAACTCAAGTTCTGAGGGGCCTCAGAATCCCGATGGTGTAGAGCCTGGTTATTTATTGTCCAATGGCTTTGGCCATCTAAAATACACAGTCCCTGTAAAGTTCTAAAAAGTCCCAGTAACACCAATGCTTGGAAAAGACTCGTCATTCTGGGATTAAATCCTCAATAATGGCAATGTCACACCCTTCCTTACAGTCTCCGTGTACTGGGGCACAATCTGGACAATGGGTGCAGCAGCAGCACTCACACCAGCACTTGCAGTCACAGAACCAACACATCCACAGTGCTTATTTATACTCTATTTCCTTTTTAGGGTTAGCTTCAGTGGGTCTGCTTGAGGAATGCTTTTCCACTCTATCGGGGCCTCCACCGGTCTTTTCACTCTGGTATAGTGGGTCCAGCCTTTTTCTGCCGTTCGGACAGCTGTTTCGGACTTCAGCAGCACCTTGAAAGGTCCTTCCCACTTGGATGTAAGCTTCTCCTCTTTCCAGCTTCAGATCAGCACCCAGTCACCGATTTGGAATTTGTGGACTGGAAACTCCAATGGAGGTGTTTGTGCCAAAAATCCTTGCTTCCTAAGAACATCAAAATATCTGGACAGTTTCTGCACATATTGTGTCATATTTTAAAATTCTGGAATCAGTACGCCATCTCCCAGCTTTTTGCTGAAGGATGGTCCTTACTTGATGTGGGATGCTGACTATAAGTGCTCCCCCAAAGGTCAATTTCCTACTCTCTTCATCCTCAAATTACTGGATCCATTATTTTTTATAGGAAAGCTACAGGTTTTCGCTGTCCTGCCCAATTTTGGGTCAACACTCCTTGTGCTATTCCATCTTCAGTATTTACAAAAAGATGAAAGGGCTTCATCTTGAGAGGCTCAACACTGGAGCCTTCACTGAAGCTTGCTTTAAATTTTCAAAACTCCCTCTCTCGTGTCCTTCCCATTTCAGGTTCCATGGCTTTGTATCTATTAGTTTGGAGTAGAGTGGTTTGGTCAAATCCTCATAGTTATCAATCCATAACCTGCAATATCCTACCAGTCCCAGGAACTTTCTGAGTTCCTTCTTATTCTTGGGTAGGGGTTGCGAGGCCACCCCTTCTATTCTGTTGGGAGTAAATTGTCTACTCCCTTCACTTATTAAATGGCCCAAATATTTCACCTCCCTCTCTACATATTGTAACTTGGTTTTTTTAAAATAATTTTTTTAATTTTTAATTTTCAAAACAAACACAACACATCCTTCTTTACATACTGTAGAAAGTGTATCGGTTACAAAAAGGCTTTCATGCATCTCTTCCACAGTCAACAAACATAATTCATATTAACTCAAGTATTTTAACTCAGATATTTATACATGTTACCATCATCATACCTCCATTTTCTTTGACTATAATTGTTTAAATCTCCTTCATCATAAAATATACCAAGATTTAATACATAACCACATACTGGCATTTCATTAACTATTTCTAAAATCCTCCAATAACACTGAATCCTTATGTCGTATTCTAGCTAAACATCCATAATATTTAATAACAAAGTTTTCTAATCCTCCTTTCCAAATCAATGTTTACGATTTGCACCCAGTTTCCTTATGTTGTACCCATACCTGTATATACGAGTCCCTGGGGGGAGAGGGGGCGACTAAGAAGTCAAATTAAATAAATAAATAAATACGTTGTTATCATTATGCCTCCTTTATTTAATTATATCCTGCATCATAACATTTTCCCCCTAATAATCAAGACCTAAGTGTATCTAACTTAGTTCTTTTTTATTAACCTTTATATATAATCCAAAATGATTTCTAATCTTCCTTTCATGGGTACCATTCAATATTCATATCCAATTATTACTTATCATAACACTACACATTGTATACATTATTATCATTATCGGTTATTTATTTAACTATATCTATTGTCACTAAATTTCACTAAGTTTAACTAGTTTTAAATTATACTCTTCCATCTATCAGCCTGTATCTTTCCAGTAGCAAAAGAGTCTCATATCTTCTGCCATTTGTGGTGTCAGTCCTCTAATCATCTCCTTAATCAATTTTGTATGGACTCCTCTTAGCAACTCCTTGCTTATAAAATCTCTCATGTAATTTCGATGCCCTTCTTCTGTTTCCTTAAACACCTTATCTTTGATTGTCGGTAGTGTTATCAATGACATTGCTAATAAAATTTCTCTCTTTAAATCCATAAATTCTTTTGTTTTTTTCTTCTTCTGTATCTTGCCATCTGGGGTAGATTTCCCCTCCATTTAATTCCTTTTTCAGTATTCCACTCTTTCCATTTTCAGAGACAAACCAATCACCATAAATATCAGCAATTTTAATTTCTTTATATTCATTTTCCTCTTTGATTTTTAGGATTTTATCCACCACTTTTTCCATTTGATAAACATCTCCAACTTCCTCATCATATTTTACTGTTAAATACTCTTAAGTCTTCCAACTTCTTCTCTATCCTCTCATATGTGTTTGATAATTTCTGTATTTCTGAGAATATCTTTTGCAGACTTAAAATTTCTTTCTACTTTTGAAATTGTGCCATTATCTCCAGCTAACAAACACTGCTGCTCTAACTTGGAAGGTTTTAACAAGATTTAGCATAGATTCACAATGAAGTTTTATTTTCACCTTTCTCTGGTTAAAGATATACTTCAAAGGGACATCTGTATGCTTTTCTTCTTATCACTCTCTATAAACAAGCAGTGAGACCTTGGAGTGCCAAGCCAGGATAATCAGTGAGAAAAGTAAGAGTGTTTCGTTTCCAATACACAAACCTCCAGCCTCCGAGTAGCAGTGTTATTGTTGCAATCTTCTTTGTTACTTTTTGTATCTTTTTTGTATTTCAAGTAAAAAAAAAAGTCTGATTCTTGAATGAGTTAGAAGAACACCCACAGTAATGAAAGAGGAGAATTTTAGTCGATAGGTTACAAAGAATAATAAAAGAAAAAAATAGAAGAAGAAAACTTAATCCATTCATTTTAAAAGGCTTGCATAAATTCCATCCATGAAGATAGCATTTAAAAAGTAAGATAACCCACTGTCCAAAACCATTCCAAATTTAATTCTGCTGCTTATTTCTTCTGTTTTCCAATTTAAATTAGTTTTAAGTTTTTTTATAGGCAGTCTCTTTTAAAACGGTAAAAATTCCTCACCAGCTGGAAACACTTTCTCTTTCTGTATCCTTCCATTTTGGAGCCGCCCCGACTTCATCAGCCATGGCTGGATTTTTTTTTTTACCAAAAACTTTTTCATTTATTTTTAATTTTCAAAACAAACATAAAAATCCTCCTTCTTTACATCCTGTAGAAAGTGTATCAGTTGGTTACAAACGGTTTCTGTGCATCTCCTCTACCGTCATCAACTATAATTCATATTAACTCTAGTATCTTAACTCAAAAGTTTATACATAGTACCATCATCATACCTCCACTTTTATTTGAATATAATAATAATAATAATAATAATAATAATAATAATAATAATAATAATAATAATAATAATTTATTAAATTTCTAGACCGCCCCCTCTCCCTGGAGGGACTCGGGGCGGTGTACAGGAATAAATTTAAAACATACAAACAAACATACACATAAGTAAAAATCACATTAAACAACCCCTGTACAATTTATAAAAATTAAAAAAGAGACCTTAAAACCAATCTTAAAAATTTAAAAATAGAACTGAGGTGGGATAGGTGGAATTAGGCCATGCCGGCTAGCTGGAATAGGTGGGTTTTAAGTTTCTGACGGACGGAGCGGAGATCCGTAGTCACTCTAATGTCGGGGGGAAGGTCATTCCAGAGGGTCGGGCCCATCACAGAGAAGGCCCTTCCCCTAGGCGTCGCCCGCTGGCACAGCCTAGTGGACGGCACCCGGAGGAGTCCCTCTCTGTGTGAGCGAATCGGCCGGAGGGATGTATGGGGCAGGATACGATCCCGCAAAAAACTAGGTCCTGTGCCATGGAGCGCCTTAAAAATGATGGTCAACACCTTGAAGCGCACCCGAAAAGCCACAGGTAGCCAGTGTAGCCCACGCAGGAGAGGTGTTACGTGGGAGTAGCTAGAGACTCCCGAGACTGCCCACGCGGCCGCATTCTGAACCAGCTGCAGCCTTCGGGTGCATCTCAAGGGGAGCCCCATGTAGAGAGCATTACAGTAGTCTAGCCGGGACGTCACAAGCGCATGAGTGACTGTGCGAAGGGCGCTCCGGTCCAATAGGGGAGGTAATTGGCGCACCAGGCGAACCTGGTGAAACGCCCCCCTGGCCACGGCTGTCACATGGTCGTCCAAGGACAGCCGGGTATCCAGAAGGACGCCCAAATTCCGTACCCGATCCACGGGGGCCAGACGTTCGCCCCCAATGGCCAGTGATGGAGTAAGCTGGTTGAACCGGGGCGCCGGTAGCCACAGCCACTCAGTCTTGGACGGGTTGAGCTTGAGTCTGTTACTTCCCATCCAGATATAATATAATTGTTTAAACGTCCTTCATCATAAAATATAGCAAAATTTAATACATAACCACATACTGGCATTTCATTTACTTATTTATAAAATCCTCCATTAACATTAAATCCTTATATCCTATTCTAGCTAAACATCTATAATATTTAATAACAAAGTTTTCTAATCCTCCTTTCCAAATCACTGTTTACAATTTACATCCAATTTCCTTATATTATACCCATACATATATATACATTATTATTATTATCCTTTCTTTATTTGGCTATATTCTATATCACAGCATTTTCCCCCTAATAATCAAAGCTTATCTGTGTCTAATTTAGTTCTCCTTTTTATTGTTATTATTATTAACCTTTATATATAATCTTGGGTATCATTCAATATTCATATCCAATAATTGCTTATCATAACACCCCACATTGTATACAGTATTATCATTATCATTTTTTATTTGACTATACCTATTGTCACTAAGTTTCACTAGGTTTAGCTAGTAGTTTTAAATTATACTCTTCCATCTATCAACCTGTATCTTTCCAGTAGCAAAAAAATCTTATGTCCTCTGCCATTTGTGGCATCAATCTTCTAAGCTTCTTCTTAATCAGCTTTGTATGGACTAGTCCTAGCAACTCCTTGCTTGTAAGATCTCTCATATAATCCTGATGCCCTCTTTCTGCTTCTTTATTCCACTTGTCTTTAGTTGTCAGCAGTGTTATCCATATTTTTGTTAATAAAGTTTCATAGTCCATAAATTCTTTACTTTTTTCTTCTTCTTCTATGTCTTGCCCTTTGAAGTAGGTTTCCTCTCCATTTATTTCCTCTTTCAGTATTCCATTCTTTGCATTTTCAAAAACAAACCAATTACCATAAATGTCAGCAAGTTTAATCACTTTATATTTATTTTCCACTTCAATTCTTTGAATTTTAATCCCTTCATTTTGCATTTGGTGAACATCATCAAATTTTCGATCACGTCTTTCTGTTAACTGTTCCAAAAGTTCCAGTTTTTGTTCAATCCTCATATGTATTTGTTAATTTTAGTAATTCTGAAAATATTGTCTGCAGGCTTACAATCTCTCCATTTTCCTGACACTCCGCCATCTTAAACAAAGAACTCTCGCTTGGAAAGTTTTTTAAAGTTAAAACATGGATTCACAAAAGCCGTTTTTTCCCCTCTTCTCTGGTTGAAAACACACTTCAAAGGGACATTTGGCTTACCCCTATCGCTCTGCAACAAGCCGTCAAAACAAACCGCGAAGAAAGGGAAAAGTTCCGCTTGAATACACAAGCTCCAATCAACAAAACCTCCCGGCACGTAGCACTTTTAAAATATTTCTTTTTTTATATCTATTTTATATTTCAAATTAGAAAAAGAGGTCCAGTCTTTAAATGAATTAAAAAATAATAATATTCACAGCGATGAAAGAGGAAAGCTTTGGTTTATAAATCACTGAGAGTCACAGAAAAAAAAAGATAAAAACAGAAGACTTAATCCGCCCATTTTAAAAAGCTTGTAAAGGTTTCATCCATGAAGATAGCATATAAAAAAATGGGATAACCACTGTCCATAACCATTGCAAGATTAATTTCGCAGCTTGATTCTTCTATTCTTCAATTTAAATCAATTTTTAAGTTTTTATAGGCAGTCTCTCTATTAAAACAATGAAGATTCCTCACCAGCTGGAAACACTTTCACTTTCCATTCCTTCCGTTTTGGGGCCTTTGACTTCATCAGCCTTGGCTGGATTTTTTGTCACCGGCTTAAAGAAATTTCTCTTGCTTCTTTCAGGGATTTTGTGATATCCCTGAGTTCAGCAAGACATATTTTTCCTGTTCACTGTCTCTACAGGACAGTTTAGATCCGTTTGGACCCCCCCCCCCCGTGGCAAAAGTGTCGATTGCTATTTCAGAGCATTGAGATGGCACATCGTGCCGTCGCGACTTCGGCCCCACCCCTCCTAATGGTTTGATTTTTTGTCGCCGGCTTGAAGAACTTATCTTGAATTGATCAGGGACTTTGCGATGTCGCTGAGATCAGCAAGACGTATTCTTCCAGTTCACTGGGTCTGCGGGACGGTTTAGGTCCATTTGGACCACCCAGCGGCAAAGGTATCGATGACAATCTCAGAGCATTGAGATTGCATGTCGTCTCATCGCTACATTGGCTCCTCCCACCATATTGTAACTTGGGTTTTTTCCCCAATTTTTTTTATTGTTTTAATAAAACAAAAACACACAAAAAAATCATCATTCATAACATCTTGTAGAAAGTGTGTCGATTGGTTAAACCTCCAATAATTACCCTTTTATAACATATTCTAAAAAAAATCAATTAATAAGAAATCTAAACATTCCCCCCCCCTTTTTCCCCCCAACTCACTATTTAAGGCCTATATGTAGTTGCTTTTACCAATGCCAAAACATATAGAAATCGTTAAACATTATCCATGAACATTTCCTTATTATTATTGTAATTAGCTAAAAATTATTTACTATTTATATCACATCTCCTCTCATCAGACCCAAGAAAGATTACATCTTTATAACAAAATCTAAACAAAAAATTGTTAGTAAAATTAATAAATCTTTTTCCCAGGTCCCAGTTTGTAGTTTATATCCAAGTTGCTTTTACTAGTTAAAATTATTATTTCATTATTATTATCGTAATTAATTATTTGTTAACGAATAAACATTTAAAGAAACAATCTAAGAGCATCTACAAAGTCCTACTTATTAATCACCAAAAATTAACTAAGTTTTTTATTATCAACATTCATTATCAACCTGTATCTTTCCAATAACAGAACAGTCTTATCTCTTTTTCCAGTTGTTGTGTAAATTCTCTTATTAACTTCTTTATGAGGTTTTTAAAAACTTCTCTCCGCACTTTTTTGCTTAAAAGATCTCTCAGGTAGTCTCGTTGCCCTTGAACTGGTATTGAAATTAGCATATCTTTGATTATCAGACATATTTCTGGAACTGTTTCTCTTCTTAATTCCATCATCAATTCCATATCTTGACACGAGGGATAGAGCTCCAGATTATCAAATTCACTTTTCCATATTCCCTTGTTTCCACTTTCACTCATGAATGCTCCATTAGTAAATTCAGCTGTTATCTTATCTTTGTTTTCTATATCTTCATTCTCTTCTTTAATTTTTGGGGCTCCAACCCCTTCATCTTTTGCTGTACAAGACAATAGTCTATCCAACTTCTTCTCAAATCTCCCTTTGTAACTTGGTTTTTGATACCTTTAATCCTTGGTCATCCAGGAAATTTAGTAATACATTAGTGGCCTGGGTGACTTCTACTTTCTTTTTCCCTGAGACTAATAGGTCATCTACATACTGTATCACACAGTTTTCCTTTTTGCAAAACCAAACACTCCAAGACTTGTTCTAATACTTGTCCAAACAGATTAGGGGACTCTGTGAATCCTTGTGGCAGTACAGTCCATTGGTATTGTTGTTTTCTCCCAGTGTATGGATTCTCCCATTCAAATGCGAACATTGGTCTTGATTCTGTGTCTAGTGGACATGCCCAAAAGGCATCCTTTAGGTCCACTACACTGAACCATTGATGATCCGGGGGTATCAAGCCCATCAAAGTATATGGATTAGGCACCACTGGATGTCTTGTTTGGACAATTTTATTCAGGAGTCTCAAATCCTGCATCATTCGATATGTCCCACCAGGTTTCTTTACTGGCAGAATGGGAGTATTATAGGGTGACATAGAAGGTTCCAAGAGGCCATCCTTTAATAGGCCTTCTATTACAGGTTGCAAACCTTTTTCCCTTCCATTGATATGGAATATTGTTTCTGCCTCACAATTTCATTTGGTTGCTTTCAATTAATTTTCAAGGGGGGAATTTGGAGGCCCCCTCTGTTCCCTTCTTCTACCCACACAGAGGGGTCTATTTTCTCTTCCTCCTCTGGAGGAATATTTATATTCTCATAAAATTGTCTTGTCCAAATTCTAACCTCATTTGTAATTCTCCCAAGGCATCCCTCCCCAAGAGGTTTACTCCCGCTTCTGGTATATACAACATTTCTATTTTTATTCTTTTCCCCTCATTTTTAATACCTATTTCCAGAGGCATTATCTTGGGCACTTCAAATCTATCTCCTTTTACTCCAGATACTTTAATTGTCTGGCCACTCAGCTTCATTTCTGATGTTAATACAGAGACTGGGGTCCGAGCTACCCCTGTATCCTCTAAAAACACTATTTCTTCCTCCCTGGGTCCCACTACCAAATTTATCAAGGGCTCTTCATGGGACCAAAAAATAAAGCACCCCTGACACCCCTAATATTGACTTTCATCTTCCTCCATCATATTATGCACATCCCTTCTTCGGACAGGACAATCTTTCTTAAAGTGTCCAGGCTGCTGTCAGGCCTGCAGTCATATTCCTTTTAGGATCTGTGGCCTGCCACACACTCTCTCTCTCTTTCTTTACTATGCTGTTTCATTAGTGGGGAATTGGGAGGGGGAATAGTAAGGAGTAGAATTGTAGAATGTATTGTTGTCAAAATAAAACATTCCTTTCTAGAAGCCCAAGGTCATATTTTGTCTCTGCACCTCTGCATCTGACCGCAACCAGATGGGTGGAAATGCCAGCATAGCAGAAGAACATTGGACCATGTGATGGATTTTTGGGTGTGGGGACAAGATCATGAACTTTCAACTGGGTGGGAATCCCAGGAAGCTTTCAGATTCGGGATTCCCACAGATGTGCCAACATGTCTGTCTTATTAAATTGGAACTTTAAGAATAGCTCTGCCTTGGACTCTGATTTAATTCTGCATGATATTTGGAACGCTGACAGCTGGCCACACCCAAAACATCTTCTTACTCTTTCTTCCCATCCCATTCCTCCTACATTCCCTTGTCCTCTTCCTCTACCCAATTCCTTTTTAATGGGTCTAGGGTTTGGAGGTGTTTGTTGTTTTACTACTTCCTTTACTGTAGCTACCGTCATTCTTCCTTTTTTCTTCACCTTTTCTTCCTCCCTTTGTACACACACTTTCTGAGCCTCCTTCAATAATTCATCTATGGAGTTTTTTTTTTTAAAAAGTACCTTCTCATGGTGTCTTTTAGTCTTTGCAAGAAGGTAGCTGGCGATTCCTCCCTGTCCTGCTCTATATTAAAGCTTTACTCATATTCTGTGCTTTGGGAACTGCCTCTCTAATTCCCCTTATTATCATGTTTCTTAAATCTTCCATATTAGTTCTGTGTGCTGGATTGTTATTATCCCAATCAGGTCTAGCGAGGGGAAATTTATCAGCTCCTGCGATATTGTTATTAATTGCAGGAGGGTGATCCCTTTCCCAGACCCACATGGCAGCATTCCGAATTAACTGCCTCTCTTCCGCAGAGAAAAGCTACTTTGAATGGCAGTTAATTCATCCCAAGTATAGATGTTAGGGCCTAACAAATTATCTAATTGTTCTGCTGCCCCCAGGGGATCTTCTATCAGGTTCCTCATTTCCCTTTTAAAAGATCTTACTTTTAAAGGCTCGAAGAGGATCTTGAACAAAGGTTATTATTGGTTGCCTTGGGAGTTGATTCCGTTTGGAACTTCCCTCAAGGGGAACATGGCTGGTTCCTTCTTATTCATTACAGGGTATTGTTTAAATGGAAAGTTCTCTATGCCTTTTTTACATTGTGATGAAAGAAATGTCCTTCTGGGTTCGGCTCCAAGTGGGGAAAAAGACACTGGAGACATGGAGGCTGCTTGGAAAGATGGTTTTAATGGTGGACAGGACCACATGGCTTGAGTCCTGAACAGAAAAGGTGATCACATGCTTCAATGTTGGTGGAGAAGAAGAGAAGGGGCGATGGAGGGGCTTGCTAGGCTTTTTATAACCTGTTCAGTCCCACCTCTCTGTTTCCTGTTCCTGTTCCTGTGTGAGAAATGTATTCTGATTGGTTGTCAGACTCACATGGGCCCATGCAGGGGCAACTCTCTAGGCTGAGTCCAGATTTGGTTGAATTCTCAGAGTTCTCAGGTGCCATGTGGTCAGTTGAGTAAAGGTTTATATTATCATGCCTTCATTCCCATCCCCCTGGAGCTGAAGGGGAGAACTCTTTATTATGTAAAGGGACTGGCTTGGCCTTCTTAATGGCCCATTGACAAAGTGGGGATGGGCAGGAAGCTGCAGGAATTTACTTCGTGTTTAAAATGTGTTTCTCCCTTTTTCACATCCAGGAAAATATAATATTCTGCCTTATCAATATTTCCTAGGATACTTCATTTTTCTGGGAGAGGGCTGGGTGATAACTTCCTACAATCCCTCCCTACAAAAGATAAAAATTGGTCAGATCAGGGAGGCTTAATTTTTCTGATGGAAAGGCATTGAGAGACAGCAGAAGGATCCCTTCAGTGGCTCCCAGAGAGCTTTCAACCATGAAGGTCTAGCAACCAGGGCACAATTGCTGGAAAGAAATTTACAATATCCAATTTGCCATGCCAATTATTTTCAGATGTTTGATATCACTTTCTGTGAGCTTCCAGACAGGTTACAAGCAAGCAGAAGTCCCAAAATTCTTCACAGCCATGCTTTTCCTTTAAGTTACAGGCTGCCCATTTCAAAGGGATGATTCTTGAACCTGCCCTAACTCTTATTTTAGTGAGGCCAAATTGAGTTTAGCTAGTGTGCAATGCAAGCTATTTAGTATTTTTTTAAAAAAATTACACACAATGAGCCCAGGGACTCCTATCAGAGACCACCAGTGCAACATGTCCTGCTTTACTGGGCAACTGGGCAGCATCATTTTTTTTTTTTGAGTCACAGTCAGTGTTTGAGTTTTGAAGATCCTTTCTGCTACTCTTCAAGTGGGGGAATTGCCTGAGGGGAATTGACCCTCCCCCATGGGATTAAAAGGGAGATATCACTGCTTAGGCTTTTGTGCAAGCACAAAAATCAACCTAGGAAAAGCTTTGTGGAGTTAAGTCAAGGAGATAGTTTCATTCTATTTCTGAATGGAGCCTCTCTCCCTCTCCCTCTCTCTCCCTCTCTCTCTCTCTCTCTTTGTGTGTGTGTGTGTGTGTGTAGCTACTTCTATAATACATAAAATACAGACATTTTGGAGAAAATTTCCCTCCCACTAGACAGAAATCTAAGGTGTTCAGATCTTGCTGTGCCAACCACTCTCAAATTCTTACATGAGTACATTAAACTGATTACAATATAAATGAGATAAGAAAGGAAAGCTTACAATGAGGCAAAGAAAGAAAACTTTACAATAAATTTTCACCCTCCCCCATAGTCTTTACAGCTGTCTTCTGGGGATAGAAGAGAGTCTTTTGGTCTTTCCTGTCCATTTTAGGGTTCTTTCTTTCATGTCTGCTGGATGGCATTAGGTTTGGCTTGCTGGTAAGAGTGGTCAGTCAGGCTTGGTAGAGTCTGTCCCAGGCTTGGCTAAGTTTTTTCCTCATGTCAGGTTTTATCAGGACGCAATCACCAGCAGCAAATTGGAGAGTTATGATTTGAGCTAGCAGTCCTTTGTTTCTGAGGTAAAAAAAAAAAAGAGAGAGGCCAAGAATACAGTTCTTTACAGACATATCTTTAGTCTCATGTTGTGGAATCTCACCCATTCTGTCCAAGTGTGGAAATCCAAACATTATTTCAGGAGGCAGACGATGTAAATTTCATGGAACATGACATTCCCACTGCCTGTATGATTGAAACACTTTTGCAATGATGAGTAAATTTCCAAGAGGGAAAACAACTTGCGTTGCAAAGAAACAAACAAATAAAATATCATAGGGTAGAGCACCTTGACTCATAAGCATTTAAAAATGCACTCAGGCATAAAAGAGAGAAGGAAGAACAGCTTTTTTAAAAAAAATGCAATTAAAAAAAGAGGTACTTTGAGTCAACACTCCAAAACATCAAATTCCATTCAGATGGAAGCAAATTCTCATTAAGTATGTTAAAACATTTACAAATGTAAGCAAAATATCTCAAAATCATTTCTTTTTATAGGTTTAATTAAGCATTTTAAACCTCAAAAATTTCCAGAAGAAAAAAAAATCAAAATTGTATTCAGAGCAGACAAAGAAATGTAACTGCATACTTTTTATATGCAGACGAAAGATCACAACAGTGAAAGGTAAAAGTGCAGGAGCAGATCACCCATTTACTCCAAATTTCTCAGAAGAGAGAGGGGAAAAAAGTGGTTAAAGTGAGGAGAAAAATTTCAGCGGCCTTTAATGACCCACAAGGAAGGAGGGAAAGAAGGGGGGGGGGGATTCCCAGAGGCATTCACAGGTATCACTGGGGCGTTTCATACACACACTCATGGTAAAAATGAGCAGACAGTCATTCTCTCCGCCTTTCCTGCTATTCTCCAAAGAATGACACAGAAGGAAGAGTGGGGGGGGGGGATTCGCGCAGGCAATCACCGGTCTCTGGATCCCTTCACTTATCACTCCCTGGAGCATCAGGGACACATACTCACATTCATACTTCAATCAGACCTTCATGCTTCTCATGCCAACCAATCATAGGTATTTCAGGAAGCTTTTTTTTCACAAGCCACCAAGCTTCATTTTCTTTTATTAGAGGATCTCACCCTCCCTTCAGGTTCGGAAATGATAATACCCATGCATACACACACATACCATTAAACAACCTTGTAACTTACTGTTTCTTTATATGAAAGGGAATCAAACTACATTCATACCAACTTTTACCATCAACATACTCACATTTGCACTGCAATCATTAATTTCACATACAAAAATCCCATTTCATTCTTTCTTCATGCAAAGCAGTTATTACAATTATTTCAGGGAGCTGTACATAAGCCAATGAGCTCCATTTTCTATTATTAAAGGATCTCAACTTCCCTCCAGGTCTACAAATGATCACACACACACATACATGCACAAATACCATGGAACAACACTTTCAGGCCTGGGGGAGGTCCTATCCCTTTAAATCTTCAATTTTCTTTCCTTGGGGAACATGTGGCTCATTCTCTAAGCATGGGAAAACTCAGAGAGCAGCTTAAATCCTAACTATCCTCCCCTTCCCCACAGCTTCGAGCCCAAACTTATTTTGCCAGCTGGTCAAACATATCACAATCAATTCCATGCCATTCAATTCAACATGTTATTAGTATAGATGCACACCTAAGAATTTTTTTAACAGACATTACATCAAATTTAGTCCAATTACCTAGGTCTTCCCATTCAGACAGGCTTTACCTTTTTGTTACCTGCTAAATTTCTTACTTTTGCTTGAAGTTACCCCATTGTTCTATCTCCTTAAGCACTAGATTGGTAATACCTGTCTCTGCCCTGGGGTGTTCGTTTCTAATTTGGATCTGCCAGTGGTGCTGGCTAATTTTTAAAGATCCATATTCTTCTATTTTGATCTCCCAGCAAGCGCGGGCTTATTTTTAAAGATCAAGATGTATAGAGACAATGTATAGAGATGTTTGTCCACACATTGTTTGCATTTGGCCAGGGTTCTAGGTGAACCTCCCAGCACGCGCTGGCATATTTTTAAAGGTCCAGCTGTATGGAGACTTTCATTAACTCATCATTTGCATCTGGGTGGGGTTCTTGATTCATCGGATGGTGGCCAGAAATCAGCAATTTTGTTGACAAAATCTAAATCAAAAGTGCCTTCTGGAAGCCAGGTTTCTACTTTAGGACCAATAGAGTAGGTTGGCCAGATAAATGTGCAGAGGTTTTTTTTTACTTAGGTTGAAGGCAAACCTTTAGTAGGAATTTCCTTTATTTCATACATGCACACACAAGGGAACACTCTCCTCCTCCCCTCAAAGGGGGAAAAAATCTATACTCACCTGAAGAGTACAATCTTCTAGGGCTGAAAGACATGAGAACAAGGTTCCCTCCCCCACAGAAAAGGCATTGTTGGAGGATTAGAGGTAAAGGGGCGTGGGGGGGGGGGTAGATAGCTTGCAGGCAGAGTTTGAAAAATAAAACCATCAGTTACTAAACAGATAAACAGATAAACATTATGGGGATATCACAGGTGAGAAATGGGGTCTGGATTCACATGCTTCAGGAAAGAAATGAACAGGTAAAATCATTTAGACACACAATAAATGCAAGGATGAAATTTTTCTTGCAAATGAACTTAAAACATTTCCTGGGTTGTTACTTTAAGGTATAGGGAAGGAAGGAAGGAAAAAAAAACCTTCTCTGTACTCTGTTTCTGCTGGCCAGACAGACGCAAAGTAAAGACTCCCCCCACCTTCACTTAGTTTTCTGGGCCCAACAAACTGAGCGAAGGCAATTTCTGCCAGTTTACTCCTTTCTTTCTTTGAACACTTTAAAATTCTTGTCTTTTGGATTGGAGACATCTTAGTTACAATTACCTTGAGGGTGCACAAAGACATAGACACACATTTACACAAGGACAGGGAGAAAATAAGAGGGGGGGGGGGTGAGAACTCTCAGGTTTAGGCATCCTAGTCATTCCCAGCACAAATCTGTTAAATTAGGGAAGGCACAAATCTTAACAAACAAAACCATGTGGTTGCATAGAAGACAGAGAAAGAGACAAACAGACAAGAGCAAAAAGAAACATTTCAACATTTTCCCTTTTCTTTTAAGTACCTTTATGTAGCCAAATTAGTTTTCCTGTGTCATCTTTCAGCAAAGCCCATTTCTCACACAATTTCCTTGCTCTCAGCCAAAATCTTGGCATCTAAGGAAATTTCCGAGGGCACTTCTGGCCACCCACGAGCTAACACTTCCCATGACCCTTTACATGCAGGTCTCACTTTGGCCTAGCCTGGTACCACCCGCCGTAAGTTTTCGGAAGAAAAAAATTCCGGGAAGGACTTCGATTCCCTCAACGAAGTATTTGGCCTCTTTCCTCGTAGGGAATTCTGCTAAGGTTTTCCAGATCCAAAAAGGTGATCTGGGGAGGACCTCTGCCCCTCTGCAGTTAGTACAGCACCTCCTTCTCTCTTTACGCACAATGAGCCTTTGCTTTTTTGCTTTCACAGGACAAAAGCAACAACAACAAAAAAAATTTCATTCACTTTTCCATCCATTTTGACAAACACTCTCCTTTCCCTAACAGAAGGTCCTGTGCTATGGCCTGATCCTAATACTTTCCAGGCTCTCTTGGTAAAACACACAGAGGAACCAGGATCCAGCTGTGATTGGGAGAAAGATTTCACTCACACACATGCAGGCATACACACATTTCCACGCTTTGCCATGCTTTAACATTAAATTTTAGACAATTAAAATTTAGAGGTACTCACCTTCTTTCCAGGCAGCCTTTGAGCTCAAACTCAAAACCCCTTTAAAACCTAGATCCAAGACTTCCGGTTCCGGCGGCTGATGGCGACAGGCAAGCTTTGCTTGCCCCGCACTTTCTGGGTGGGCTCCCCACTCCTTGGGGGGCACAGGACACCCCGTAGAGGCTCCTGCCGGAGGAGCGGCACCGCGGGGGATCCCCTAGATCGGCGGCAGCCGGGGGGGGGGCCCGCCTCGCTCCAGGCACTGGGGAGCATGATGGGGAGACGCTCCGGCGTCTTCGCTGCGAGGCTGACGGAAGAATAAACAAGCAGAAGGACGCGGCTGCGGTGCGGTAAGGCGAAAACTCCCTTCCATTCCCTCTACCAATTTGGAGAAATTGCCAGCAGTTTAAACTTTCCTTTCGGCTTGGCTGGAGAAGCGCGGCTGGAGGGAGGGGGATTTCCCTCCCCCCCTCGGACAGGCGGCTTGAAACAATTTTACTCTCAGCCCTAGGGGAAGGAGGAGGGGGAGAGCCAACCAATGATGTCACGCTCTTACTAAAAGCGAATTTTGGACTTAACTCCACAATGCAATGATGATCTGGTAATTTTGGAAACTTTGAAAACTTTGCTAATGCCTCTAAACCCGAAGCTGCCAGGGCAAGATGGCACACTTCCGTTGTCTTTATGAACTGTGAAAATTGACTCCACCTTTAAAACTTCAGGCTTCCGGTCTTTGTCTCCGTGCTACTCAGATAAATCTCTTGTTGATTGCTACTTTTTGGACTCCCTGGTGTGAAAAACTCTATCTTACTGCCAGTGTAACTAGAAAAATCACCTTCTGCCTGGACCTTTAATCCCCTGGACTCTCCTGGCTGTTCTACCTATCTGACTGATCACTCTCTGTATTGACTGAACTCTTTATTCCACAAACAATGTCTCGTAAAAAACCACCTCCTGGGAAGCCTGGCTTTGCTGCCTCTGCCCCAACATCTACAACATCCAGTCCCTGTACACAATCAACGATAACAGCTTTGATGCAACCTAAAACTACAGAGACTGAATTTCAACAAATGTTTCAACAACTTTTACAGGGACAAGAGGAAATAAAAAGACAATTAAAAGAGATGAAAGAAGAAATCAAAGAGAACCAGGCCCAAATTAATAAAAACTCACAGAGACTGGATCTTTTGGAGGGTGGGACGGCTGAGATGAGGGAGGGGATGGAAGGGATGCAGAAGGAGAACAAAGAACTTGACACCCAACAGATGAAAATAGAATTTGAGAGAATGTCCTTTTACCTTAGATTTCAAAATGTGGTGGAGACAGATGATGAAGATATAAGGGACATTATGACAAGTATTTTGGCTGAATACATTCAGAAAGAGAAACAACAGATGGGGTGGGAACTAGATCTGGTGTATAGAGTGAATTCAGCCTATGCTAGAACACATAACGTACCCAGGGAGGTACACATTAAATTTCTCAGAAAAAGTACAAGAGATGAAATTCTGAGTGCACAAAGGGGGCAAGCTTTGAAATACCAAGATAGGGAAATAACCATCCTGAAACAGATCCCCAAGAAAGTGAGGGAAAAAAGAAAAAGCTATTTACAATTAGCGAAGAAATTATACCAGAAAGGGGTGTGGTTCAGATGGTTGATGCCTGAAGGGATGCTAATATTCAGGGAGGACACAAGAGTTAGAATTAATACACCCATAGAGGCGCAGGCCTTTATGGAAAAAAATAAAGTACTCCTAGAAAAACCAGATGATCCTACAACAGACATACAGGACACGGGAGGGGCTGGAGCTCTGGTGGCGGGGGGGAGATGGGGCAATACCGAGAAAACTCAGATCACAAAAATGAATAAGAAAATTCTGCTTGACATAAATTGATCGAAATTATTAATTGAACTCATATGCTGACTATATATTACTATTTAGTAATCAATTTTGTGTAAATGTATATTATGAGTATGGAGGGAGGGGGCACCCACCGCACATCGCAACTGCCAAAATTTGTAACCATTCCATTACCTTTTTCCCTGTTATTTTTCAAAAAACCAATAAAACTTTGTTTATTAAAAAAAAAAACCTAGATCCAAATGGCTAAGGCCAAGATAAAGTCCACCCACAGACTCAATGGGGTCTGTGCCGGCATGGGAGGCTTACCTGGGCCATATCCATTGGTTAGGCTAGCTTGGAGTCCCATCTGTGGGTCACCAATTGTTGGAAGAAATGTCCTTCTGGGTTTGGCTCCAAGTGGGGAAAAAGACACTGGAGACTGCTTGGAAAGATGGTTTTAATGGTGGACAGGACCACATGGCCTGAGTCCTGAACAGAAAAGGTGATCACATGCTTCAATGTTGGGGAGAAGAGAAAGGGAAAGGGCTTGCTAGGCTTTTTATAACCTGTTCAGTCCCACCTCTCTGTTTCCTGTTCCTGTGTGAGAAATGTATTCTGATTGGTTATCAGACTCACATGGGCCCATGCAGGGGCAACTCTCTAGGCTGAGTCCAGATTTGGTTGAATTCTCAGAGTTCTCAGGTGCCATGTGATCAGTTGAGTAAAGGCTTATATTATCATGCCTTCATTCCCATCCCCCTGGAGCTGAAGGGGAGAACTCTTTATTATGTAAAGGGACTGGCTTGGCCTTCTTAATGGCCCATTGACAAAGTGGGGATGGGCAGGAAGCTGCAGGAATTTACTTTGTGTTTAAAATGTGTTTCTCCCTTTTTCATATCCAGGAAAATATAATATTCTGCCTTATCAATATTTCCTAGGATACTTCATTTTTCTGGGAGAGGGCTGGGTGATAACTTCCTACAATTGCTCCAACTCTTTCCATAGAGCTTTATAATGATTTACTTTTTGCCTGATTTGAGGGCTTTCTGGAATGTGGTGGAGCTTGTGGCACATTTATTGGAACCTCATTATATGGCGGGGGCAGATATTTTCTCCTCTCTGCCTCTTCTTCCTCATTTACCAAGAAGAGGTTGGGAGGTTTTGCTTCCAATTTACTTGACCATTTGTCCAGATTCCATACCAAGGCATAATCTAGCTCATTGTCAAGAGATTTACAAGCCTTTCCTTTAACATAGTCATAAATTTTTGCAGGTGAAATATTCATTAGTTCCTAACTGGGGCCAATTAACTTTTTCATCCTCCCACCAGACAAAATGGCAAAGATTTATCATGTCTTCTTTTGTCAGATTGAGTTCAGTTATTAACTTGTTATATGGTGGGCTCCCCCATCCTTCTAACAACTTTCCTAGTGGACTCCAGGGTTCAATTTTTTATTTGGGTTTTTTACAAATTTTCTTAACACATTTCCCTTGGGATCCCTTTGAATTGCCCAATGGTGATTAGTTGCTACTTAATGTGTGTGCTTGATTTGTTTTCCTTTTCCTTGGAGCCAAGGAGGGGAAGGACAACCTTTATGGAGAACCAATTTGGTCTCATGGTTATGGCCACAGGTTACAAGGCTGGAGACTGTGAGTTCAAATCCTGATTTGACCATGATGGTCGGCTGAGTGATTTTGGGCTGGTCATTTTTTTCCCCCTCAGCCCTAGGAGGTAGGTTTTGGTTTCTGTTAGATATTAGCATATATCGTTGTAAGTCTCCACTCAGGTCCGCCGCTAGGGTGGGAACAAGGAGTTGTTCTGATTGGACGGGAGGTGTACCCGATCCCTATAAAAAGGGATACCTTAGACCACAAGCCAAGCTGGATCACTACTACTACTAATAAAGAGCTGTTAAGTCACTACTGCGTCCGAAGTCTGTTCTCTCGTTGCCCGAATCTAACACTGGCGACAAAGGTGGGATCGAGAGACAGATAGGACGAAGAAGCTACCTCCAGAATCCAAGGATTCAATCCAGCCTAGGAATTCGGCGGAAATTCCGGCAGCCATCTCAGCGCGGCAAATTCAAACGCAGACAAAATGGCGATGCACACTCCTCCAGCTCCATTCGACCCAATCGCTGATCATTGGGAATCCTACATGCTGAGGTTCGAGTGTTTCCTCGAGGCAAACGACTACACAGGAGTACCGGACTCTCGAAAGAAGAATATATTCCTGAGCTACTGCGGCCGAGAAGTTTTCGAAACGGCCAGAGATCTCTCTGAGCCAACACCCATACAGGCGGTATCATGGGCGGCGCTACAACAAACATTGCAAACACATTACGCGCCAAAACCTTCCCGCCACGTTCGCCGCCAGGAATTCAACACGAGGAACCAGAAGGTGGGAGAATCAATCAACCAATATGTTGCAGCACTCCGGAAAGCGGCAACACATTGCGAGTTCAGGGATCTGGACGAGCAAATCCTGGCGCGACTCATATGCGGTTTGAGAGACATTTCTCTACAGAAACGGTTGTTGGCCAAACCCAACTTAAGCCTACAGATTGCACTCGATGAGGCGAGAGCCTCCGAATCAGCGGACAGATCGTCCGAGACCATACAACGCGGATACAGCGCAATCCAGACTGGAGCCAGACAAGCCAGAGTACATTATGAAAACACCGATCAAGAGGTCGAGGACAGCGAGTTCGAAGACAGCCATCGTATGCGGAGCAGTCACACAAGACCGGTGGGGAAACCCGAATGCCGTTTGCCACCATGCGCAAGTTGCGGAGGGAACCACCCCCGGTCTACCTGTCGTTTCAGAAACGTTGTTTGCTCGCATTGCGACAAACTTGGGCACATCGCACGAGTGTGCCGGAGCGAAGTCCCTGCCTCACAATGGCAGCCTCCGATGTACCACCGACAGAAGCCCAACACAGGGGCTTGGCGGAAAAGCAAAGGGCGCTCAGAGAGAAATCCAAGGGAGTTTGCCGAGAGAGAATACACACAAAGAGCTGAAAGGGCGTATTACCAGAGAGCCGAGAGAGAGTATCCCCAGGATACCGATGCCGAGAGAGACTTGACCCAGAGAGAACCAATGCGAACCTATCTCACAACGATAGGTCAGGTAAGCACCAAGCGGCCTAAAAAGCTGAAAATCACTGTCCTCCTGGAGGACTCCCCTTGTGAGCTTGAAGTCGACACGGGATCGTCCCTAACGATCATTTCATGGTCAGCCATGAAAAAGGCAATCCCTAGCCTTAAAAAGCGCCAACTGCGAACACCAGACATCCTGCTACGAGACTACCAGGGGAACAAGGTCCACATCGTGGGTCAAGGCACGTTTTGGGTGCAGTTCAAGGACATCGTAGCCCAGCTGCCCGTAACTGTCGCCAGCGCACCATTACAGAGCCTCCTGGGACTGGATTGGTTCGAAGCCCTGGGGCTAGAAGTCACCGGAATCAATGCCGTAGAGAACAGCAGCGCTGAACAGATTTTTAAGGAGTTTGAGGATGTGTTCAGCCCTGGTCTTGGTAAGTATGTGGGTAAACCGATATCATTCAATCTAGACCCAAACGTGGCGCCAATCCGACTCAAACCTAGAAGAGTGCCTTTTGTGCTCCGTGCCAAGATTGATAAAGAGATTGATAAACTCGTAGAGCAAGGGATCCTTGAACCGGTGGATCACGCGCGCTGGGAAACCCCCATAGTGACCCCAGTTAAACCAGATGGGTCAGTCCCTATCTGCGCGGACTATAAATGCACAATTAATGTCGCCCTACAACAAAGCGTGTATCCTGTGCCCGTAGTCCAACACCTATTGCACTCGTTGGGGCCAGGAAAAATATTTGCAAAATTAGACATGGCACAAGCGTATCAGCAGTTGCCTGTGGATAGCGCCACGGCACAGGCCCAAACTATAGTGACGCACAGGGGTGCTTTCAAATGCAACCGATTACAATTCGGCGTAAGCATCGCTCCAGGTCTGTTCCAAAGCGTCATGGAACGGCTTTTGCAGGGAATACCAGGAGTCGTCCCCTATTTCGATGACATCTTGGTGTCGGCTGCAAATGAGGAGCAACTATTAAAACGTGTTAGAACTGTTTTGGCCAGAATCAGAGAAAAGGGCCTCCGCCTAAAAAAGGAAAAATGCCAAATTAACGTGCCTAGCGTAGAATTCCTGGGGTATAGAATCGATGGACTGGGTATACACCCAACATCGAAGAAAATTAAGGCGATCCAGGACGCCCCCACACCATGAAATCAGACCGAGTTGCAGGCATTCCTCGGACTTCTTAACTTCTACAGCATTTTTCTAAGACAGAAAGCTACCGTCGCTGAGCCGCTACATCGACTCCTCGCCAAGAACGCAAAATGGACATGGGGACGCCCCGAGGCAGCAGCTTTCGCCGCAGTCAAGCGCCTGCTCACGACCGACTCGTTACTCATCCAATACAGCCAAACTCTACCACTGATTTTAACCTGCGATGCATCACCTTTCGGCGTCGGCGCAGTACTCAGCCACAGAATGCCAAACGGAAACGAAGCACCCATCACATTCTACTCAAGGACCTTATCATCGGCTGAAAGAAACTACAGCCAGATGGACAGGGAAGCGTTAGCCGCTGTGGCAGGAGTCAAACGTTTCCACGAGTATCTCTACGGCTGCGATTTCGAACTCATCACAGACCACAAACCACTGCTGGGTCTTTTGGCGGGAAACCGCCCCACACCGGTCTCACTCTCCCCGCGCATGACCAGGTGGACTGTTTTCCTGGCTGCGTATTCCTACAAACTGATACACCGACCGGGTTCCACACTAGGGCACGCTGACGCACTCAGCCGTTGCCCACTTCCCGAACTATTAACAGACCCCACTCCTGAGATACCGGTGTTATTGATTGACTGTTTGGACTCAGGGCCAGTTTCTTCTGTAGACATTGCTAGGTTTTCTGCTAAGGACAATGTAATCAGACAGGTACAGACTTGGGTATGGAGGGGATGGCCCAAGGGAAATGTGGGACCCGAATTCAAATTATTTTGGTCAAAACGTGATGAACTGTCAGTTTTACAAGGTTGTTTATTGTGGGGGGATCAAGTTGTTGTTCCATACGCGTTGCGGAGAAATGTTTTAGAAGCGTTACATGTTGGGCATCCGGGGATCGTACGGATGAAAGCATTAGCTAGGAGTTACGTTTGGTGTCCAAACATGGACAAAGAGATAGAGGAATGGGTAGCCACTTGCAATCCGTGCCAAGAATCCAGACCAGCACCCCCTGAAGCGCCCGCCACGGAATGGGACAAACCGAAAGCACCCTGGTCGCGAATACACATTGATTTCGCAGGGCCAGTCCAAGGGCAAACGTTTCTAATAGTTGTGGATGCATACTCCAAATGGTTGGAAGTAGTCCTAATGACTTCAATCACAGCAGAGGTAGTCATTAAGGTACTACGGCGGCTTTTCGCCACTCATGGCCTGCCCGACCTCCTGGTTTCCGACAACGGGCCCCAGTTCATGGCCATGCAATTCGAAACGTACTTAGCAGGTCAGGGAATTCGGCATGCCCTAGTCGCGCCATTCCATCCGGCTTCGAACGGACAGGCGGAGAGAATGGTGCGATCTGCAAAAGAGGCCCTCGCTAGGATGGGCCCAGGTGATTGGCAAACACAAATTGATCATTACCTACTACTACTAATAATAATAATATTTAATGCTTCTAGACCGCCCCCTCTCCCGAAAGGGACTCGGGGCGGTGTACAGTTCATACAAAATATAACAAGATACAATAAAATTAAATATGTACAGTTGATAATTGACATGGAGGAGGTTAAAAAACAGTTAAAAGAACTGTACAAAGCAGATATAAAATAAATTCAAACCCCTAAAAACAAATACAGTAAATTAAAAAAACCCTAAAATAACCAGATATAATACATTTGCCAGGAGGGACAGTTGAATTATGCCAGGCCTGCTAATCGGAACAGGTGGGTCTTCAGTTTTTGCCGGAAGGAGCGGAGGTCAGAAGTGGTTCTAATGTCGGGGGGAGGTCATTCCAGAGGGTTGGGCCCATCACAGAGAAGGCCCTACTCCTCGGTGTCGCCCGCTGGCATTGCCTAGTGGACGGCACCAGGAGAAGTCCCTCCCTGTGTGAGCGTATTGGCCGCAGGGATGTATGTGGGAGGATGCGATCCCGCAAGTACTAATCCAGCATATCACCCCTAGCGCCACGACGGGTAGGAGCCCCGCTGAACTCCTCATGGGCCGCCGTTTACGGTCTCACCTGGACCGACTTCACCCAAACTACTCTGCCACATCACCCCCAGACTCCACAAGCAAAATTCGGAATTTTAGTATAGGGGATTCAGTATACGCCCACAACTATGCAGGGGGAACGCTGTGGATTCCGGCAAAGGTAATTGGTTTTACGGGTCCTCGATCATACTTGTTGGAACTAGAGGACGGTAGAAATTGGAAAAGACACATAGACCAACTCCGGGGTCTCCTAACACATTCCAACCTGCGATCTGCTAACGAAGACTACATTCCGTCAGAAAATCAGCAACCCGAGAATCCGAACACAGAGGAATAGAGCACCACGGAGCCTGAAGCGGAACCAGAGATCAACGACAGAACGGAACAGCATCCGAGCGAAGGGAGCCTTCCATCCCCCGACTGCGAAACGGAACAAGCGGAACAAGCCGATCTCACACCCACTCCAATTCAACCCGAACTCCGACGATCCACCCGAGTAAGGCAGAAACCGGCACATTTAAAGGACTTTGTCACAAACCGGAACACTCCGTCTAAGAGGGGAGGGGTGTTAGATATTAGCATATATCGTTGTAAGTCTCCACTCAGGTCCGCCGCTAGGGCGGGAACAAGGGGTTGTTCTGATTGGACGGGAGGTGTACCCGATCCCTATAAAAAGGGATACCTTAGACCACAAGCCAAGCTGGATCACTACTACTACTAATAAAGAGCTGTTAAGTCACTACTACGTCCGAAGTCTGTTCTCTCGTTGCCCGAATCTAACAGTTTCCTCTTTCATGTATTGAGGGCTGTTTAAGCTCTCTGAAAGCAAAAGTCTTGGATAAACTATTTTTACTCTGCCAGGTTCAGGGAGGCAATTATTTGTCTTCCCAGCTATCCTGTGGCTTCTTTGATGTGCTCCCCCAAGAGTGATTTGAATATTATGTGTCTGACACAAAGGCATTACAGAAGTGTTAATCAGTAAAGCCTGGGAGCTTTACCCTTTAAAATCCTGAATGTGTTATTTACAAGTTTACTATAGAGTCTCCATGGTCAAGTATCTGACACAGGACAAATATTTTTTTTTCACGTTTAGCTATGGAAGCAAATATATTCTCATGTAGCTTCCCAGCTTTGTAAGATCTTTTTCTGGGAATTATCAAGAAATTGGAAAGTAACTTTTTGGCAGCAAAAGGATTGAAGTTACATTAAATATACAATTATCAAACAACAAAAAGGGCCTTAAGGGAACTCTGTAGTTATCACGAAATACTACAAGAATAGTGATTTTTAAAAATTGCATGAGCTGAGTTATTGGGGATGTGAGATGTAAGACCCAAATAATTTAATCCGTACAATACAGAAACAAGTCTGGTTTACAATTCAAAGATTTATTTAAAAAGCATTTGCAAAGGCAGTCTCCAAGTCTCCTCCCAAGAGGATCGAGTACAAGGAGAGCAAGCAACAGTATTCAAGCTATGACAATTTCTCCAGAGCAACAGTTATCTTATCTTGTTTACTTGTAGCTTCGCCCTGGGCAGATGTTCCTATCTAACTGAATTGTGGCCTTGCCTCGGGCATATGTTCCTGTTTTCGAAGAAAATTTGTAACAAGTCATTACATACTGTTTTACTGAGTACATTTTGTGGTTAATTTGCAACAGTAAGAACATCATGGCTTATCAATATATTAAACACTTTTATAAAAGAGTAGCTTATTATTTATTTTCTCCAAATCCACCCTTTTTCTTTTCTACCTGAATTACTTTTTATACTTGCAACAATTCATAATTACCTAATTTCTCTCTAGATTCATATTGAAGCAAGTTTTTATGTTACAAATCCTCTGTCCTTAGCCTCTGCCTTCCTACTTTCATTATCAACATGGTTTCCTTTTTCCCACCTTCTATTGATGTTATTAAGGTCATGCTACTCATGGTCCTTTTTATTAATATTTGTTTGAGAGGAATCAAACAAGGTATAAACATGATAGCCAGGAAATTTTTAATTACCGATTCTGTGGGCGTGGCTAGGTGGGGGGCATGTGACTGAGTGGGTGTGGCCACCTTGATGTCACTCACGCACATGCAGTCACATGCCCCCCCACCTATCCACGCCCACACAACTGCAAACATTTCTGTTTTGCCAGCTGGAAGGCTGGCAAAGAAGCCTCACTTTCCCCACTGCCGTGGCTCTCGGAGGAAGGAGGCAGAAATGCTGGACTGGTGCTTGCTTCCCTTACCGCTCACTGCCGCTCACTGCCGCTCACTGCCGCTCACCCCCTCGCCCTTTTCCCGCCCAGCCGCCCAGCTAAGCAGGGCAGGTGGGGCCTGGGCTGCAGCCGGCGAGGAGGGGGTAAGGGAACCAAGCCCCGTGGTGGCATCTCTTCTTCCTTCCTCCGAAAGCCAGTGTGGGGCTCCCTTCCGCTCCACTCGCCCATCCGTGGCCGCCCGCGCTCTAGCCTGCCAGCTCCCCCTTCGTTTTCCCCTCCTCCCCTCAATGCTGCTGTGGCTCTCAGAGAAAGGAGGCAGAAATGCTGTACCGGTGCTTGCTTTCCTTACCGCTCATCACTGCTCGCCCTCTCGCCGCTTTCCTGGCCAGCCGCCCAGCTAAGCAGGGCAGGTGGGGCCCGTGCTGCAGCCGGCGAGGATGGGGCAGTAAGGGAAGTGAGCCCTGTGTGGGCATCTCTGCCTCTTTCCTCCGAGACCCTGCATGGGGCTCCCTTCCACTCCACTCACCCATCCGCAGCTACCCACACTCCGGCCTGCCCGCTCCCCCTGCGTTTTCCCCTTCTCCCCTCAATGCAGCCATCCCTCCTGTTCCACCCACCCATCTGTGGCTGCCCGTGCTGCGGCCTGCCCACTCCCCCTGCAGGAGCAAGAAAGAGGCGTGGGAGGTTTGGCTTGATGGCCCATTTTGTCTCAGAAGGGGGAGAAAGAAGGTGGAAGCGCCGGGCAGGAAGACGTCTCCCTTGGCTGCCTTTAGCCGCCTCTCCCTGAGGAGTTTTGCGCGGACACGCCCGGCAGCAGTGGTAGCAGAGCTTGCCTTAGCTCTCCGCCATCCCAGAACTGTGAGGCGCAGGACCAGCAATACGGTGGGATGTTCTTTCTTTCTTTCGGCGGCAAAGGAAGAAAGTGCTTCAGGAGGGCAGGTGGTGCACATGTGGAGCAGTCCCAGGACATTCCGTCTCCCGCCACCAAAAAAAAGACTATCCTACTGTCTGTTGGTACCGCCGTGGTTGATCTGGCTGGGGAAACAGGCCCCTGGAGGCAGGGTGTGCTCTGCTGCTGCTGCCACTGCTGCAGCCAGGCGCATCCACGCAGGAAAACTCCCCAGCACGGTGCAGTTCCAGGACAGCAGGATTTTCTTTCTTTCGGCAGCAGGATAAAGAAGAAAGTGCTCCAGGAGGGCAGGCACCAGGCGAATGTCACAGGGCTGCTGCACATGTACCTGCCCTGTTTCTGAAAAGGCAGAGCCCCCCCCCCCCACTGCAGGGTGATCCAAAGAGGGGATGGGGATGCTGCAGAAAAGGCTGCCTTCCACCCAGGCCCATGTGACTCTCATGCCGGCTCCCAGGGGCTTTTGGCTCCGAAACAGCCCATTAGTTTCCCACCCAGCCACCTGCCTGCTCTCTTTGCAGATGGCCCATCCAACCACCAGCGCTACTCTGTGAACTCGGCCTGTGGAGTCCAGCGCTCCAGGGGGGGAAGACTTGTCCACAGACCACTCCCTGCATGAGGGGCTGCCCCCCCCCCACCCGCCAGCGGCTTCTACCTCTTGCTCCGCTTCTTCGCCGGCGGTAAGCAGCAGTGCAGCTGAGAAGCAGGCAGGTGGCTGGGTGGGAAGACAGTGGGCTACTTTGGAGCCCGAAGCCCTGTAGAGCCGGCATGAGAGGCATGCGGGCCTGGGTGGAAGATAGCCTTTTCTGCAGCATCCTCCTCCCCTATTTGGATTGTCCTGCAGTAGAGGCTCTTTCCACTTGAAAGAGAGGCTGGGTTGCATAAAGGGGCTTCCCCCCAACCCAAGACCCTCTAAAGCGCCGGGCTGCAGGCTCCACCCCAGGGAGCCTCAACTGGGACCAAGCTCTTGGCAACCGATTGAGGTAAGACTGTTCTTGAAGGGGGCGGGAGGCGCGTGGGGCCTCCTGCTGCTTTTGCAGCCTCAATCGTCTCTTCTCCCGCCCTTTCCGGGCACGGCAGGGCTTCCTGCCCCTCGCCCCCTTTATGGATGTAACTTGTGGGCGGCAGGTGGGGTGGGGCATGGGAAAAGCAAGACGCGCATCTTCCTGACTTCCAGCTCCATCGTGTTTCTCGCCATTGACGGAGCTGGAAGTCAGGTAAAACGTGCTTCTTGCTTCTCCCCCTCCCCACCTGCCACTCCCAAGCCACTCCCACCCAGTCCGCCATTGACAGAGCTGGAAGTCAGGTAAAACGTGCGTCTCGCTTCTCCCCCTCCCCACCTGCCACTCCCAAGCCACTCCCACCCAGTCACATGACTGCCAAGCCACTCCCACAAAACAGGCCACACCTACAGAATAGGTTCTAAAATTTTTTGAAACCCACCACTGATTCCCACCTTCTCTTCCCAACTCTTTCAAAGCCATTTTTAAAGCATATAGTTCACAAGTTTGTGCAGACCAGTGACTTGGCAATCTTTCCGCTAGTACTGTCTTCCATGATTCTTCTATGATTGCATAAGCACTTCTTCATTCTCCTTCTATTACCCTGGAACTTCCATCTGTGAACAAAGTCCATAGTCCTTTTATCTGAGTTTCCCTCAGGTCCTCACTCACTTTTGTCTTGTAGTCAATTGCTTCCAAGCAATCGTGCTCTACCTCTTGCTGATCCCTTTCCCCACTTAAAAACTGGGCTGGATTTATATTAGCTTCTGTCACGATTACTAGCCTGGGGTCTTCTAATAAAATGCTTTCATATTTCATTAATCTAGAATTTGTCATCCAACTTTGGGCTTGCTGGTTCAAAATATTCCATACTTGGTGTGGACTACTTACTACTATTGCTCTTCCAAAGGTTATCTTTCTGCTTTCCTGAACTAACAGGGCAGTGGCTGCTATGGCTTGTATACAGACTGGCCACCCTTTTATTACTGGGTTCATTAGTTTGATAAAAATGCTACTGGTTTCTTTAATCCTCCCCATTTCTGGGCTAGAACTCCTTTAGCTACCCCATTTTCCACGGCAACAAAAAGGTGAAATGTTTTCTCTAAGTCTGGTAACGATAGTACAGGAGCCCTTTTTAATTTCTCTTTTAGTTCCTGAAATTTCTCTTTCTCCTCTTCTGACCACTCTATTGTCAATGGTTCAGAACCTATTAGGTTTGAATACTGTGGTTTGGTTGTTTCTTCATAGTTTACAGTCCACTGTCTACAGTACCATACTAGTCCCAAAAAATTTCTAAGCGCCTTTTTGTCCCTTGGTTGCGGTTGTGTTATTATGCCCACTATTCTAGAGAGGGTAATCTTCCAGCTACCTTTACTTATCAAGTACCCTAAATATTTTACTTCTCTTTCCACATACTGGAGTTTGTTTTTAGATACTCTTAGTCCCTGAGATGCTAAATAGTTTAGCAAATCATTTGTTCCTCTCTCTACATTCTGCTTCTTTTCCCCTGAGAGCAACAAGTCATCTACGTATTGTATCAAAGATAGTCTTGGATTTTTCTCAAATTTTTCTAGGATTTGGCCAAACAAGTTGGGACTTTCAGTATACCCTTGAGGCAATACTGTCCATCTAAATTGGCTTTTTCTTCCGGTATCTGGGTCCTCCCATTCAAATGCGAAGACATTCCAAGACTCCAGATCAAGTGGGCAAGCCCAGAAAGCATCCTTTAGATCAATTACACTGAATATCTGATGCTCTGGTGGGATTCTATTCAATAATGTGTATGGATTAGGGACCACGGCATGCCAAGATACAATTATTTGATTAATTTTCTTGAGGTCTTCCACTAGGCGATAATTCCCATTGGGTTTTCGAATTGCTAGAATAGGAGAATTATATGGGGACATGGCTGGTTCCAAGAGTTTGTCCTGTATTAATTCTTCTATTACTGGTTTTAAACCTCCTCTTCCTTCTAAACTAATCTCATATTGCTTCTACCTTATGGGCTCCATGGTTTTAAGGGTAATTTTATAGGGGTTACTTGTAATCCTCCCCTATTTCCTCTCTTGGCCCCAGAGGTGGGTTCCTACCTATTCAGACTGGTTCGGCTGAATAGGTAGTAACTCGGCCGGGCACGTGACCATACCAGTTCTATCCTGGGTGCCGCCATCTTTATTTTCTGTTCTGCACACGCACAGAACAATATTCATTGAAAAAAAATTTTCAGGCACCGAACCCACCCCTGCTTTGTCCGGGCTGTTGGGGGGGAGAATGGATGGGGCCGGGGGGGCGGGGGGCCGGGGGGCCGGGGGGGCGGGGGAGGAAGCTATTCCTCCCCCCCAACAGCTGCACAAAGCTATGCAAAAAGCCAGCCCTCACCGGCACCCAGCTTCACCGAGAGCAGGCTTGTAAAAGGCAATGTGGCACCGCCTGCAATCAAGCTAGACTGGGGAGGGGGAGCACGAGCAAGCACTGAGGAGACCATGGGAGAAGGGAAGCATTCTGTAGCACACGCTCTTTCCCTCAGCCTCCTTCTTTCAGAGGGCTCCGATTGGCTCCCATCTGGCTTCTCCGAGTCACCCCATTAGCTAGCCTGACATCAGGAGGTCAGTGGGTGGGCTTTATTGCATTCCAGGCAGGGGTGAAATGCCTGAACCGGTTTGCCTGAACCAGCAGGAAATAAAGGCTTGAGGTGCGCAATCCACAGAAGCTTTTTTAAAAAACTTTTTAAAGCCTTTTTTCCCTGCTGGTTTGCCTGAAAGAAAGAGAGAGAGGGAGGGAAGGGAGAAAGAAAGAGAAAGAAAAAGAAAGAAAGAAAGAAAGAAAGAAAGAAAGAAAGAAAGAAAGAAAGAAAGAGGGAGGGAGGTGTTAGAAGGAAAAAATCAGGACTCACTTTTCAGCCGGGAGATCGCTTGGCAAAGAAAAACAAATGCCATAGCTTTAAATCAGGAATCTCAAAAGCATCATGGCTGGCTGTGGAATTCTGAGAGTTGAAGTTCACAAGTCTTAATGTTGCAAACTTTGGAGACCCCTGCTTTAAATTGTAAAGCCTTTGGAAGCTGCTCGGATGGAGGCTTTTAAATGCAGAAGAGAAAGAGGGAGGAGGAGGGAGGGAAGGAAGGAAGGGAGGGAGGGAGAAAGGAAATATTATAATACATTATTACTAGTATGTTTATTAAAAAGATACATTCAAATATTAAGAACTGAACACCTTTTTCCTTTCTTTCTTTCTTTCTTTCTTTCTTTCTTTCTTTCTTTCTTTCTTTCTTTCTTTCTTTCTTTCTTTCTTTCTTTCTTTCTTTCTTTCTTTCTTTCTTTCTTTCTTTCCTATATTGATTTGCTCATTTCCACATTCTTAAAAAACCCCTAAATTATCTAAATGGGATAATTTATAGTCAAGTTAACGAATCTGAGCTAAAGCTTTTGTCACGGAGTACAATCAGTTTTGAACAAGACTTCTAGAGGTCCTTTAGATGTGATTTTAAAATGTGAGAGAACGAGAGAGAAGAGAAAGAAAGAAAGAGGGAGGGAGGGAGGGAGAGAGAGAGAAGGAGGAGGAGGAGGAGGAGGAGGAGGAAGGAAGGAAGGAAGGAAGGAAGGAAGGAAGGAAGGAAGGAAGGAAGGAAGGAAGGAAGGAAGGAAGGAAGGAAGGAACGCTAACCCTGGCAGAAGACGCTTTGAAACAGCACAGCAATCTAGGGCTGGAAGGGATCTCAGAGGTCATCTAGTCCAACCCCCTGCCCCAGCAGGAAACCTTTTTATGTACACTGAGAGCATATGCACCAAAGACAAATTCCAGAATTCCATTCTATTCTATTCTATTCTATTCTATTCTATTCTATTCTATTCTATTCTATATCATCTGGATTATTTTATCATATTTGGCTCAAATCTATCTAAAACTGGCAAATAGCCTTCTCCTCTTCCTCTGATGCCTATTGGTGTTGTCCAAATTTCCAGTTTAAACAGTAATTAAAAATACTTTCTGTGTGCAATGGACTTCTTTACCAGATATGAGAAGTTATGGCAAATATTGTGTACCTATTGCAAATGAGTGTTTGTGTGTGAGTGTGTGTGTACATACACATACAGCATAGTAGATAATGTATCTTTTTGTGTGCCTATACACGCTCTATACTATGTAATATGTATGTACACATATGGCATATATACATAGGATTAAATAGTATATTTTGGATGTTTAGTCGTAAATAAATAGACAGAAAAATTGTATCTCGTTGAGGCCTTTGAGGCGAGGAGAGGCCAGGTAAGGCGCCCCTTGACGTGAGTGACATCAAGTTGGCCACATCCACCCAGTCACATGACCAACCAGCTATGCCCACCCAGTCACATGACCAACCAGCTATGCCCACATGGTCACATGACCAACCAGTCACATGGCCATGAAGCCACACCTGTCCAGTCACATGACCAACAAGCCACGCCCACCAAATAAGCCATGCCCACAGAACTGGTAGTAAAAGTTTTTGAAACCCACCCCTGAGTGGCCCAATCTATTGGTGTTATTTCTTCCTCATTTTGTTTGGTTAATATTAACATCTGATCTCTGATTAATTGTATTCCCCACTCCCAGCATTGGAGCATGTCTCTCCCTAACAGATTTACCCCTGCCGCTGGTACATACAGTGGTCGAATTTTGGTTTCAGAATTTTTTCATCTAAGAATTATGTCCTCTAATTGGGGGACTTCAAAGGATTGTCCTGCTGCCCCCGATATCCTTATTGTGCTGTTAATTAACCGGCAGCCCTGGGGTATATTTGTGAGAGATGTTCTTGAAGCCCCGGTATCTATTAAAAATATTAGTTCTTGCTGTTATGGTACCACTTGAATATTTATCAAGGGTTCTTGGTGGAACCTTAATATCAAGGACCCCTGACTCCCCTATTCTTCGTCCTCGTCCATTAATCTATACACTTTCTGCTCTCTCTCCCTCTCTTTTTCCTCCTGCGGACAATCCTTGCGAAATGTCCTTCCCTTCCACAACTGAAACACTGGTTCCTTCTACCCTGTCCTGTCATTCCTCTTCCTCTTCTTCTCCATTGTCCTTGATTCCCAAATTCCCTTCTCTGTCCTCTCCGATCTAACTTCCTATCCATCATTACTTCTAATGCTGACAACAATATTTTCTTATCTTCTCCCCTCTCCTGCCCATCCCGATTCACAAACACCTACTGAGCCTCTGCTAACAATTCCATTATACTTTTATTTCCCCAGTCTTCCATTTTCTGTATTTTCCTTTTTATATCACCATAGGCTTCTATCTCAAACTGACTCTTCAACAATTGTCTAAAAGCTTTACTATCTTCCTTCATTCCCCCATATTGCCTCATCTGATCTCTAAGTCTATCTAAGTAATCTCCTGGTGATTCCTCCCTTTTCTGCTGTACATTGAAAGCTTTACTAATGTTTTTACTTTGGGGCACACAATTACAAATACCCTCTATAATTATTTGCTTTAGCCTAGGTCATCCATTTGTTGTTTATGGGCTAGGACATTATTGTCCCAATCTGGCCATTGCAGTAGAAATTTTTCCACTGCAGCTGCCTCATTTGCCCCTGTGTGATGTTCTACCCAATATTTCATAGCTGCTTTTCTGATTGTTTTTCCTCCACAGTAAAGAGAAAGCCCAAAGAGTACTGGAGTTCATCCCAAATATATATATTGGGTCCCAAAAAGGCAGCAAACTCTTCAGCGACTGTCTGGGGTTCCTCTTGAAATTTCTTTATCCTTTGTTTAAAGTATCTCAGTTCAGTAGCTGTGATGTTTACTGCTATATATCCCATTACTGGCTGACCTTGTGCATTTATGCCTTGAGGTACTTGCCGCAATGGGAATACTTTTTCTTCCCTTTCTTCTTCTTTTTCTCTTTCCCTTGCCCTCTGTCTGGTTCTTTTCGCTATAGGTTGTTCCTCTACACACCCTACCGCCCCTTGATCTCCCTGTAGTATCGGAGCGTTTGGTATTAGTTGTTTCGGGGTGTGTGTGTGTGTGGAGGAGGAGGAGGAGGGAGGAGATATTCTAAAGGATCCCATCCCAGTTTTTCCATTGTTCTTTCCTCCTCCAAATTTAGAATTCAAGTTTCTTCGGATGGAACTGGCCCTTCCCAATTCAAAAAATACCATGGTTTTATATATGGCACTTCACTGCTTAAGGTTGGTCTTTTGCATATATATTGTTCTAGTTTCCCTATCCAATATATATTTAGCTCTCCCAACCGATCCCAATGATAAATGGGTGGACTGATTACATATTGGGGGCATTTTCTTTTTTCTTCTTCTTTTTTTTAAAGCTTTTTATTTTGTTTATGCAAACATAACATCCTTGCAACACATTTCACTTCTTTTACATAACTGTTGTGTTTTTTTTATCTGTACATGTAATTCATATATATATATATATATATATATATATATATATATATATATATATATATATATATATATATATATATATATATATATATATATATATATATATATATATATATATATATATATATATATATATATATATATATATATGTTTGTGTTACAACCCCTGGTATGCCTAAATATGGGAGGGAGCTCACTCCTCCCTCTTTCTGTCCTTTCGGCTCATCACAGAAAACCATCCAGGCAGAAACCCATATTTTTTTATTTTTAATGTTGCCTTTTTATATTTGTGTTGTATTTGTGCTGATAAAATATATATATATATATATATATATATATATATATATATATATATATATATATATATATATATATATATATATATATATATATATATATATATATATATATATATATATATATATTTATTTCATATATCTTTTCTCTCCATTCTATATATAGCAACCTTTATATACCTTTAAATCATCTTATATCCATTTCTTATTGTTGATTTGCTACAGTCCATTTTATATTTCTATCTTTTATTCATTTTCCAGTTTTGTAATTATTTTTTGATCTGTTGATCTTTCTTCTTTTCTTTTTTGCTTTCCTGCTTTTTTCTCTCTTTCCTCTAGCCAATTATACCATAAGTCCCATACTAAGAAATATCGAGATTCTTCTTTGTCTTTTAATTATTTCGTAAGCCTATCCATCTTGGCACATTCCAATATTTTTTTAATTATATTTTTTTCTGTTGTTATGTATTTATTTTTCCAATTTTGCGCAAATAAAATTCTCGCTGCAGTGGTTATATCAGTGGTGGGTTGCAAATCCCGTTCCAATCGGTATGGTTGGAACAGGGACGGCAGCGTCCTCATGGATGTGCGCAGCGTGCGTGTGTGTTCAAGCACCTCTGTGACGCTCTGCGATGCTCCAGCTGCTCCGTGGAGCTTCACGCAGGTGCTGTATGCGCCATGCGCCTGCGCAGAAGTGCAGAAGCCTTTAAACTCCGGTAAGGAGCTCGGGTGGGCGGGCGGGCGGGCCCTCCGGAGCACCATACCGAAACGGTATCCAGTGCTCCGGATATCAGGGTGTACCACCTGCAACCCACCACTGGGTTATATGTAATATTAAATATCTAATACTTTTCTCGTAATTTGCCTTTATAATTCGTAGCAGAAATAATTCCTGTTTTAGCTCAATTTGGTGTGTGATGATCTCTTCCAGCCAGTCTTTTATTTTTTTCAAATATTTTTCTGCAGATATGCATGTCCACCACGTATGATAGTATGTTCCATGTTGTTGATTGCACTTCCAACACATAGGTGAACACTTCAGGAACATTTTCGCAATTCTCGCCGGTGGGAGATGCCATCTGTAGAACATTTTATATATGTCCTCTCTGTATGCCATTGCCATCGTTAATTTATAATTTGTTTCCCAATTTTTTTCCCATTCTGCCAATTCTATAGTATACCCAAAATGTGTCGCCCATTTTATCATCATTTCTTTCACAATTTCTTCTTCCATTTGGAATCTTAATAAATAATGGTATTTTTTTAAAATCATTTTTTCTTCGGTTCCCTCTTGTGGCTCCTTATAGAATCCGTCCCTTTCCCTGTCTTTTTTATACCTTGCCTGTATTTGTAGATATGGCCACCAGTCTATATCTATTCCCTCATTTTTCAATTCTTGCCTTGTTTTTAACCTCTCCTGATTATCTAATATGTCTTCGTATCTTATTATTTTATTTATGTCCAATACATTCGGATAAATCAATGCTTCCATAGTGGATAACCAAATTGGAATTTTGTTATAATGTTTTCTTTTAATTTGTGACCAAATTTGAAGTAGGGCATTTCTAATTTGGTGTCTTTGAAAGTAACTGTGGGTTTTGTCTTTTCCTATCCAAATAAAAGCGTGCCAACCCAATTCTAAATTATATCCTTCTTTAATGTTAGTATTCTCCTATTTTTAAGGTTAATCCAATCCAGTGGTGGGATACGACCGGTACGGCCCGGTATAGACATACTGGTGCCTGCTGGGAGCACCAGGTACCGTTCTGGTTTGGTGCTCCGGAGGGCCCGCCTGCCGTCCTTACCTGTATTTGAGCTGGTTGGGGCTTCTGCGCAGGGGGTGTACAGTTTGGTTTGGTTTGGTTTGGTTTGGTTTATTTGGATTTATATGCCGCCCTTCTCCAAAAGGACTCAGGGCGGCGTACAACATTAAAAAACACACATCCCAAAAATTAAAAAAGATTAAATCCATATCCAAAAAAACAAACCGAATTTTAAAAAAACCCAATACATTTAAAATAAGTTAAAATTAAAATTAACAGGCCAGGCCGGCTTGCTGGAAAAGCCAACTTTTTAGGGCGCGTCGGAAGGACCGGAGGTCAGGGATTATGCGAAGCTCCGGGGGGAGCTCATTCCAGAGGGAAGGCGCTCCCACAGAGAAGGCTCTCCCCCTGGGGGTCACCAGCCGACACTGCCTGGCCGACGGCACCCTGAGGAGGCCAACTCTGTGGGATCGTACTGGACGGTGGGAGGCTACTGGTGGAAGTAGGTGGTCTCGCAGGTACCCTGGGCCTAAGCCATGGAGCGCTTTAAAGGTCATAATTAATACCTTGAATCACACCCGGAAAACAACCGGCAACCAGTGCAGGCCGCCTAAAAGGGGTGTAACATGGGAGCACCTAGGTACCCCCATGACAACCCGCGCGGCCGCATTCTGGACCAGTTGAAGCCTCCGGGTGCTCTTCAAGGGCAGCCCCATGTAGAGAGCATTGCAGTAGTCCAGGCGAGAAAGGACGAGGGCATGAGTGACTGTGCACAGAGCATCCCGATCCAGGAAGGGGCGCAACTGACGTACCAGGCGAACCTGATAAAAGCCCCCCCTGGTCACGGCCGTCAGGTGTTCTTCTAAACTAAGCCGCGTATCCAGGAGGACTCCCAGATTGCGAGCCTTCTCTGAGGGGGCTAAAATTTCTCCCCCTATCGTCAAAGATGGAACAAGATGTACAAATCAGGATGACGGAAACCACAGCCACTCAGTCTTGGAGGGATTGAGCTTGAGCCTGTTCCTCCCCATCCAGATCCGCACAGCCTCCAGGCATCGGGACATCACGTCGAGGGCATCGTTTGGGTGGTTTGGGGTAGAGATGAAAAGTTGGGTATCATCAGCATATTGAGGATACCGTACCCCAAAACCACGGATGATCTCGCCCAGCGGTTTCATGTATATGTTGAACAAGAGGGGTGAGAGAACCGACCCCTGGGGCACCCCACAAGTGACGCGCCTGGGGGTCGATCTCTGCCCTCCAGTCAACACAAACTGCGACCGATCCGACAGGTAGGAGGAGAACCACCGTAAAACGGTGCCCCCCACTCCCAACGCCCCAAGTCGTCGCAGTAGGATACCATGGTCGATGGTATCAAAAGCCGCCGAGAGGTCTAATAGGACCAGGACAGAGGAACAGCCCCTGTCCCGGGCCCGCCAGAGATCACCGACCAACGCGACCAATGCCATCTCCATGCTGTACCCAGGCCTGAAATCCGACTGAAACGGATCCAGGTAGACAGCTTCATCCAGGTACTGGGGAAACTGACATGCTACCACACTCTCGACAACCTTTGCTACAAAGCGAAGGTTGGAGACCGGACGATAGTTGGCTAAAGAAGCTGGGTCCAGGGAAGGCTTCTTGAGGAGGGGCCTCACCACCGCCTCCTTCAAGGCGGTGGGAAAGAACCCCTCTCTCAATGAAGCGTTGGTAATCGCCTGGAGCCAGCCTCGTGTCACCTCCCGGGAAGCCGAAACTAACCAAGAGGGACACGGGTCCAGCACACAAGTGGCAGCACTGAGTCTCCCCATAATCCTGTCCATGCCTTCGGGGGTCACAGGGTCAAACCCATCCCAGATTGTCTCCTCAAGATTCATCCCCGTCGGCTTGCCCGAATCTACCCAGTCAGAGTCCAAGCCTGTCTGGATCTGAGCGATTTTATCCTGCAGATACTGAACAAATTCTTCAGCCCTACCCTGCAAGGGGTCTTCCCCAGTTCCTTGGTTAAGTAAGGAGCAGGTCACCCTAAACAGGGTGGCTGGGCGGTTATCTGTGGACGCGATAAGAGCGGAAAAATATTGCTGTTTTGCCGCTTCCATCGCCACTAAGTAGGATTTAATATGAATTCTTACTAGTGTTCGATCAGATTCGGACCGGCTGGCCCTCCAGCCACTCTCTAGGCGTCTTTTCCGGCGTTTCATCTCCCGGAGCTCCTCGGTAAACCAGGGAGCCATCTGGGATCAACACCGGGTCAGAGGCCGCAAAGGCACAACACGATCCAAAGGCCCAGCGGCAGTCCTATCCCAGGCTTCCACTAGGGCTTCGGTCGGGTTGTGAGCAAGGGATTCAGGATAAGTCCCAAGCTCCATCAGGAACCTTTCAGAGTCCATCAGGCGCCTGGGGCAGAACCATCTAGTCAGTTCCGCCTCCCTGCGGCGAGGGGTAGCGGTATGGAAGTCAAGCCTGATGAGGAAATGATCAGACCATGACAAGGGTCGAATAGAAATATCCCCTAAATCTAGATCATTCATCCACTGCCCAGAGACAAAAATCAGGTCGAGCGTGTGTCCCCCATTATGGGTGGGGTCTTGACTTAACTGAGTTAGGTCCATAGCTGTCATGGAAGCCGTGAACTCCCGAGCTGACTCGGATGTCTCGCCAATGGAAGGCAGATTGAAATCCCCCAGGACCATGAGCCTGGGGAAATCAACCGCCAATCCAGCTAACATATCCAGCAGCTCCGGCAGGGCCGATGAAACATAGCAGGGAGACAGGTATGTAACAAAAAGGCCCACCTGAGCTACAATGCCCCACTTCACAAAGAGGGACTCACACCCGCCTATCTGAGGCACAGTGACCTCCTGAAGTCTGAGACTTTCCCTGATAACCACCGCCACCCCCCGCCCCTGCCCTGGGCTCTCGGCTGGTGAAACGCCCGGAAGCCTGGTGGGCTTAGTTCGCTAAGGGGCACACCCCCCTCATGGCCCAACCAGGTCTCCGTAATGCACGCCAGGTCCGCTCTACCCTCTTGTATGAGGTCGTAAATGAGGGGAGCCTTATGTACCACGGACCTGGCGTTAAGTGACACCAGCCGGAGACCAGGGTCCTGTAATCCTGAGCACCCGGGGGTGCGAGAAGGGCGATGAGGGTCGGAACGTGCGATCGCTCTTAAACAGCAAACCCGCGTCCTCCGAACATCATTTGGCCCTCGGCCCCCACATCTGCCTCTCCCACAAACAGTAGAGATGGTGAATGGCTTAATGTCTTAATGTCTCCTCCAGAATCCCTACCCTTCCTAGCCCTCCCAACCTGCGCCCATTAGTTAGCGCTGGCCTGTGCCCTGACAGACTCCCCCCCAAGCCTGTCTGAGCCATCCGAATCAACCCCCCCTCCCCCCCCTTAAAATTTGGTTTTAAAGCCCCTGTAAAAAACCCTTAAGAAGTCTCTTCTTCGCATGCCACCTCTCGGGATCCCAAGATCCGTCATTAAGGAAGCGTCTTGATAGGCCAGAAGGCCATCCCCGGGAAAGGGGGAGTTCCCGGAGGGAATAAAGTTCTGTCGCAGTATAGCATAGAGGAGAGTGTGGCATCAACCAAACGGGATGACATCATGGGGAGATGGAATGAGGAGATGACATGTCCACGGGGGGGCAGCCGGCAGTGTTCAAGGGGGTAGCAGGAAGCTTATGTCCATGATAAAAATTGTTGGTGTTGGGGACAATATGTAAGGGTAACGGCCAGCTGTCCAAAATCACAGCAGATGCTAGATTGCGAGGTGGTAAAGGGGCCAGTGATGGAGGCAATGAGGACAGCGGTGGCATCGGCGGCTGCTCCAACTCCAACTCCAACAGCTAAGCTCCGCCCACGCCAGCTGCACTCACATCCATCGCCAGGGCCGCACTCCGTTGACCCAGTCCATAATATCACAGGAGGGGGGGCCAAATGGCAAAATGACACAGAACGGTGGCCCAGGCAACGGCAGTAATACCAGGGGGGGCACAATGAAGGACCCCCCCACTCCAGCCACGCCCACGCCAGCTCCCGAAGCCATCTTCTGCTGGCGTTAGTATCCATGCCAGCTGCCTCAGCCACTCCCCGCTGATCTAATTTATCATGTTCACAAGCAAGGAGGAGGGGGGGGCAACCGGGATAACACCACGGCGTGGGGAGCGGCAGCTGTAGAGACTGTAGAGACCCCAAACCGGGCGTCCCACCGCCACCGCTGACCATACCCACGCCGGCTGCAGAGACCCCAGGCCGGGCGTCCCGCCAGGCGTCTCGCCGGGTGTCCCGCCACAGCTGCTGACCACACCGACGCCGGAAGCCGACCGACGCTCTCCATTCTTTCACCGCCCCATTTCACTCACGATGTTCCGGCTATAAGGCAGGACATCGCAGCTCAAGGGTATCCCCCGAGGTCCCAGGAAGTTCTCATAGCTGGACCTGGAACCAACGATGGAATAGGGTACCCCTGCAAGCACCAAGAAGGACAATCATCTCCCCGAAGCTCTCCTCAAACGCGACAGGACACCATCTTGGCCATGCGTATAGCGAGCAGCTGGAGCGTCGTGGAGCATTACGGGTGGTAACTACGCATGGTTGCGCTGCATGCGTGCTGCGCACATGCATGTGGTGGACGCCTGGCCCCTTTGCACCGTACCAGTTGCAACAGGATCCGGAACCCACCAATGATCCAATTCCTTATCCAGGTGAGAGCTGCTGCTGGATAGTAAAGCTCCCAATCCGGGAGTCTAAAACTTTTTCTCTACTGTCCTGTAGGAGTTTTAATTTAATTCATGGTTTTTTCCCTAGTCAGATGAATCGTGCTGTTAATTTACTTAAAGCTGTGAAAAAAAAAATATCCCAAGACTAATTGGTACCACGTGAAATAGGAACAAAATTTTGGGTAGGACATTCATTTTGACTATGGCAATTCTTCCCAGTAATGATATTTGCAGTTTCCTCCAATTCTCCAAATCTTTTTTAATTTTCTGGATTATATTCTCATAATTATCTTCCTTAATTGTTGAACATTTCCCTGTCAGCCAAATTCCTAAATATTTTACCTTTTTTACTATATGAATTCACATAATTTCCTCTAGTTCTTGCTCTTATTTTTTGGTAAGATTTTTCATAATAATCTTTGTTTTATTCTTGTTAATTTTAAGTCCCGCTACATTACCAAATTCTTCTGTTTTTTGGATTAATCTAGTTCCTGTTTCTAGTGGCTCCTCTAGTATGAATACCATGTCGTCTGTGAATGCCTGTGTTTTGTATTCCTCCTTATTTTTATTTTTAGTTCCTTTAGTTCCTGTTCATTTCTAATTTCTATTAATAGAACCTCCAGTGTTGATATAAATAATAAGGGTCAAAGGGACATCCTTGTCTCACTCCTTTCCAAATTTTAAATTCTTCTGTGGTGTCCCCATTTCTTATTACTTTTGCTGTCTGAGCTGAATATATTGTTTCTATCACCTTTATAAAATTATCTCCAAATTTCATCTTTTTTAACTGTATAATATATACAGTTAAATGTATAATAATGAACTGCCAATCTAGGTTGTCAAATGCCTTTTGAGCATCTAAAAAGACCAATGCTGCCTGTTTCCCTGGGTTCTCTTCATAATATTCTAGTGTGTTCAAAATTACTCTCATATTATTCTTTAGTTGATGTTTCAGCAAAAAACCATTTTGGTCTGTGTGTATAATTTCATTTAATATTTTTTTATTTGTTCTGCCATTATTGATGTGAAAATTTTATAATCTGAGTTTAGTAATTAAATCGGTCTATAGTTTTTTATTTGTTGATGGTCCGAATCCTCTTTGGGTATCAGCGTTATATACGCTTCCCTCCATGATTTTGCTATTTTCACTTCTGTAAGCACTTCATTAAATAAATCTAAGATCACTGTTTCTATTGGCTCTTGTATGTTTTTATAAAATTCTACAGGTATACCGTCTGTGCCCGGCATTTTATTGTTTTTTTGTCTCCTCACTGCTTCTGTTAATTCCATCATTGTGATTCTCCTGTTTAGTATTTCTCTTCTCTCATCCTCAAGTTCCTGCAGATTTTTTTTTGTTTAAATATTGTTCAATATTGTCATGTAGTATGTTTTCTTTATTATATAATTTTTCAAAGAAATTCTGTACTATATTTTTAATCCTTTTTCCAATATTGCATATTTCCTTTTTCATCTTTCATCTTCATTTTTTTTCTTTTTTCAGTTTATATGCTAACCATCTTCCCGCTGTCAGGCCTGCAGCGGTTCCTTTAAGAATCTTTGGCCTGCCACACACTCTCTTCTAGCTTCATCTTTAGTATGCATATTCATTAAGGGGAGGGGGGATAGCAGTGGGTAGAATGTGTTGTTGTTTTCAAAATAAAAAAAATCCTTTCTAGAAGCTCAAGGTTATTCTTTGTCTCCGCACCTGGGCACCTGACCAGAACCAGCGGGGTGGAGATGACAGCATGGAAGAAGAAGTTTGGAGCATGTGATGGATTAGTGGGTGTGGGGACAAAATCATGAACTTTCAACTGGGTGGGAATCCTAGGTAACTTCGAGAATTGGGATTCCACAGATGTACCAACATGTCTGACTTATTAAATTGGAACTTTAAGGAAAGGTTTGCCTTGGACTCTGATTTAATTCTGCATGATATTTGGAACACTGACATTATCCCAATTCTTGGGGTTGCTTGATTCATGGGCTCAGAGCCACCCCTTACTGCTGGAGTAAAGCCAACATCAGTCACCTCCCCCCAGCTGCAAAGGGGTGGTTCCGAGCCCATGAATCAAGCAACCCCAGGGTGGGCTTTATTCCTGGGTCATGGATGGGCTCAATGTCAGTGGATGCCTGCCCCCTCCCAGCAGAAGGCGCCACTCCAGGTAACTGTCCCTGGGCAGAACCAGGGACTGGGACCGCCACTGGGTCCAGCCCCCCCAGCAATGCCTCAACAGGCTTTTGCCCAACCAATGGGTGTGGCCCAACAAAGGGGCTTACCACCTCAGGCAGCAAGCCAACAGACTGCCCCTGTTCAACCACCAGCGCCCCCTCCTCCAACACCCCCCCCCGGTTTCGTGCAACATTCGATGGGACCCCAGATAAGCTGGCTTACTTCCTGAATCGAGTATGGGTGTACGTTGATCAAGTAGGCCCACAATACCCGTCTGATCGAGAGTTGATCCAAGAAATAGCCGAGGGGATGAATGAAGGGGAGGCTGCACAATGGATAGCGGAGCTCCATGAGGAAGCGGCTCCAGAGCTAGATGATGTAACTGGGTTCATCCAACTGATGCGCGCCCGATTTAATGATGTGGCCCAACATGTGGATGCTGAAGACCAGATCCAGGCATTGCGACAGGCTGGTCGTCCCGTGAAGGAATTAGTTTGGGAGTTCCGGAGAATAGCTGGGAGACTACGATACTGGCCAGAAAGACTCTTGGTCTACACATTCAAAAAGGCCTTAGATCCCAAACTGAAAGAAGCTTGTGCCGTAAGGGGGGTCCCAGAACGTCTCCAAGATTGGTACACCACTGCAATCATACTGGACCATGAGATTAACACCTATCCAAAGCCTGGGACCAGAACCCCTGCAAAAAACCTTTGGCCCACTGAACGCAGAAGCAGCGAGCTGAAAAGCCTCCACTAACCCCTCGTTCCTCGGGGCCCATTATAAAGTGCTACCAATGCGGTCAGCTTAGCCACAGAGCACCAGAATGCCATGCTCCAGCACCTGTTCCACAACCGCGCCAACCACCTGCCAGCACAATGAAGAAAAAACCAAGAAAACCACCAGAAAAGAGTTGTCTGGTACAACAGCCAACGGAGGCGGAGAGCTATGCCATTGAAGAAGCCCCTGCCACCTCTGAGGAGGAGGAGGAAGAAAATGCCGAAGATGACACAATGGTGAGTGCACCTATCCGCCCCTTCTCGATAAAAGCCAAACTCCAAGTGCCAGGAACGGGGGTGGAAGGGGAAATTGGGGCGATCGTAGATACCGGCTGCACCCGATGTTTAATCAGCATGTCAATAGTGGAGCAGCTAGGTATACGCACAAAACCCCTAACCCATCCTATTCGGTTTGAGCAAGTAGATGGAACCCTAATTGGGGGGCTCCAGCCACGAAGATCACCGAGTTAGTAAAGTTGATGATAGGCCGCCACTATGAGTTCCTCAGATTCATCATGGCCCCTAGAATGCAGGAGTCAATTATCTTGGGACTTGCATGGCTGGACAAGTGGGCACCCACTATAAAGTGGGAGGACAGCGTTAGAAAATTGATTATTGGGTTTGGGCCGTTACCACCGGTGGAGCCAAAAGGCCACCCAGAAACGATTGGACCCAACAGCCCAAACCATCCGGAACCTGCAGCACCCGCAGCAGACACCAAACCCCCAGGAGTCCAACAAGTACCAAAAGACTATTGGGACTTAGTCTGGGCGGTGGTGTTCAGTGAGGAAGATGTCAAATATCTTCCCCCTCACCAACCCACAGATTGTGCAATAGACTTCAAACCTGGGGCTACCTTACCAAAGCCAAAAATGTACTCTGACTCCCAAGGAAATGATTGAATTGAGGAAGTACACCGACACCAATTTAAAAAGGGGTTTTATTGAACCAGCGAAGTCGAAAGCAGCGGCTCCAGTGCTCTTCAGAGAAAAGAAAGATGGAGGAGTTCGCCTCTGTGTGGATATGCGAGCCTTGAATGCAGTATGCGAAAAGAACACCTATCCCCTCCCCCTCATGAAAGATATGTTGAACCACTTGGCTAAAGGCAAGATCTTCACCAAGCTGGATTTGAGAGAGGCGTATTACCGCATACGAATCCGAAAAGGGGATGAGTGGAAGACCGCTTTTAACACTCCCCTGGGCAGCTTCCAGTACAAAGTCATGCCTTTTGGACTACAAGGAGCACCCGCAGTATTCATGCAGTAGATAAATGAAGTGCTACATGACCACCTGTACCGTGGAGTACTCATTTATTTAGATGACATCTTGATCTTCTCTGAGACCCTGGAAGAACATGTGAAACTGGTACGGCAAGTCCTGAAAAAAACTTCTAGCTGCCAAACTATATGCAAAATTGTCGAAGTGTGAGTTCCACAAGACCTCGCTAGATTACCTGGGGTATCGTATCTCCAACGAAGGGGTAGAAATGGATCCAGGAAAAGTGAAAGCGGTGTTAGATTGGAAACCTCCAGGTACTCGCAAACAACTACAAAGCTTCCTTGGATTTGCAATTTTTTATAGACAGTTCATTCCGACTTTTGCAGAAATTGCCCTACCATTGACTGAGCTATTAAAGACGGGCCCTTCCCCATCAAAGCCAAAAGCAAACCAACCACTAAAGTGGACAATGGACTGTCAAAAAGCCTTTGAGAAATTAAAACGACTCTTTTCCCAAGAGCCCATATTGCAACACCCCAACCCAGAGTGACCATTCATAATCCAGATGGATGCCAGTGATGTAGCAATAGCCGTGGTACTACTGCAAAAGAGTAAAGAAGGCCACCTCTTGCCATGCGCTTACGTCTCCAAGAAACTCACCGCTACTGAAAGAAGGTGGCCCATTTGGGAGAAAGAGGCATTCGCGATCAGGTGGAGCATGCTCACCTGGAGGCATCTCCTAGAAGGGGGGGATATACCGTTTGAGGTCTGGACTGATCATAAAAACCTCAAAGCTCTCCTAGCCCATCAGAGGTTATCCCCCAAACAAGTTCGCCGGGCACAATACTTCCAAAAGTTTAAATTCGAAATTAAACATATCCCCACAGGAAAGAACTTGTTAGCAGATGCTCTGTCGAGATAACCACAATATGACAGGAAGAAGGAAGAAGTTATCCACCCCATCATATCTCCCTCTTACCAAAAGGCAGCTCAAGTCACCACTCAAAGCCAAGATAAGCTGATGACCGAGCTGAAAGCGGCCCTCCAGACAGACCCATGGTTCAACAACAACAAGGACATCCTAACGGTGAATGATGGCTTAGCCTGGAAGGGATCCAAACTGTACGTCCCTGCAAGGATGAGGCTGCAAGTTCTACAGCGGAGTCATGATGCGAAACTAGGAGGCTACTTCGGATTCCTAAAAACTCTCCACCTTGCCAGGTGTCAATTTTGGTGGCCAAAGATGAAATTAGAGGTGGAAGATTATGTAAAAAGCTGTGCTACTTATGCCACGATGAAAACCCAGCCGGGAATGCCCCCTGGACTACTACAATGAGTGGCCAACCCTAGCCGACCATGGGAAGAGATCGCAATGGACTTCATCGTCGAGCTTCCAGCCAGCAGCGTTAATAGAATAATCTGGACAGTTATTTTTTTTTATTAAAAATTTTAATAAATGTTACAATTATCACCCCCCCTTACCCTTCCCTGTTCCCGCCCTCCCTCCCCCCGACCTCCCAGAGCAAAATACAGGGTATAAACATTAAACAACTGTACGCTAACATAAGCTAACTAATTTTAACATGTTACTATTCTTGTGCTTTAACTCCCCCTTTCTTAAACTAACTTTAAATAAATTGTAGCATTCCTTATGCCTTCATTCAAAAGCTAACTGAAATTTTTTAGTCCGGTATTTGTTTTGAATATAGTCAATCCATCTTCTCCAATCCAGCTTGTACTTCTCATCTGAGTGGTCCTTCAAATACGCTGAAATTTTGACCATCTCTGCTAAGTTTACTACTTTTAACGTCCATTCTTGAATAGTGGGCAACTCTTCCTTCTTCCAATATTGCGCCACCAACAATCTTGCTGCCGTCGTTAGGTTCAAGATCAGATTGGTCTCTATGACAGTACAATCTGAAACCATGCCTAACAAAAACAACTGGGGTGTGAACTTTATCCTCTTTTTCAAAATATTTTGAATAACCCACCATATTTTTATCCAAAATGCTTTAACTTTTTTACAAGTCCACCAAATATGGTAGTATGTGGCACCAGCACAGTCACATCTCCGACATTTAGATTGTAGATTCAGATACATACAGGCTAGCCTTTCTGGATCTAAATGCCATCTGTACAGCGTCTTGTAGAAATTCTCTCTCAAGTTCTGAGCTTGTGTAAATTTTACATTTCTTACCCAAATCTCTTCCCATGTTTCCATCATTATTGGTTCTTCAAAATTTTGTGCCCATTTTATCATACAATCTTTAACTAATTCTGTTTCTGAGTCTATTTCTATCAATACATTATACAACCTTTTTACGTGCATTTGACCCTGGTCCCTAATTTGTTTTACCAAATTATCCTCATTTTGAATAATACCAGTTTTCTGGTCTTTTTCCATCTAGCCTGTAACTGACCATACTGAAACCAGGTTTGAATTACCCTTTTGTCTCTTAATGCATTCAAAGATTTTAACTGTGGTACACCTCTATCCATACTAAGAAGTTCTGCATATGTAGTTACATCTTGTTTTTGTTCTATACTTATGTTCTCTATAGCGTGTCTAGGCACCCCCCACATAGGTATCTTGTCGTTTAGCCTATATTGATATTTTTCCAGACACGCAGTAAGGCATTCCTTAAAATATGACTTTTAAAGATCTTGTCGGCCTTCTTGTCATATATTAAATAAGCATGCCAGCCATATACCAAATCATAACCCTCAATATTCAATATTCTATCCTCTGTTAGGTTAATCCAATCGCTAATTGTTGTTAAAACTGCTGCTTCATAGTATAATTTTAAGTTGGGCATTTTTAAGCCTCCTCTTTCGCATATATCTTGCATTATTTTAAGTTTTATTCTCAGTTTCTTTCCTGCCCAAAGAAAGTTGTTAATGCCTTTCTGCCATTCTTCCAAATTTGCGTCTTTTTAAAGTATTTGTATCATTTGAAAAAGAAATAGAAACTTCGGCAAAATGTTCATTTTTACTGCAGCTATCCTTCCCAACAAGGACAATTGTAGTTTTTTCCATTTATTCATCTCTGTCTGTATTTTATGCCATAATGGTTCATAATTGTACTTATATAATTTCCCATTTGAAGTTGAAATATGAATTCCTAAATATTTAACCTTTTTTACTATGTCACATCCTGTTACTATTTCGAATTTTTTTTTTTCCGTTCGTGGTCATATTTTTAGCTATCATCTTTGTCTTCCCTAGTGTGATGACCTTGGCATAAAATAAAGGCAGACAGCAAAGAGCTTGACCAGAGCTTGTCTTTATTCAGCGGCAGCCATCTGTAAACTAACTTCTGCCCTGGATGACATCATTAAAAAGGTTAACTGTTTCCTAGCCTTCTTAAAAAGCTAAGCACAGCAATTGCACTTAAAATATAACATAAAACTTACACATCATTACATCTCCCCTCTTAAGTATAAAACATCTAATATGTTACAAAATCCTTCCATATTTTGGGTTTAATGGCTCGACCATAGCGAGAGAATGTTACCGCTGTCTGATCATCAGTAAAGTTGCTATCAAGTTGTGAGTCGGTCCCAACATTGTCACATGCTGATATGCTTACATTGTTCTTGGCGTTTTCGGTAGGCTGTATATCCATGTTCAGAAGTTTTGTGCCATCATGCGCCTGCGCTTCACTTTCCTTGTTGTTTTCTTCTTCCGACGCAGCGTCGGCAGCCGTGTCTGGACGCAGATGACACCTGTTTCTTCTCAATTGCTGTCCACACTTGGTTTCAACTACATATGATTTTGGTGAATTGCCCTCTTTGACAATTCGAGCAGGTTCCCATGTTTTCCCAGTGACTCTGTGTCTCACAGCTTGCCCGGCACACAGTGGACGAAGAGGCTTAGTAGATTTATCAAAATACAGTTTTTGCTTTCTCATGTTTATGTCCTTCTGAGCTATTACCCGCTCATGTGCAATGGAACGAGGCTGCAATTTATGCGGAGCAGTAGGTGTCAGGGGAAAAATTTCACCCTGAACTAGATGAGGTCTTAGATCGCGGCTTTTTCCAAACAGCATATCTTCAAGGTGCGAAAAATAAAATGAAATCCCGGAAACATATTCTAATGAGAAACAAAACTTTTAATACAAAAATAAGAAATAGAAAATAAAACAAATCTATCGAATTGTTACATTTTGGCAAGAGCAATTTGTCTACCAGCTTCCTGGCAGACGGACAAAGATCAAAAGGAAAGAAGTCTCTGGAATGTGTGATGTAATAAACATGTTAAGCATGCGCAATAAATCATTGTCAGATAAGGGCTCATGACCTGCTCAGTAACGCTTTCAGTAACTATTCAGTTCAGTTCTACTAGCAAACATTTAACGCAGTGACAGTAGGCACTGTAGTTCTCAGTGTTCTTCCCATTAACAGCTGAGCTGGTGAGCATAATCCCTCAATGGGTGTTGCACGATAGTTTAGTAGGCCCAAATACACATCCTGCCCTGACGTTTGTGCTTTCTGTATGATGGATTTGGCTATGCCAACATACTTCTCTGCTAGGCCATTGGCCTGTGGGTGATAAGGGCTTGTGGGTTTGTGCTTAATTCCCCATTCACGCAGGAAGCACTGGAATTCGGCACATGAGAATTGTGGCCCATTATCAGACACCAGTTCTTCACACACTCCATATCGTGAAAGTATTGTCTTGAAGGCCCATATGACTGTTGCCACTTTTAAACTTCCCAGCTGCAGTAGTTCAAAGTATTTGCTGTAGTAGTCTACTATTATCAGATAGTGTATGTCTCCAAAATGAAAAATGTCCGTAGCCAATCTCTGCCATGCACGTGAAGGAGCATTCCACGGTGTAAGAGGTTCTTTCGCATTGTTTCTTTGAAATGTCTGGCAGGTGTCACACTTCTTTACAAGTGTTTCAATGTCAGTGTCCAAATGAGGCCAGTAGACCACCTCCCGTGCTCTGCGCTTACACAGAGTGATGCCCAAATGTCCCTGATGAATTTGTTCCATTACTTCTGCCCGTTGCGACTTAGAATACGGTCACCCATTAGTATGATATCCTCATAAATGGATAGTTCATCTTTCACAGGCCAGAATTCCTGCAACTCAGGACACAGCTTCTTGCGTTTTTCTGGCCAGCCATTGCACATGACGCGTGTTAATTTCTCTAGTACTTTATCCTGTTTGGTGTCTTGTCTTATTTTCTCCAGCCGTACATCTGATATTGGCATGTTGACTAGTATTGTATGTACCTGCTCTTCCAACTCAGGTTCATCCCTGGCTTCATGTCCTTCTGGAAACACTCTTTTTTTTTAAAAAAACAAAAAATTTATTGGTTTTACAAAATTTTTAGGAAAAAGGGTGGTGGAAAAGGGTACAAATTATGGCAGCTACATTGTGCAAGAAATGGCACTTCCCCCGACTCTCATAACCCTCACTTGTTAATACATTAAGTAAAATACTACTTAACAATTTTTTGACAGCATATTTACCTTATATCTTCCAATATTTTCAATCTATTTTATATCCAACAGAAAAAAGAATTCCCTGTATCAGCAATTGCAGTGTTTTTCTAAGTCACTTTTGTGATCTAAGTTTTCTCGATGTTGCCTCTTCCCCCCCACCAGCAAAGCTCCGGCACCTCCCGTGTCTTGTATATCCCGTGTGATGTCATCAGTTTTATCTAGGAGCACTTTGTTTTTTTCCATGAAGGCCTCAGCCTCCATAGTTGTATTAATTCTAACTCTGGTGTCCTCCCAAAACATCAGCATACCTTCTGGGAGAAGCCATCTAAACCAAACCCCTTTCTGGTATAGTTTCTTCGCTAAAAGCGAAAAAATTTTCTTTTATCTCTAACTTTCTTTGGGATTTGTTTCAGGATAACTATCTCTCTATCCTTGTATTTTAACACTTGCCCCCTTTCTGGAAACACTCTTGACAGGCAATCTGCCATTGGAATTTCCTTCCCAGGCTTATACTTCACTGTGAGATCATATTGCTGTAATTTCATAATCATTCGCTGCAAGCGTGGTGGTGTAGAAGCTAGCGGTTTTTGTAGTATGTACTCCAACGGCTTGTGGTCGGTTTCTACAACTACTGGACGACCATATATGTACTGGTGAAACTTCTCACATCCATTCACAATGGCCAACATCTCTTTCTCAATTTGAGCATAATTTGCTTGTGTCGTGGTCAGTGCACGTGAAGCATAAGCCACCGGATGTCCTTGTTGAGTCAGTACAGCACCTAACCCAAACTGGGATGCATCCACTTGAAGCACAGTGTCAGCATTTACGTCAAAGTATCTCAGTATTGGCCCTGGATATTTAGTGATCAGTTTCTTCACTTTGTCAAAAGTCCTTTCCATGTTTGCATCCCAACACCAAATGGCATCCTTCTGCAGCAATGCACGTAACGGTGCTGTCTGTTGTGCGAGGCCCTTAGAGAATTTCGATAGATAGTTGAAAATGCCCAATGATGTCTCCAGTTCCTTTCTGGAGGCTGGGGCCTTCATGTTAAGAACTGCTGTGATCTTCTTTGGATCAGGCTTCAAACCCTCTTTGGTTAGTAGGTGTCCAAAATATGTCACTTCTCCTACACCAATTTGCATTTTATTTGGGTTGAGTTTAAGATTTCCTTCACGACATCGATTGAGCAAGGTAGTAAGGTTTCTGTCGTGCTCTACTTGATCCTTTCCATAGACCAACAAATCATCAACTATTACTTCAACACCCTGTAGACCAGCAATTTGTTCATGTGATTTCTTTTGAAATATCTCCTGTGCCGATGCTATGCCGAAAGGCACCCTTGTGAAGCGCCATCGACCCGCAGGATAATTGAAAGTAGTGAGATAACTGCTAGCTTCGTCAAGACGCAATTGCCAGTAACCAGACTGGGCATCTAGTACACTGAACACTGTTGCTCCTACTAGCTTGTGTGCTATATCCTCTATGGTGGGGAGTTTGTAGTGTTCTCTCATTATTACTTTGTTCAGATCACGTGGATCGATGCATATACGAATTGCACCTGTGTTCTTCTTCTCCACCACAACCATAGAACTGACCCATTCCGATGGTTCAGTGACCTTCTTTACTACTCCCAACTTCTCCATCATAGTGAGTTCCTGTCTGACTTTATCCACAAGAGTTAGAGGTATTTTCCTTGGCGCATGGATGACAGGCTGTGCACCCTCCTTTATACGTATGTGGCTTATGCCTGGGAGACACCCCAGGCCCTTGAATAGATCACAGTACTCACGTTTAATATCAGCTTCCGTCAGACCTCTGTGCCCACCATCCACAGTCATTATTATCTTCACAAGTCTAATCTCTTTACTTGATTTGAGACCTAGCACAGCTGGGGCTTGCGTTTCTATCACAAACAATTGTAAAGCCCTTTCCGATCCCTTGTCCTCTATAGTGTATACAGCCCGTGTTTGTGGCCTTTCAGTTCGCAAAAACAGTTTACACACCCTGGCAAAATGTCCTCTTTTCCTGCATTTGTTGCATGTTTGCCCCCTTGCAGGACAGACACTGTTTTTATGGTGCATATTTCCACAATATCCACAAGCTGCTACTCTGTTACTTGTTCCAGTGCCATAGGTGCCTTTTGTTCCTTTGTATGCCCTTTCTTGACCATATCTACTGCTTTGTGTTTCTATAGCATTGATCTGGTGCTGTGTTCCTTCCAGTATCTGCATGTCTTTTCTTGATATTTCATATGCTCTGGCAATCCTTACAGCTTTCTCAAGATTTAAGTCTTCTTCCTGCAGCAGTTTTTCCTGGACTTCCTTAGACTTACTGCCCATCAAAATACGGTCTTTAATCATATCTCCAGCATCATAAAAAGCACAGTCTTTGGCAAGCAAGTGCAGCTGGGTCACCCAATCATCCACAGATTCACCTCCACACTGGTTTCTCTCATAAAACAGCTTTCTCTGCACTGTGGAGTTTTTTCTCGGGTTACAGTATGCTTCAAACTTTGCAAACAGTACCTCTGTTTTCTTTTTGTCCTCTGCAGTGATCTCCCCACTTGCTTGCCAGGCTCTGCAAACATCACATCCTTTCTGTCCCACACATATTAGAAAGTGTGCTGCTTTTTGCTGATTAGTCCAATTGTTTGCATCAGGTCCTGCAAACACAAGCTCTATCAGTTCCTTCCACCTTAACCAGTTTTCAGATATATTCCCTGATTCCAAATCCAGGGAAGGGGTGTTCTTTGTGTTGCTGTTTGCTGCCATGATTCTTCTCACCCTACTCCTGGTACCATGTGATGACCTTGGCATAAAATAAAGGCAGACAGCAAAGAGCTTGACCAGAGCTTGTCTTAATTCAGCGGCAGCCATCTGTAAACTAACTTCTGCCCTGGATGACATCATTAAAAAGGTTAACTGTTTCCTAGCCTTCTTAAAGAGCTAAGCACAGCAATTGCACTTAAAATATAACATAAAACTTACACATCATTACACCTAGGTTTACTTTGAACCCAGATACTTGACCATATTGGTTAATTATATTCATTAGACCTATAACTGATTCCCCCGGTTGGGTTAAAGTTACAACCAAGTCATCCGCAAATGCTCTTACTCTATATTCGTAGTGCCTAATCTTAATTCCTTGTAGTTCGTCAGACCCACGTATTCTGTTCAATAACAATTCCAAGGTTAAGGTAAACAATAATGGAGACAAGGGACACCCCTGTCTTGTTCCTTTTTCAATTTTAAAAGATTCTGTTAAGCCTCCATTAACTATAATTTGTGCTGTCTGTTTCTGGTATATTGCTTTGATAGATTGCATAAAATGCTCTCCGAACTGCATCTTTTGTAGTATTTTTATTAAAAATTTCCAAATGACTTGGTCGAATGCTTTCTCCGCATCTAAGAATAGAAGCACTGCTGGAACTTAATTATACTTTCCCAAATATTCCATTATATTAATAATTTGTCTTACATTACTTTTCATTTGCCTTCCCTGTATAAAACCAGACTGATCATTATGAATCGTTTGTTGCGCAATTGGCATTAACCTGTTTACCAATATTTTAGCAAAGATTTTGTAGTCTGTATTAAGTAATGAAATAGGCCTATAGTTTTTTGGCTGGGTAGGATCCTGTTCTTCTTTTGGAATCAATGAAATAAAAGCTGTTTTCCAAGTTGGTGGGACCCTGCCTTCCATTTGAATTTTATTAAATAGTTCCCTAAGAGGTTCCATCATTTCTAGTTGTAACTTTTTATAATAAACTGCTGTCAAACCATCTGTGCCAGGCGCTTTACCGATTTTTAACTGCTTAATTGCCAGGAAGATTTCCTCTGTAGTTACAAGTTGATTCAATCTTCCCATTTGCTCATCTGTAAGTATAGGAATTTTCTCTTTCTCCAGATATCGGTCTATGTCTGACTCTTGTATTTTGTCACCAGCATACAATCTGGTATAAAATTCTAAAAAAGTCTTTTTAATCATATCCTGTTGAAAAACTTCTTTCCCTTTATATTCTACTTTCTCTATATTACGGAATCTTTGTTTTTTCCTTAACATATATGTTAACCATCGACCTGGTTTATTGGCATTACAAAAAGTGTTATGTTTAGCATATAGAAAATTAGTGGCTATCTGGTCCGACATTAACATATTGAACTGCCCTCGCAATAAAGTAATTATCTTTTTTGTCTTCTTATCATCTGGTTTAGAATATAGATATTAGAATTACTACCGACCTCCGCTCCTTCCGACAGAAACTTAAGACCCACCTGTTCCAATTAGCTGGCCTGGCTGATTTATAGTCCCACTTTCAACCTCCTGGCAAACACCTTATTTTGGGGTAATTTTTAAGGGTAATTTTAATTTATATTTGAATTTTAATCTATTGTACAGTGTATAACCTACCTCCTCTGTCTATTTATGTATATCTACCTATATTTTTGTATTTACATTGTTTTAATATGTCTGTACACCGCCCCGAGTCCTGTTTAGGAAAGGGTGCGGTCTATAAATTAAAGATTATTATTATTATTATTATTATTATTATTATTATTATTATTATTATTATTATTATTAACTCCTGCTCTTTTTTTTAAATCTCTTCCTCTAGTTCCCTTTGTTTCTCCCTTTGTCTGCGCCTATGAACATTATTCAGATTTATGACTACTGCAATGCCCTCTACATGGGGCTTCCCTTTGGACGTGCTCGAAGACTGCAGCTAGTCCAGAACGCAGCCGCGCGGGCTATCTTCGGGAGTACTAGGTACTCCCACGTAACACCGCTCCTGCGCGAGCTGCACTGGCTGCCTGTGGTCTTTCGGGTGCGTTTCAAGGTGTTAATTACCATCTTTAAAGCGCTCCATGGCTCAGGACCTAGGTACTTGCGGGATCGCATCCTACCACACACTTCCCTGCGACCGATTCGCTCTCACAGGGAAGGACTCCTCTGGGTGCCGTCCACTAAGCAATGCCAATGGGCGGCACCTAGGAGTAGAGCCTTCTCTGTGATGGGCCCAACCCTCTGGAATGACCTCCCCCCCGATATCAGAACCACCACCGACTTTCTCTCCTTTCGACGAAAACTGAAGACTCACCTGTTCCGTTTAGCCGGCCTGGACCATTCATAACCTTATTATACCTCCTGGCAGATATATTTTAACTGGGTAATTTTAATTGGGTATTTTTAGGATTGTTGAAATATTGTTTTTATCTACTTTACTTTGTACAGTGTCGTATTTCCTCCTCTTCTATGTTTTTATGTTTGTATGTTTGTATTCCATTTTATCTGTTTTATTTGACTGTACACCGCCCCGAGTCCCTTTGGGGAGAGGGGGCGGTATAAAAATCGAAATAAAGGTAAGGATAAAGGATTAAAACACCTCTCATGTATGCTTTACTTGCGTCCCAAACCATTTCCATTGATATCCCCTTATGCATATTAAAAGCAAAATATTATTTCAATAGTTATTTACATTCCGTAACATTTTTCTCATATCTAAATAGATTTTCATTTAATCTCCAAGACCTCCTGGGTCAGTCTCCATATTCAAATTTCATCCAAACCGGGTTGTGATCTGTTAGAGTTCTCGGGCATATCTTAGTCTTCTTTACCCTGGAAAAAAGATCATTTGTAATTAGTATAAAATCAATTCTGGAAAGGGATTGGTGCCTATCAGAAAAAAAAGTGAAATCCTGTTCTTTAACATTCTGTTCTCTCCAGATGTCCCTCAATTCAAAGTCATCCATCATATCAAAAAAAGGATTTAGGTAATCTTATTCGTGTTTGGGTATTTTGCAAAAGCCTCTTCCTGTCTTGAACAGGATCCAGTACTCCATTCCAATCGCCCAGTAGAACGCAGGATCTGTAACCCCATTGTGTTAGTTTGGTGTGAAGCAACTTATAAATTTTTTCTTGTTGTTGATTGGGAGCATATATTCCTGTTAAGAGTATTTTCTTTCCTTCTATTAATAGTTCAATTGCAATATATCTACCTTGAGGGTCTGCTTCAATTAATTCAGCCTTTCAGTCTTTTCTTAGATATATGACTATGCTGTTTTTCTTCTCCGGAGCAGATGCTACAAAATGCGATCCCAGTCTTGCGTTCATCATGTATTTCTGATCCTGTGTTCTAATGTGTGTTTCTTGTAAGCAAATTACATTATTTTTAAATTGCTTCAAGTAGTGAAATATTTTTTTCCTTTTTTGTGGTGAGTTTAAGCCATTGACATTCCATGTTAGAAATTTAATTGTCATCTTTAGCACACTGAAGCTTTTTGAGAGCTGCCTGGAAATCTTGCTGGGATTTCACCTTCGGTCTAGCTCCTCCCACTGCTTCTGTGCTCATGTTTATATTATCTCGAATTGCCATCTGGGCTTGTTGAGACATTAATTCTTGTTCTTTACGTTTAGTAGCCACACGGGTTTGTCTCTGTTCCATATCTCTTGGCAGTTGTCTTTGTCTGGCAATCCATGAATTAACACGGTAAATTTTGTCAGTTTGCCAGAGGCATTCTTCCTTTGGCTCCCCAGTTAATTGGACAAAAGCGTCTGCAAAAATCTCTCTTAAGTCTTCTTGAGTATGTTCCTTCAACCCTCTTATCCTCAGGGCAAATTCCATTGTTCTATATTGCATCATCGTAACCTCCGCCTCCAAGTTATCAATTTTAATTTGTGCCTCCACAAGTTTGTTGTCCAACTTTGTATTGGCATGTAGTTTTTAAATGTTATCACCGATACTGTCATGCTGCTATATTCTCTCCCTCATTTGCGGCTGTCACAACTCAGAATCGGCAATTTCTTCTCCAATGATTCCAAGGGGTTTCTCTCATCCGGTAGGGAGGTTGCTTGTCTCCTCACCGTCGCCCAAGCTTCCCCTCTCTCCTGTTGATCCCTCCAGGTTCAACTTTGTCCTTTTACAGGATCTTCACCGCATAAACTCAAGCGAAGCTAGTGGAGCCACCATTCTCTCGCCCGCTCCGCTATGATGTCACCGCAGGAAGTCTGAGGCCATTTTCTTTGACACAAAGTTATCATCCTACCTTCTGTTAGCTTACAAGTCCATGCTGCCAAATTTTCATCATTCCATTGACTTAGCAATTGTCCTAAAGGACTGTCGGAAGGGATTTCTACCTCCCAATTGGTTAGTTTTACCGTTACTTTCTTTAGAAATTCAAGTAAAAGTGGGCAGATACGATATTGTTGCCATTACAGAAACTTGGTGGGATGAAACCAACAAATGGAACATACAGCTAGAAGGATTTAAATTATTTAAAAGAAATAGACCAAATAAAAGAGGAGGTGGAGTTGCACTATACATACGAAATAACTACATCTCTACAGAACTAGAGCACAACAATGATGAGAACTACTGTATCTTGAATGCATTTGGGTCAATATTAAAAGGAGGAGGATGACATTGCCATAAGTGTATACTACAGGCCACCCAACCAAGCAGAGGAAGTAGATGAACTTTTTGCTAGTCAGCTAACTAAGGTATGTAGGAAGCACACCACAATAGTAGTGGGGGATTTTAACTACCCTGACATCAACTGGGAAACAAACTCTGCACCAAGTGGAAGATCCAACAGGTTCCTAACAAACCTAGCAGACAACTTTGTTTCCCCAAAAGTACAGAAGGGAGCAAGGGGATCAGCCATATTGGACTTAATTCTCACTAACAGAGAGGAAGGAGATGGGGTGGTGCTGGCTTGCAAAGCAGCTCTCAGCTTGTAAAGTAGTGCGGTAAAAGTCTTTAAAAATTCCTGTTTGTGCCCCATATAGAATTTGCGCCAATGTTTTGGCCTCGAAAAGTTTTAAGGCAGCAGGTACTAACTGACCTCCACCTGTATAAAAGAAATGTTTAATTGTATTTGAGGACCTATTGGCTACTTGCAATGTGTGATCCAGGTGTGCCTTCCATGTCCCTTGTGAGTGAAAACCACCCCAAGGTATCTAAATGTTCTAACCTGTTCCAATCTATGTCCTTCTATTTTCCAGGGGTATTGGCTAGGTCTTTTAGCAAAAAGTAAAATGTTTTATTTATCAAAGCTAAGGACCAGCTTGTTTTGCCTACAATAGCCAAGTGTTGCCCTAATTGCTCTCCTCAGTCCTACAGGAGTTTGTGAAATAATAGCAGTATCGTCGGCATATAGGAGAATCGGAATTTTGCGTTGTGCTAGGTTAGAAGGATGCAGATCAGGGTTCTGTAAGAAATCAATCAGGGGGTTGATATAGAAGTTAAAAAGGGAGGGGGACAGGATGCAACCCTGCCGTACCCCTTTTTGTACCCTTACTGGGCCGGTTAAAGTCCCTTGGGGATTGCACCTCACTTTCAAGGTGGAATTGGCATACAATTTTTGTATGAGGAAAAGGAGGCATTTATCGATAGTAGTGCATTTTAATTTCTCCCAGAGGGTGTTCCTGGATATTGAATCAAAGGCCTGCTTAAAATCAAGGAAGGCCACGAAAAGAGAGGATTTTTTTTTAATACATGTATTTTTGTACTAGATGGTGGAGTACCAAGATATGATCCACTGTTGATCTCCCTTCTCTAAAACTGGCTTGTTTGTCTTTGATTATCCCCCCTGAAATTAGCCAATCCTGAAGTTTATAGTTTAGGTGTTTGGCATACAGTTTACTAATAACACTCAGAAGACTAATGGGTCTATAATTGCCTGGGTCATTTCTATTACCTTTTTTATAAATTGGTATGATAATTGCTACTCCCCAATCTCTAGGCATATGGCCTGTTTTATCTATAAATGTAAACAGTGATGCTAAAAGTGGAGCCCACCAACTGGCATTCTTTTTAATTATTTCTGGCAGGACATTATTAGCACCAGTTGCCTTATTAGCCTTGAGGGCTCCGATCAACCAGGATATCTCTTCTGGTTGTAACAGGGGGCCAGTAAGGAGTTTGGTCCAAACTAATTTGGCCCTCCTTGGTTACATAGGCAGGGTCTGTATATAGCTCCCTAAAATATTCTTCCCAGGCATGAATCGGTACCTGATTAGTTGGGGGTAGGGGAGGTTTCCCCAATCCTCTGGTAATGTACCAAAAAGGGGATGTATTTTTTGTCCTGACTGATGTAATTAGTCTATGCCAAGACTCCTTCAGAGCTGCCCTTTTCTTTTCTTTTAGAAGGGTCTTACATTGTGCTTTCAACTGCTTTAACTAGTGAGTGTGATCCTCAAAAGGGGCCTTTTTACTTTTCCTGTACTCCATATTATATATCCTTTTTAGTTGCACGCAATCTCTATCAAACCATTTTTTATTCTTTGAGACCAGCCTTTTGGAGTGAGCTAGTATTCTGTTAGTGAGAACTGATTTCAAATTTGAAATTAAAGTTTCAAACCCCTCTAAGTAAGATCCTTCAAACTTATTCCTTAGTACAGATGTGCGTAGCTCTATGGTTTCTGGAACTAACATCCACTTAGTAACTTTCTTTGCATTTTTCTCATTGCCAATAAAGTGCTCCTCGATTCTTGGTTGTTTTGCTGTTTTCACTGGAGGGAGAGGTCCCGGGCTGGTGCCATGGCATTTCTTTCTTTTTCCCATGCTTTTTTAATCCTCGTCAGCAGCAAAAACGTTTGTCTGTGTTATGGTCTACGCTGTTATCTCTGCCGAAAAATGTTAGTTAAATAAAAAAGGATCCAATGGGAGTACTAAAAATTGATAAAATAAAATAAAACCAGGAGGCGTTACCGCAAACACGCTCTGGCTGCACCAGCTGCAGCTCTGCCACCCTTGTTATGTAGAATAGACTGGCTCAGGCCTTAATGGCCCATTAGCAAAGGTGGGGGCTGAGTTTCTGTTAGATATTAACATATATCGCGGCAAGTCTCCTCTCAGGTCCGCCGCTACGGCGGGAAACAGGTATCGCTCTGATTGGTCAAGAGGCGTACCCGATCCCTATAAAAGGGGAACCCTCAGACCACAGAGCAAGCTGGATCACTACTACTAATAAAGAGCTGTTAAGTCACTACGTGTCCGGAGTCTGTTCTCTCGTTGCCCGAATCTAACATTGGCGACGAAGGTGGGATCGAGAGACAGATAGGACGAAGAAAGCTACCTTCAGAATCCCAGGATTCGATCCAGCCCAGGAATTCGGCAGTAATTCCGGCAACCATTTCAGGACATCGCAGCGCGGCAAATTCAACAAAGAGAAGATGGCGATGCACACTCCTCCCGCACCGTTCGACCCGATGAACGACCAATGGGAGGCCTACATGATTCGTTTCGAATGCTTTCTCGAAGCGAACGAATACACGGGGATCACCGACTCCCGAAAAAAGAACATCTTCCTCAGCTACTGTGGGCGAGAAGTTTTCAACACGGCCCGAGACCTCTCCGAACCTACACCAATACAAACGGTATCATGGACGGCGCTACAACAGACTCTGCAAACTCATTACGCGCCAAAACCTTCCAGCCACGTTTGACGCCAGGAATTCAACACGCGGAACCAGAAGGCGGGAGAATCAATCAACCAATATGTTGCAGCCCTACGTAAAGCAGCGACTCACTGCGAGTTCAGGGATCTGGACGAGCAAATCCTGGCAAGACTTGTTTGTGGGTTAAAGGACATTTCGCTACAAAAAAGGCTATTGGCAAATCCAAATTTAACCCTACAAATAGCGCTAAACGAAGCAAGGGCGTCCGAATCAGCGGAAAGATCATCAGAAACCATACAACGCGGGTTCAATGCGAGCCAGCCAGCACCCAGACATGCCAGAGTCCACTACGAGGACACCAACCCAGACTTCGAGGATCCCGAGTTTGAGGAAAGTCACCTGATGCGGAGCAGTCACATGAGGCCTGGGGGGAGATCCGGATTCCGTTTGCCACCCTGCGCAAGCTGCGGAGGGAACCACCCCCGGTCTACCTGTCGATTCAGGAACGTTGTTTGTTCGCACTGCGACAAACTTGGACACATCGCACGTGTGTGCCAGAGCGAAGTTCCTGCCTCCTCACGGCAGCCTCCCATGTACCGCCAACAGAAGTCCAACCCAGGGGCTTGGCGAAATCAAAAAGGGCGCCCAGAGAGAAACCCACGAGAGTTTACCCAGAGAGACAATTTCCAAAGAGCTGAAAGGGCGTATTCCCAGAGAGATTACACACAAAGAGCTGAGAGAGCGTTCTATCAGGACGCCCAACGAGAGTATTGCCAGGATACCGATGCAGAGATAGAGTTGACCCAGAGAGAGGAATTGTGAACCTATCTCACCACAATAAGTCAGGTCCGCACCAAGCGGCCTAAAAAGCTGAAAGTCACAGTCCTCTTGGAGGGCTCTCCTTGCGAGCTGGAAGTTGACACAGGATCGTCCCTGACGATCATTTCATGGGCATCCATGAAAAAGGCTATTCCTAGCCTCAAAAGAGCCAACTACGTGCACCAGACATCCTGCTACGAGACTACCAGGGGAACCGAGTCCCCATCGTGGGCCAGGGCACGTTCCAAATTCGTTTTAAGGACATCGTAGCCCAGCTGCCCGTGACCATCGCCAGCGCGCCGTTAAAGAACCTTCTAGGACTAGATTGGTTTGAAGCCCTGGGGTTAGAAGTCACCGGGATCAACGCCATGGAGAACAGCAGCGCTGAACAGATTTTTAAGGAGTTCGAGGATGTGTTCAGCCCTGGTCTTGGTAAGTATGTGGGTAAACCTATCTCATTCAATTTAGACCCAAAAGTGGCGCCAATCCGACTTAAACCGAGACGAGTGCCTTTTGCACTCCGCCCAAAAATTGATAAAGAGATCGATAAATTAGTAGAGCAAAGAATCCTTGAGCCGGTGGATCACATGCGCTGGGAAACTCCCATTGTGACCCCAGTCAAACCAGACGGGTCAGTCCGCATCTGCGTGGACTATAAATGCACAATTAATGTCGCGCTACAACAAAGCGCATATCCTGTGCCAGTAGTACAACACTTATTGCACTCGTTGGGGCCAGGAAAGATATTTGCTAAACTAGACATGGCACAAGCTTACCAGCAATTGCCCGTGGATAGCGCCACAGCGGAGGCCCAAACTATAGTGACGCACAGAGGAGCCTTCAAATGCAACCGGCTACAATTCGGTGTGAGTATTGCCCCAGGTCTGTTCCAGAGCGTCATGGAACGGCTTTTGCAAGGGATACCGGGAGTCGTCCCCTATTTCGACGACATCTTGGTGTCCGCTGCAAACGAGGAGCAACTATTAAAAAGAGTCAGAACTGTTTTGGCCAGAATCAGAGAGAAGGGTCTCCGCCTCAAAAAAGAGAAATGCCAAATTAACGTGCCTAGTGTAGAATTCCTGGGATATGGAATCGATGGTCAGGGAATGCACCCCACTTCAAAGAAAATTAAGGCGATCCAGGACGCCCCCACACCACGAAATCAGACCGAGTTGCAGGCCTTCCTCGGACTACTTAACTTCTACAGCGTTTTTCTGAGACAGAAGGCGACCGTTGCTGAGCCATTACATCGACTACTCCAAAAGAACGCAACATGGAGATGGGGACGATCCGAAGCAGCAGCTTTTTCCGCAGTCAAGGGCCTGCTCACCACCGACTCGCTGCTAGTGCAATACAGCCAGACGCTACCACTGGTATTGACCTGCGATGCATCCCCATTTGGCGTCGGCGCAGTCCTCAGCCACAGGATGCCAAATGGGAATGAAGCACCCATCGCCTTCTACTCCAGGACTCTTTCGTCGGCCGAGAGGAATTACAGCCAGATGGACAGGGAAGCGTTAGCTGCTGTGGCTGGAGTTAAACGTTTCCACGAATACCTCTACGGCCGCAATTTCGAACTAATTACAGATCATAAACCGCTGTTGGGACTTTTGGCGGGAAACCGCCCCACACCAGTCTCCCTTTCTCCACGCATGACCAGGTGGACTGTTTTCCTGGCCGCGTACTCATACAAGCTGATACATCGACCGGGCTCCACTCTAGGACATGCAGACGCACTCAGCCGTTGCCCACTCCGGTTCTGTTAATTGACTGTTTGGACTCAGGACCGGTTTCTTCCTGCGACGTTGCCAGATTCTCTTCTAGGGACAATGTAATAAAGGAAGTTCAAACCTGGGTTTGGAGGGGGTGGCCGAAGGGAAACGCGGGCCTGGAATTCAAACTGTTTTGGGCAAAACGGGATGAACTTTCAGTATTACAAGGTTGTTTACTGTGGGGGGATCGAGTTGTTATTCCTTATGCATTATGAAGAAATGTGTTAGAAGCGTTACATGTGGGGCATCCGGGGATCGTTAGAATGAAGGCGTTAGCAAGAAGTTACGTTTGGTGGCCAAACATGGACAAAGAAATAGAGGAATGGGTGGCCACTTGTGATCCGTGCCAAGAATCTAGACCAGCACCCCCTGAAGCACCCGCCACAGAATGGGAGAAGCCTAAAGCACCCTGGTCGCGAATACACATCGATTTCGCAGGGCCAGTCCAAGGTCAGACCTTTCTTATAGTTGTGGATGCATACTCCAAATGGCTAGAAGTAGTCCTAATGACTTCAACCACGGCAGAGGCAGTCATTAAGGTACTACGGCGACTTTTCGCCACTCATGGCCTGCCCGACCTCCTGGTCTCCGATAACGGGCCCCAGTTCACGGCCATGCAATTTGAAACGTACTTAGCAGGTCAGGGAATTCGGCATGCCCTCGTCGCGCCATTCCATCCGGCATCGAACGGACAGGCGGAGAGAATGGTGCGATCCGCAAAAGAGGCCCTCGCTAGGATGGGTCCAGGTGATTGGCAAACACGCATTGATCATTACCTCTTAATTCAGCATATTACCCCCAGCGCAACGACGGGTAGGAGCCCCGCTGAACTACTCATGGGCCGCCGTCTACGGTCTCACCTGGACCGTCTTCACCCAAATTACTCTGCCACATCGCCCCCAGACTCTACAAGCAAAATTCGGAATTTTAGCATAGGGGATTCAGTATCCGCTCACAACTATGCAGGGGGAACATTGTGGATGCCGGCAAAGGTAATCGGCATCACGGGTCCACGTTCATATTTGCTGGAACTTGAAGATGGATGGAATTGGAAAAGGCACATCGATCAACTATGGGGTCGCCTGGCACACTCAAACCTACGAGCTGAGAACGAAAACTATCTGCCAGAGCAAAGTCAGCCATCCGAGAGCCCCAACACAGAGAAACACGACACCAGCGAGCCCAGGATGGAACAAGAGGTTGAATGCGAACCAGAACGGCGCCAAAGCGATGGAAGCCTACAGACCCCCGAAAGCGAAGCTGATAGAACAACCGATCCTGCAACCACTTCCGATCAACCCGAACTACAGCGTTCCACCCGGGTGAGACAAACACCCACTTATTTGAAAGACTATGTAACTAACCGGAATGCTCCATCTAAGAGGGGAGGGGTGTTAGATATTAACATATATCGCGGCAAGTCTCCTCTCAGGTCCGCCGCTACGGCGGGAAACAGGTATCGCTCTGATTGGTCGAGAGGCGTACCCGATCCCTATAAAAGGGGAACCCTCAGACCACAGAGCAAGCTGGATCACTACTACTAATAAAGAGCTGTTAAGTCACTACGTGTCCGGAGTCTGTTCTCTCGTTGCCCGAATCTAACAGTTTCTACTTCTCTTTTAGGGGAAATAGTTTTTAGTATATCCTAAATATATCCTAAACAAGCTGATTTTTGGGTGTCTGGTGTCGGCAGGAGACACATGTAAATGTGTAGGGAGTAAGGGAAGGTCGCAGGTGCATGTGTGGGGGGAGGGGGGAGAGAGCACATTCAGGGGGGGTGGGAGGGTGCGGCACAGCTCCCCCATGCCCCGTTTTGGTGCTTCCCCACCCCCAGGCATGTGTGCGTGACCCTTGTTTTGGTGCTAGTAGGCCTCCCTGTGAAGCCTCCTAGAACCAAAGACGGGGATGGCTTTGGCACTCTCCTGACGGGACAAGATCAGACCTCAACCTTGACTTGAAGTGGGGAGCCGCTCCAGATTTTCATTCCCCAAACGAGTTTGCCCCACTCAAAATGGTGGGGGGAGACCAAAAAGAGAGCTCCACAGCCATCTCCAAGCTGAAATATTCCAAGCGCTATGAATCACATGCTCCCGCCGGCTACTTGGGAAAGAGATTGGGAGTTTTCCCTCCCATTCCATTGCAGGAGAGGTGGCCAGACGGGCAGGCTCTCTCAGCCACTGCCGGGTGAGGATAACTCTCTAAAAAGCCCGCTTGCCTCTTCTTCCCACCCCCGAGTGGGAATCGCCGAGAAAGGGGCCAGGAAGGTGGCGGCGCTTTGCTGCAGGCATATCTACAAGATGCCTGAAGTTGAGTTGGCTGTCTGGCAATGCAGGTCCAGAGAAGAGCAAGAAGGAGGGGGGGTTGTTTTCTGAAAAGAGGGGAGGGGGGACAATGGCCATCGCTCCTTCACCCCTTTCTCCATCCGACACTTTCCCTTCTTGGGTGTGCATGTGTCTCCTAAGTGCCTTTGGCTTGAAAAATGGAAGCAGGCGAGATCTCCACCAGCTTCTTTCAAGTGATTTTGGTCATTAAGACGGGCCACAATCAGCTTTTCTTGCCCATTTCCTCTGCCTTAAAGGGCGACATGGATGTGTACGCATGTGTGGGCTCACGCATGAATGCAGCTTTAGCTCGGCAGTAATAGCGCACAGGGTGCACAACTTTCCAGAACCCCCCCCCTTTCAGAGTGAGTCTGAAGTGGTTTGTGGGGGGGAGAGAAGCGAGGCCCATGTTAGATAGGGCAATGAGAAGGCAGACTCAGGTTTAACGCAACAACAGCTTTTTATTACAACAGTCAAGTCTGTACAATCCAGCAGCAGTTAGGTCTGACAGCTCTCCTTTTATAGGGAGCTGTCAGACCTCTCAACCAATCAGATTAAACCTCTGTTCCCGCCTAAACAGAGGACTGGAGTGGAAACCACAGTAGCTTGTGTTAATATCTAACACCCCTCCCCTCTTGGTCGGGATGTTCCAATTGGTTACATAGTCCTTGAGGTAGGCAGGTCTTTGTTTTGCCCTACCAGACCTGTGCAGTTCATTTGGAACCGGCTCTTCAGGCAGGTCGGACGGACCTGTCTGCTCTCCAGCTCCGCTCTGTGGAACCTGCTGGAACTTACCCCAGGCTGCCACTGGAGTTCCTTGGGTTTGCGCGCATGGAGCTCGCTGTGGGCCTGCAACAAATTCAGATAAGTCTACCAGACATTTCGGGGTTGAGTTGTCTGTGAAAGGAGTAAATGTTTGCCTATCACTGTAGCAGGAATCCACAGAGTTCCCCCGGCATAGTTGTGGGCGTATACTGAATCCCCTATGCTAAAGTTCCGAATCTTGCTCGTGGAGTCTGGGGGCAATGTGGCAGAGTAGTTTGGGTGTAGCCGGTCTAAGTGGGACCTTAGACGGCGACCCATGAGAAGCTCGGAGGGGCTTCTCCTGGTGGTGGCGCTTGGCATAATATGTTGGATTAGTAGATAGTGATCAACCTGTGTTTGCCAATCACCCGGGCCCATTCTGGAGAGGGCCTCTTTAGCAGATTGCACCATTCTCTCCGCCTGACCATTGGAAGCCAGATGGAATGGCCCGACCAGGGCATGCCGAATTCCCTGGCTAGCTAAATAGGTCTCGAATTGCATGGCTGTGAATTGGGGCCCATTGTCAGAGACCAAGACGTCGGGCAGGCCGTCTGTGGAGAAAAGTCTCCGTAGCACCTTGATGACCGCCTCTGCCGTGGTAGAGGTCATCAGGGCTACTTCTAGCCATTTCGAATATGCGTCCACAACTATGAGGAACGTTTGGCCATGAACGGGGCCTGCAAAATCAATGTGCACCCTAGACCAGGGTACCTGAGGGCGCTCCCAGTCCATAGCGGGCACCTCTGGGGGATCTGGTCTGGATTCCTGACACGGAGCGCAGGTAGCCACCCACTCTTCTATCTTCCTGTCCATGTTAGGCCACCAGACGTAGCTCCTAGCCAAGGACTTCATCCTGATGATGCCAGGATGCCCCACATGTAATGCCTCCAATACTGCCCTTCGCAGTTTGCTTGGAACAACCACCCGGTCCCCCCACAGTAAACAACCTTTGATTACCAATAGCTCATCATGTTTAGCAAAAAACATTTTAAAATCGGCCCCAACAGGCCCCTTGGGCCACCCCCTCCACACCCAGTTAAGAACCTGCTTAATAACAGCGTCTTTGGTGGAAAAGCGGGCAACGTCAGTGGAAGAGACAGGTCCAGAGTCCAGGCAGTCAATAAGAAGGACCGGTGTCTCGGGAGTGGGGTCGGCCAACAGTTCAGGTAGGGGACAGCGGCTTAACACGTTGGCATGTCCCAACGTGGAGCCAGGGCGGTGGATGAGCTTGTAGGAGTAGGCAGCCAGGAAAACAGTCCACCTGGTCATGCATGGAGACAAGGAAACCGGGGTGGGTCGGTCCCCAGCCAGTAGCCCCAACAATGGTTTGTGGTCCGTCACGAGTTCGAAATCGCAGCCGTAGAGGTACTCATGAAATCGCTTGATTCCCGCTACTGCAGCCAAAGCCTCTCTGTCCAGTTGGCTATAGTTCCGTTCAGCGGGAGACAAGGTTCATGAGTAGAAGGCAATGGGGGCTTCCGCGCCATTGGGCATGCGGTGACTGAGGACAGCGCCAACGCCAAAAGGAGAAGTGTCGCATGTTAGAACCAGCGGCAGGGTTTGGCTGTACTGGACCAGTAGGGAGTCAGCAGTGAGCAGGCGTTTCACCCCAGCGAATGCGGCGGCCTCGGCTCGGCCCCAGGACCATTTGGCGTTTTTAGACAGGAGGCAATGCAAAGGCTCAGCGACGATAGCTTTCTGTTTGAGAAAGACGCTGTAGAAGTTAAGGAGCCCGAGGAAAGCTTGCAGCTCGGCCTGATTGCGAGGTGTAGGGGCGTCCTGGATTGCTTTTACTTTTTGGGATGTCGGGTGGATCCCAGAGCCATCAATCATGTACCCTAGGAATTCTACCCTGGGCACATTAATTTTGCATTTTTCTTTTTTAAGTCGGAGGCCTTTTTCGCGAATTCTGGTCAAAGCAGCCCTAACTCTTTTTAAAAGTTGCGCCTCATTTGCAGCCGATACCAAAATGTTGTCGAAATAGGGGAGGACTCCTGGTATCCCCTGCAACAGCTGTTCCATGACGCTTTGGAACAGTCCCGGGGCGATACTAACTCCGAATTGCAGGTGGTTGCATTTGAATGCACGCCTGTGCGTCACAATGGTTTGAGCCTCCGCTGTGGCACCATCTGCAGGCAACTGCTGGTATGCCTGCGCCATATCTAATTTAGCAAAAAAATTTCCTGGCCCTAGCGAATGTAGTAGGTGCTGTACAATGGGCACAGGGTAGGCACTCTGTTGCAGCGCGTTATTAATTGTGCATTTATAGTCTGCGCAGATGCGGACTGACCTGTCCGGCTTGACCGGGGTCACTATAGGGGTCTCCCAGCGAGCATGGTCGACTGGTTCTAGGATCCCCTGGCTCACCAGTTTGTCAATTTCCCTATCGATTTTAGGGCGGAGAGCGAAAGGCACTCTCCTGGGTTTTAGCCTGATAGGCGCGACGTTGGGGTCCAAGTTAAAAGAAATTGGCGTCCCCACATACTTACCGAGGCCGGAGCTGAAGATGTCCTCGAACTCCTTAAAAATCGCCTCGGCGGCGCCTTCCGCTATGGCGTTGATCCCGGTGACTTCCAAGCCCAGGGCTTCGAACCAGTCTAGCCCCAGGAGGCTCTGTAGCGGTGCACTGGCCACAGTCATGGGAAGCTTGGTGTTGATGCCCTTGAACTGGACCCGGAAGGTGCCTTGGCCGACGATGGGGGCTCGGTTCCCCTGGTAGTCGCGCAGCATGATGTCTGGCATGCGAAGTTGCCGTTTTTTCAGGCTCAGGATGGCTTGCTTCAGGTTCGACCAGGACATGATCGTGAGGGACTGCTTTCCGGCTCCTATCTACAGACTGCGGACTGGTTTCTATCTAGGATGTGGATTATGGGCATTCGTTTCCCTCTTTCATATGGAACCCTGACTTTTAATTTGCTAACTGATGCCAGCATTACAACACCCTGTTACGAGCTTGGCCCTGTTGCAGCCAGAAGATTGCTGTTTATTCGAGGTCAGACCTGTTACAGCTGCGAGAGTCCCCCCCTCTCGCAGGTATGGCCCCCTGCCCTTTCCAGGGCCCGCCTTGATGACGGGTTCATTAACCCAGAGAGGTGGAGGAAGCGGGGAATTAGGGGCTTTTTAATTAAATGTTTTTTAAATGTTTTAGGGGGCTCCAGGGTGGGGGGGAGGGTTATACAGGCCAGGAGTGTGGTTAGAGCCAGGCAAACAGGTGTGGTCAGGAGGGAAGTGAGCGGAGTGGGGGGGAGGAGGGAAAATAACATTCCAATAGAGGGCTTTCTTATACCAACGGTCGTAGGGAGGGGTGGGTGCGAGGACAGACGAAGAACTTGCAGTCAGTTGGGAGACCATGGGCGTTGGACGCGCCCGGTCATTTGTACCAACCCCCGCATTCTAGGTGGCCAGGATCTACAGAGCCAGGGCCTGAGGCTGATGTTGTGTAATGCGAGGTCTGTTGTCAACAAGGCCCCCCTCATTAACGATCTGATTTTAGAGGGGGAGCCACACCTCGCAGGAATAACGGAGACCTGGTTGGGCCACGAGGGAGGTTTACCCCTCGTGGAAATGTGCCCACCAGGCTACCGAGTGTTCCACCAGCCACGGGCCCAGGGTAGGGGTGGTGGGGTAGCGGTAATTATACGGGAGAATCTGGAACCGAGAGAGTTCACTGTGCCGCAGATATCCGGGTGTGAGTCTCTGGGCGTGAGATGGGGCCCAGGGAGACACCTGGGCCTGCTGATTATATACTTGGCTCCTCGCTATATATCAGCGGCCCTGCCTGAACTCCTCGAGCGGATCGCAGAGATGACGGTTGAGACCCCCAAACTTCTAGTTATGGGGGATTTCAACCTGCCATCGAAGGGAGAAGCATCCGAGGTGGTTCGGGAGTTCATGGCTTCCATGACAGCCATGGACCTGACTCAACTAATTCAGGGCCCCACGCACGAGGGAGGCCACACACTGGATCTCGTTTTTGTCTCCGATCAGTGGATGAGTGATCTAGGAGTAGGGGACCTAGTCATTACGCCCCTGTCATGGTCAGATCACTCACTTCTTCGGCTCGATTTCCCGGGCGTTACCCCCCTCCGCGGGGAGGCGGAACCAGATTGTCCAAGATGGTTCCGCCCCAGGCGCCTGATGGAACCGGATAGGTTCCAGATGGAGCTTGGGCCACTTCCTGTAGACCTGGCCCGCTCCCGGATGGAGGACCTGGTAGCCACATGGAATATTGCGGCCGCCGGGGCCTTAGACCGGGTTGCGCCTCTGCGGCCTCTCCGGTGGCAACGAACCGCCCTGGCTCCTTGGTTTAATGAGGAGCTAAGGGCGATGAAATGCCACAAGAGACGCCTAGAGAGCAGATGGAGATCCTCCCGTTCCGAATTTGACCGAACACAGGTAAGAACCTACTTAAGGACTTACCTTGTGGCATTAAGAGTGGCCAAACGTCGACATTGCGCCACTCTTATTGCGTCCGCAGAGAACCGCCCTGCCGCCCTGTTTCGGGTGACCCGCTCCCTCTTGTCACAGAGGCCGCGGGAAGCCCCTTTGCAGGGCAGGGCAGAGGAATTTGGGGAATACCTGCAGGATAAAATAGCTCAAATCCGGAGGGAATGGGTCCCCCTCAGTATTCCAGAGGGGACGCCCAAGGCGAGTCTTGAGAGACCATTCTGGGAGGAGTTTTGACTCTGTTGCCACCGAGGATTTGGACAGGCTGCGTGGGCGACTGCGAGCCACCACATGTTTATTGGACCCGTGTCCCTCCTGGCTTGTACTGGCATCCTGGGAGGTCACACGAGGCTGGCTATTGGGACTTGTGAACGCTTCATTGAGTGAGGGGTTCCTGCCAGCCGTCTTGAAAGAGGCGGTTGTGAGGCCCTTGCTCAAGAAGCCTTCGCTGGACCCAACTGAGCTAGCTAATTACCGTCCCATCTCCAACCTTCCCTTTTTAACGAAGGTTGTAGAGAGTGTGGTGGCTCAAGAGTTCCCACATCACCTGGAGGAATCTGATTATCTAGACCCGCGCCAGTCCGGCTTCCGACCTGGGCACAGCACAGAGACGGCCTTGGTCGCATTGGTGGATGATCTCTGGAGGGCCAGAGATAGGGGCTGTTTCTCTATCCTGGTCCTGTTAGATCTCTCAGCGGCTTTTGATACCATCGACCATGGTATCCTATTGCGCCGGCTGGAGGGGTTGGGGGTAGGGGGCACCGTGCTGCGGTGGTTCTGCTCCTACCTCTCTGACTGGACGCAATGTGTGTTGGCAGGGGAGCAGAGGTCGACCCTGAGGCCGCTCACTTGTGGGGTGCCGCAGGGGTCGGTCCTCTTGCCTCTCCTGTTCAACACATATATGAAGCCACTGGGTGAGATCATCCGTGGTTTCGGGGTGGGATACCATCTGTACGCTGACGATACGCAGCTGTACATTTCCACCCCGAACCACCCCAACGAGGCCGTCGAAATGATGTCCCGGTGTTTGGAAGCCGTACGGGTCTGGATGGGAGACAACAGACTCAGACTCAACCCCTCCAAGACGGAGTGGCTGTGGCTACCGGCCCCCCGGTTCAACCAGTGTACTCCATCACTGGCCATCGGGGGCGAGCAACTGGCCCCCGTGGAGCGGGCGCGCAATTTGGGTGTCCTCCTAGACGCCCAGCTGTCTATGGATGACCATGTGGCAGCCGTGGCGAGGGGGGCGTTCCACCAGGTCTGCCTGGTGCGCCAATTGCGTCCCCTATTGGACCGGGATGCCCTTCGCACAGTCACTCACGCGCTGGTGACGTCCCGTCTGGACTACTGCAATGCTCTCTACATGGGGCTCCCCTTGAGATTCACCCGGAGACTACAGCTGGTCCAGAATGCGGCCGCGCGGGCAATTATGGGGCGAACGAGGTTCACCCATGTAACACCTCTCCTGCGCGAGCTGCACTGGCTCCCTGTGGTCTACCGGGTGCGCTTCAAGGTGTTAATCACCATCTTTAAAGCGCTCCATGGCACAGGGCCTAGTTATTTGTGGGATCGTATCCTGCCCCATACATCCCTGTGACCAATCCGCTCTCACAGAGAGGGACTCCTCCAGGTGCCGCCCACTAGGAAGTGCCAGCAGGCGATGCCCAGGAGTAGGGCCTTCTCTGTGATGGGCCCAGCCCTCTGGAATGACCTCCCCCCAGATATCAGGATAACGACGGATCTCCGCTCCTTCCGCACGAAACTCAAGACCCACCTGTTCCAACTAGCCGGCCTCGCTTAATCAGAACTTCTAACCTCCCTGGCAAATTTTAAACTGTATATTTAAATCTTTTGGGTATTTTAATTGTTTTAATTGTATTAATTTTATTGTTATTTATTTTAACTTTGTGGCTTTTACTTTTTGCATTGTTAATTGTTGATGTATTTACCTCCTCCATGCCACATACCTTTATATTTGATTGTACGTCGCCCCAAGTCCCTTCGCGGAGAGGGCGTGACTGATAAATTGAATCAAATAAATAAATAAATAAAGGGACGATCCAGTGTCGACTTCAAGCTCGCAGGGAGCGTCCTCAATGAGGACCGTGACTTTCAGCTTTTTTGGCCGCCTTGTGCGGACTTGCCCTATCATGGTTTGATAAGTTACTCTGGGTTCTCTCTCTGGGTACTCTCTCTGGGCTCTCTCTCTGGGTTCTCTGTCTGGGCACCCTTGGTATTTCCGCCAGGCCCCTGGGTTGGGCCTCTGTTGGCGGTTTGACTTTGGCTGCCAAGTGGTGGCAGGGACTTCGCTCCAGCACAGTTTTGCGATGTGCCCCTTTTTGTCGCAACGTTGACAGGTTGTGTCCCGGAATCGGCAAGTAGACTGGGCATGGTCTCCTCCGCAGCTTGCGCAGGGCGGCGAACACGAGTTGAATTTTCGCGCCGGCTTTGTGTGGCTACTGCGCATGCGGTAGTTGTCATCGTCTTCGATGTCGGAGGTTTCTTGGTCTGCGGCCTCGTGGTGAATGCGCGCCTGTTTCTGTGCAGTTTGTGGTGCGTTGTGCTGGCGCTGCAAGGCTTCTGTGGACTTGTCGGCCGATTCGGACGCCCTGGCTTCATCGAGTGCGATCTGCAGAGACATGTTCGATTTTGCTAGCAGCCGTCTCTACAGGTTGATGTCTCCTTTGATAGGGAGCTGTCAGACCTCTCAACCAATCAGATTAAACCTCTGTTCCCGCCTAAACAGAGGACTGGAGTGGAAACCACAGTAGCTTTTGTAAATATCTAACAGCCCCAGAATAGCAGCAGCAGCAGCAGCAATAGCTGTAGCCAGAAGGGCTGCTCGGGCACACAGGGCAGCAGGGAGGGAGGCAGACGCAACTGGCCAGCTCCTCCTCCTCCTGCCAGCCTCACTCTGGGCAGCGTCCAGCATGGCAAATTTAAGGGATTTTCAAGGGCTGAATTTGCAAACTACAGTGTGTGGTGTGGTACTGTGCGTGTGGTGAGGACACGATCGAGCTTGTCTCAAGCTGCAGTGCTCTGAGATTGCAAGCCACTACGCTGTTACTTGGGACGCTGCTTTCTTTACTGGCCCTGCGGGGCAAGCAAGCTTGCAGTCCCCGAGAGGGGCGGGCTGCATGGGCAGAGCGGAGCATTTCTGTAAGGGCAGCATGCCAGCAGCAGGCTGCGGGGCTCACTCCTCCACAGTCCTGCCGGCTGGCATGGCTGGATGGATGGACACTGCCCGGAGTGTGAGGCTGCCAGGAGGAGAAGCTGCTGCCACCTCTGCAAAAGCAGGCCATTTGTGCCGGCAAAGGTTTTGTCCAAAACAGGGGGGGGGGGTGCATGCATGGTAGGTGTGTACATGCACATGGGGAAAAGATTTGTGGGTGTCCACACATGCGCAGAGGCCACGCATTGCATTATGGGTGCTGGCACGCAGGAGTGTTGGTGTGTACATGCACGTGTACCTTCAGCACGCAACAAGAAAAAGGTTAACCATCACTGACCTAAACGATTTCATTTTTTGAGGAGAGGGGTGGGTTTTAACTTCCAACAAAATCCTATGCTAATATGGGAGGAGGGGCCAGCATCACAACGGTATGCATGCGAACTTTGTTCTCTGGAGGAGCAGTGATATCCTACCGCTTTGGGGACCTCTTCAGAGGTTAGAACTGCCTCTTACGATAGCATATACAATAAGAAGAAACAAAGATTAAAAAAGAAACGATATACTGAGCTTCAGGAGAAACTGGGGAAATTAGAATATCAACTCCAGAAAGAAACTCAAAACAAAGAAGCCAAAGAAGAAAAAGAAATAATTAAACATAGATTAAACTTAATTGCACAAGAAGAAATGGCCCAGAAAATTAGATCTTGTAGGCAAAACTATTTTGAAAATGCCAATAAACCGGGAAGATGGCTAGCCTATAAACTAAAAAAAGAGAAAGAAAAGAAAACAATACAGCAACTAGAGGATGAAAAAGGGGTGATACACCACCAAAAGGAGGAAAAAAATATATAGCAGTAATATACTTCCAAGCATTGTACTGCCGAGAGGAGATAGAAGAGGAGAATATTAAAAGATATCTCCAGAGGAGAAATCTTCCAACCCTACCAGAAAAAACAAAAGAAACATTAAATGAGAAAATAACGAGGCTAGAATTAAAAAGGGCAATCCAAAAACAAAAAAATAATAAAACGCCGGGCCCAGATGGAATTCCAGCAGAACATATTATTAGAAATGTATAATGAAATATTAGAAGGAGCTAAGACACCAAAATCCTAGATGGAGGCACTAATAACACTAATTCCCAAAGACAACGCTGAAAAACAAAAGATCCAAAATTATAGGCCAATCTCGCTGCTAAATGCTGATTATAAAATATTTATGACAATAATGGCAGAAAGAATTAAAAATATATTAAACAGAATCATACACCCAGACCAAAACGGATTTTTACCTAACAGACACATAAAAAACAATATACGAACAATAATGGACATATTAGAATACTACGAGATACATCCAGGAAAACAAGCAGCATTGATATTTATTGACGGACAAAAAGCATTTGATAACCTGAATTGGGATTTTCTTATAAATCAATTAGCAGTAATGAACTTTGGAGAGAAATTCATCGGGATGATCAGAGCAATATATTCGAGTCCGAGGGCAAAAATAATACTAAACGGGGAAGCAACAGAAGATTTCAGTATAACCAAAGGGGTAAAACAGGGATGCCCCCTATCCCCCCTGTTATTTATCCTCTCATTAGAGACATTGATATCACAAATCAGGCAAAATAAGGAAATAAAGGGACTGAAAATTAGAACACAGGAATATAAAGTGCAGGGCTTTGCAGACGATCTTTCATTTATCATAGAGGAACCCCTAAAAACTGGACTAAAACTATTACAGAATATAAACCAATTCGGTAAAGTGGCAGGGCTTAAAATAAATAAAGAGAAAACTAAAATATTAACTAAGAATTTAACCAAAAGACAAAATGAAGAACTGGAGGAGAAACTGGGAATTTCGAGGGCCAAGAAAATTAAATATTAGGGAATATGGCTATCGGCAAAATGCATTACAATAAAAGAAGATAATTACAACAAACTGCTACGACAGATACAAAAAGATTTGGACTATTGGACTACACTACAGATATCACTAATTGGCAGAATCTCAACAATCAAAATGAATATACTACCCAAATTATCTCCTTCAAACAATACCAATTAAATTAGAGAAAAATTTTTCGAACAACTAAATAAAATGGTATCCAAATTTATTTGGTCAGGGGAAAAACCGCGTATTTCTACAAGATAGTAGAAACAGAGGCGGCTTTGGACTCCCAGATTGGGAGCTATATTACCAGGCGGCAGCCCTAACATGGTTAAAAAACTGGATCCAATTAAAAAATAAAAGAATCCTTATGCTAGAAGGACACGACCTCCAACTAGGCTGGTACGGCTTCCTCTGGGAGGGAAAGACTAAATCCCATTCCTACTTTCAGAGACATATAGTAAGGGATGCTCTGTTTAGGGTCTGGGAAAAAATAAAAAAAAACCCACTACCTGAAAATCCCAAGCTGGTTATCAACCATGGAGGCAATGACATATCCATATACTATAGACCTTAGTAAAATGGTAAGATACGCAGACCTCTTAGATGAAAAAGGAGAACTAAAATCAGTACAAGATCTGAAAATACAGGGAATAAATATGGAATGGTGGCCCTACCTACAAATTAAAACAAGATTTAAAAAAGATCGGGAACAATACGGAATATATGCGACATAAATGGAATTAGATCAAATATTACTAGGAACAGGAGGAAAAATGATCACTAGATTATATAATTTTCTTTTAAAATATAAAATGGAGGAAGAGACAGTAAAGGAGACAATGATTAGCTGGGGAATAAATTTTGGCCATAATATAGAGTTAGAAAAATGGGATAAAACTGTGGGAAAGAAATTATAAATTTATGACGGCAGTAGCTTACAAAGAAAATCTCTATAAAATGTTTTATAGATGGCATTTGCCTCCAGCGAGATTGGCCAAAATGTACCCAAATTTATCACCTAATTGTTGGAGATGCAACCACAAGCCTGGAACATTTTATCACATGTGGTGGACGTGCCCCATCACAAGGAAGTACTGGTGCAAAATTCGGAAGTGGTTAGAAGAAATTACTGAGGGAAAAATAGAACTCAAACCAGAAACATACTTATTCGGACTGCTGGATCCAAAATGGACAAACAATCTCAATACATAATCATACACATACTCACTGCAGCCAGGATTGCCTTCGCACAAAACTGGAAAAAAATCAATACACCCTCAGATGAAACTACAATCAAGAAAATACTTGAATGCGCAGAAATGGATAAAATGACTGTCTAGGGGGAAGTTCCACCCTTGAATTAATGAGGTGTTGGATCTTGGCTCTCCTAGTAGCATACTTCTGAAGACAAGCAAAATAAAACTCGAAGCATGTTCTAATAAAAACACTTTAATATAAAATAAAATAAAAATGCAAAACTTTGCTAACTCAATTAACTACATCTCTGCAGAGTTATGTTGCCCACCCTCTTGGCAGGCGAACGGAAGATCAGAGAAGAAAGTAAAGTTGGAATGTGAATGAGCATGCGTACTAAATCATTTGTCAGATAAGAACTGGAGCATGCGCAATAAATCTCAACACAGCTAGCAAACCAATTAGCACAGTGACACCCCTTCTTTTGCTAGTTGGGTTGATGTCATCAAATAAGGCACATCTTCTTTCGCAGATATTCGTGTTGAACTGCTGGAAGTGGTTTGTTGAGCATGTCAGCAATCTGATCATGTGTAGAAACATATTGCAATTTAACAAAACCTTGCTTAACTAATTGCTTTGTGTTTTGATAACAAATGTCAATGTGTCTGGACCTAGAACCTGTGAAATGTGACTCAGAAATATAAACCACCGATACATTATCTTCCATCACGGTGATTGGTCGAATCGGACGTGTCCAGATATCTGTGATCAAAGCATCAAACCATGTTAGAGAATTACATGCATCGGAAACACAAGCATATTCAACTTCAGCAGATGAACACGAAACAAAACTCTGTTTTCTCACTTGCCAGTAAACAGGACATCCATTCAGGAACATCATGTAACCTGAATTACTTTTGCGTTATTTCTTATCACTTGCCCAATCAGAATCTGCATAACAACATAATTCTGCATAATCAGTGTGTGTTGGTTCTAGCAATAACTTCATGTATTTAGTGTGTTTCAGGTATTTCAATAACTTCTTAACGCATGTCCAATGAAATTGTGTTGCCTTACCTACGTGTCGTGATAAGAGATTAACACTAAGTGCAATGTCGGGTCTGGTCCAACTACTAATGTACAACAATGACCCAATGACTGAACGATAAAGTGTTTGGTCCTCAACTCAGGACTTGGTTCATGTGTTAAGTTGTGAAAATCTGTTTGCATGGGTGTCTTTGTTGTGTTAGCATCCTTTATGTTGCAATGATGCAGAATGTGGTCAATTTTCTCCTCTTGTGAAAGACTAAACCCCTTCTGTGTTTTGTCAATCTGAACACCTAAGTAAGTGCTAATATGACCTAAAGATTTCAATGTGAAGTATGTCTGCAAACTTTTAGCAAAAATCTCACTCATTTTCTTATTTGGACCAATATAAACAATATCATCAACATAAACAAGAATTATCTCATATGCATTGTTAGATCTTTTTGTGAACACGCATTCATCAGTTTCGGACTTAATAAAGCCCATTGAATTTAGTTTGTCAGTAAGACATAAGTACCACATTAAACCTGACTGTTTCAGACCATAAAGACTTTTGTTCAGGAACCAGGTATCCCCTTCTTGCTTTTGGAATCCTGGAGGTCCTCTCACGTAGATCTCTTCATCTAGGTCAGCATGTAGGTAAGCCGTGTCCACATCAAACTGGAAAACTTCTAAACCAAGAATAGTTGCAGTGGTTAAAGCAATTTTTACACTCTCAGTTCTGACTGTTGGTGAGTAGGTGTTTGTGTAGTCCTCAGGATAACATTGAGCGAAACCCTGGGCTACAAGTCTAGCTTTGTACAATGACTCACCATTCGGTTTCTTCTTGATTCTGTAGACCCATCGAGTGCCAATGACTTTTTGTTTGCTGGAGGTTTTGCAGGTGTAAATACATTAAGTTTCTTTAAACTGTCCATTTCATCCTGCATTGCATCATACCATTTGTCTTACTCCGAATCAGGAAGCTGCTTGATTTGTGTGAATGTATCAGGAGGAAATGTAACATTGCAAATCAAAGGCAAGGGTGTTTTTGTCAGTTGCCACAAATATCGTTGTAGAGGGATTCCTTTTGTGACCCTCTTGGAACTTCTCACAACAACAGTCCATTCTTCTTCTTCTTCTTCGTCCTCGTCCTCACATTTGTCGCTAGCATCAGCATCTGCGGCTCGTGAAGACGGAACATCAGGTTGTGAAGAACTGGTAGAAGGAATATCTGCCTGTGAATCTTGGTCATCAGGCTGCGTGGCATCTGCAACATCATCTCTAGGAAAATAAACTCCGGGATCATTGGAATGAATCCTGGACCAGTCAATGTCTTCCTCAAAATTAGCAGATTGAAAAATCACAATTACATGTTTAGGGTCAATAAATTTGCTCCATTTTGAATTATCATCAATACCCATAAATCTCAGTCTCTTTGGTACTGGACCTCCTTTTCTTCTTTGAGCTAAGGGAATGTTCACCATAGCGTATGAACCAAAAATGTGGAGTGTCCTTGAGATCGGGCTTGTAGCCATACATCATGAAGAAAGGAGTTTGATTTATTACACTGCTCCAAGTATGATTGACAATGTAATTTGCATACTTGATAGCTTCACCCCAGTATATGTTACTGAGATTGGCATCTTCTAGGAGACAACGCATCATGGTTTGTAGAACCCCTTGTCTTCGTTCTGCGATTCCATTATGAGCCGGTGTATATGGAGCGGATGTCTGATGAAGAATTCCATTCTTACGCATCCATTCCTGGAAACGCTGAGACATGAATTCTGCACCACGGTCACTCTGGATTCTGGCGATGCGAACTTGGTATTGGGTAGAAACAAATGCTGCAAAGTCTTTAAAGATCTGAAAGGTCTCAGATTTCTCTCTCATAGGATATACAAATCCATATCTAGAATGATTATCAACAATTGTTAGAAAATACTTTTTACCACCAATTTTTGATGGAAAAGGACCCACTATGTCAGTGTGTACCAAATCAAAAATGTGTGTTGACAGGCGTGTAGCGTGTTTGGGAATGGCTGTTGCTTTGGATTTAGCTTTCCTGCAAACTGCATAATCCAAAAAGACCTTACAACCCTTTAGATCCAAACGTTTTGCGAACTCCGGCATTTTTCTAAGAACATGGAAACTGGCGTGCCCCAATCTTCTATGCCACTTGTGGATACACCTGGAATGCAAAGGTTTACCAGTTAGTGAATTTTCAACATTAACAGTTTCGAGACTTCCGGGGGTGACGTCACTTTGGAGCAGTTACAGGGGAAGACTCTCTGTCTCCCCTGTCTGATTTTTCGTGTCTGGAGGCTGCTAACAGCGAAGCTGAGCCTTGGTGAGGACAGCTTTAAAGTGGGGAAAACCCAGCGGTGACGGAGGAAAAGGCGATCCCTCATTCCGTAGGGTGAAATCCCTGAAATCCGATACGGAAGAGACCACTTGCCATGGCGCGGTCATGACCTGGCCCATAGATGTGACAGCCTGATTAGCGGTGGAAGGAGTAAAATGTGAGTAGCAGCTGAATCTATCGGCGGACAGTGTTAAAGAATTTGATACTCCGAGACACTTCTCTAAGGTGGTGGAATTTACAATAGTGCAATAAAGAGAAAACAAAGGATGCCTGAACTGAACTGTAAGACAATGCAGAATTTGTAGAGAATGAAATGGATTGCAGTTACTGAGCGATGTATTTTTGTTGACTTCGGAGCCTGGATCTACAGTGACACAAGCTGAGAGTTTTGTGTGGGTGGCGAACAAAGTGTGAAAGAAGGAGAGAACAGTCCCTTTTCACATAGAAGAGAAAAAGGCAGAAGAAAGAAAGAGAAAGAAAGAGACAATGATTGTGCAATTTTGAATACAGAAGTCATTTTGAAAGCACAGGGAACAGAATTTGCAAGACACTAGAGAGATAGAGGAAAAAGAACTGTTGTATTCCCATCGTAGGATTTTGGATTGGACTCACTCATAACTACCTCTATGTACTTCTGATATCTCTACATTATTTAGGGTATTGTAATACTGTTATATTTAATATTTTATAAAATATACATTTTATTTATTTATCCATATCCCACATATATTTAATGTAGATTTAAGCATATTTAAAACAAGATAAAATTTATAGCCACTTCTTTTACTACTGCATATTAGAAAATTTACCTACCTTTAAATTAGGAATTGTTAATAAATAAAAACCTTTAATTAATTTAATTAACTGCATATATCGATTTATATATTTATGAACTTTAGCAAACATATTATATAGCGAAAAGTGTAATAGATTATTTAACAATTTTATATTATAAATATTTATCTATTTCTTTCCATTGCTCCCTCTTCCCCTTTAACGTGATTCAGTCTATAGCTTTTTATATAATTGTCTATAATTGTCCATAGAAAATTGATATCAAGGGTTGAATTTAATCAGTGACCTATATAACCGATTTCAGATTTCTTTTTTTTCTTAAGAGAGAGAGAGATAGGAGTACTTAGGGAAAGACCTGGTGTGAAAATTGGAAACCTGTGGTATTGTGGAATAATTTTTTCAAAAAGCTAAAGATGGCAAACACATCCACAGCTACCAAAGCCTTAAAGAAAACCCAGCCAGCGGTAGCCTCTCCAGCAGGACAAAAGTTAAAAACCCACCTGTCGAACAGTGAAAAACCAGGATCTGTACCAACCCTACAAAGCCTACAAACCTCATTAAACATGATCCAGGAATTTATGATAAAAACACAAGAGTCAATAACTAATAATCATGATGACATAAAGGCGATACAGGGGAAGTGAAAGGCGATCTAGCGGAAGTGAAAGGCGATTTAGGGGAAGTAAAATGTGATATAAAGAAGATGGATGACAGAATGGGGAAAATATAGGAAACAATAGCTAAAAATGAGCAGAAGATAAAAATGATAGAAACTAGGACAGAACAAACTGAAAAGAAATTGGAAGAAACACAAGAAAGACAGCAGTTAACAGAGAGCTCGGGGAGGCAGTAGTCCACTTAGAATTAGAACGATCCTTTCTATTTAAGATTTCAGAACATAGTAGAGACAAAAGATGAGGATCTACCAAAACTCATGAGTGATCTTCTAGCTGACCAACTGCAAATGGACAAAAGTGAACTGAGGAACAATATCACTGAAATCTATAGAGTGCATACAAATTATGCACGAAGATACAAGTTTCCCCGTGAAATACACATAAGATTTGCAAAAAAACCTGTCAGAGATGAAATTTACAAAAGAACAAGGGATGAACAGATTGTCCATAAAGGAAAAGAAGTCATAACCCTTAAACAAATACCAAAGAGAATCAGAGAGCAAAGAAGGTGATTAGGGGACTGGAGACTAAAACATATGAAGAAAGGTTGTAAGAACTGGGTATGTTTAGCTTAAGAGAAAGAAGGACTAGGGGAGACATGATAGCAGTGTTCCAATATCTCCGGGGTTGCCACAAAGAAGAGGGAGTCAAACTATTCTCCAAGGCACCTGAGGGTAGAACAAGAAGCAATGGGTGGAAACTAATCAAGGAGAGAAGCAACTTAGAACTGAGGAGAAATTTCCTGACAGTTAGAGCAATTAATCAGTGGAACAGCTTGCCTCCAGAAGTTGTGAATGCCCCAACACTGGAAGTCTTTAAGAAGATGTTGGATAGCGATTTGTCTGAAACGGTATAGGGTTTCCTACCTAGGCAGGAGGTTGGACTAGAAGACCTCCAAGGTCCTACCAACTCTGCTATTGTATTGTATTGTATTGTATTGTATTGTATTGTATTGTATTGTATTGTATTATTGTATTGTATTGCATTGTATTAAGGAATTACCAATTCCTCTCTACACAACAGCTAAAATATAAAATAATGTTTCGCTGGTTGATACCGGAAGGCATGTTAATATCTTGGCAAGATAAGAAAATAAGGATTGACACCGTAGAGAAAGCCCGGGAATTCTATGAACACTATATAGAGGGTGAATCAGACAGCAGAGAGGAGTTGGAAACCCAAAGCCAAGAGGAGCAGCTGAAGGAGGAAAAAGGACTAGACCAAGATGTGAGAAAGAAGACCGATACAGCAGCCCAGGAAAGAGAAGGAGTGAGGACGAGAAACCAAAAGGAAACAAAACCAAGTAAAGGAACGAAGGCGATAAACTAGTAACAGGATGGAGGAGGAAGTGAAATTAATATCAGTCAATATAAATGGATTAAATTCACCTATAAAAAGAAGAGAAACAATTTCTAAGCTCCAAAAACAAAATATGGATATCACGTGCCTACAGGAAGTTCGTATTAAAAAAGGAAATGGCAGTATCCTGGAATCTCCAAAATTAGGAAAACTACATCTGGCCCTGGCTGATACAAAGAAAAGAGGAATTGCAGTATATATAAAGGACTGGCTAAAACCTAAACAGGTATACGCAGATGAAGAGGGAAGAACATTATTAATCGAAGTATTAATAAAACAAAGAAGAGTATTAATTGCAGTCATATATGCACCAAACATGAACCAGAAAGAATACTATAGTAAACTGGAACTGCAGAACTGGAACTGGATAACATATGTCTACTAGGGGACTTCAATGCAGTGGTAGATCCAAAGAAAGACTATAAAACGGATAATAAAAAAATATATGAAAGGAGAACTCTACCAAATACATTCTTTGAAATGGCCCAAGAATTAAATCTAAAAGATGTTTGGAGAGAAATCAATCCACCGACGAGTCAATACACATTCTTTTCAAACCCCCATAATTCATGGTCCAGGATCGACATGGTGTGGATGGATCCAGAAATGGAGAAAGATGTAGAAGAGGTAGAAATAACACCGAACATGTGGGCAGACCATAACCCATTAACAATCAAATGGACAGGAGAAGCAAAAAGGAAAAAGAGATGGACCATGAACCAGAGGGTTGTAAAAGAAAATAATTATGTACAGTATACGGAAAAAGAATTAGCACTTTTCCTAAAAGAAAATTGGAATGAACAGAGAACCATTCAAAACCTATGGGATACTACTAAAGCTTATGTACGAGGCATTACAATAGCATATACAATAAGAAGAAATAAAGATAAAAAGAAACAATATACAGAGCTTCAGGAGAAAGTGGGGAAATTAGAATATAAACTTCAGAAAGAACCTCAAAACAAAGAAGCCAAAGAAGAAAAAGAAATAATTAAACATAGATTAAACTTAATGACACAAGAAGAAATGGCCCAGAAAATTAGATCATGTAGGAAAAATTATTTTGAAAATGCCAATAAACCGGGGAGATGGCTAGCCTATAAACTAAAAAAAGAGAAAGAAAAGAAAACAATACAGCAACTAGAGGATGAAAAGGGGGTGATACACCACCAAAAGGAGGAAAAAAATATATAGCAGTAATATACTTCCAAGCATTGTACTGCCGAGAGGAGATAGAAGAGGAGAATATTAAAAGATATCTCCAGAGGAGAAATCTTCCAACCCTACCAGAAACAACAAAAGAAACATCAAATGAGAAAATAACTAGGCTAGAATTAAAAAGGGCAATTCAAAAACAAAAGAATAATAAAACACCGGGCCCAGATGGAATTCCAGCAGAATTTTATAAAGGATTGCAAAAATCATTAGAGAATATATTGCTAGAAATGTATAATGAAATATTAGAACGAGCTAAGACACCAAAATCCTGGATGGTTTGGTTTGGTTTATTTGGATTCATATGCCGCCCTTCTCCAAAAGGACTCAGGGCGGCGTACAACATTAAAAAACACACATCACAAAAGTTAAAAAAGATTAAATCCATATCCAAAAAAACAAACCGAATTTAAAAAAAAACAATACATTTAAAATAAGTTAAAATTAAAATTAACAGGCCAGGCCGGCTTGCTGGAAAAGGCAACTTTTTAGGGCGCGTCGGAAGGACCGAAGGTCAGGGATTATGCGAAGCTCCGGGGGGAGCTCATTCCAGAGGGAAGGCGCTCCCACAGAGAAGGCTCTCCCCCTGGGGGTCACCAGGCGACACTGCCTGGCCGACGGCACCCTGAGGAGGCCAAACCTGCGGGATCGTACTGGACGGTGGGAGGCTACTGGTGGCAGTAGGTGGTCTCGCAGGTACCCTGGGCCTAAGCCATGGAGCGCTTTAAAGGTCATAATTAATACCTTGAATCGCACCCGGAAAACAACCGGCAACCAGTGCAGGACGCCTAAAAGGGGTGTAACATGGGAGCACCTAGGTACCCCCATGACAACCCGCGCGGCCGCATTCTGGACCAGTTGAAGCCTCCGGGTGCTCTTCAAGGGCAGCCCCATGTAGAGAGCATTGCAGTAGTCCAGGCGAGAAAGGACGAGGGCATGAGTGACTGTGCACAGAGCATCCCGATCCAGGAAGGGGCGCAACTGACGTACCAGGGGAACCTGGTAAAAGGCCCCCCTGGTCACGGCCGTCAGGTGTTCTTCTAAACTAAGCCGCGTATCCAGGAGGACTCCCAGATTGAAAGCCTTCTCTGAGGGGGCTAAAATTTCTCCCCCTATCGTCAAAGATGGAACAAGATGTACAAATCGGGATGACGGAAACCATAGCCACTCAGTCTTGGAGGGATTGAGCTTGAGCCTGTTCCTCCCCATCCAGATCCGCACAGCCTCCAGGCATCGGGACATCACGTCGAGGGCATTGTTTGGGTGGTTTGGGGTAGAGATGAAAAGTTGGGTATCATCAGCATATTGATGATACCGTACCCCAAAACCATGGATGATCTCGCCCAGCGGTTTCATGTATATGTTGAACAGGAGGGGTGAGAGAACTGACCCCTGGGGCACCCCACAAGTGACACGCCTGTGGGTCGATCTCTGCCCTCCAGTCAACACAAACTGCGACCGATCCGACAGGTAGGAGGAGAACCACCGTAAAACGGTGCCCCCCACTCCCAACCCCCCGAGTCGTCGCAGTAGGATACCATGGTCGATGGTATCAAAAGCCGCCGAGAGGTCTAATAGGACCAGGACAGAGGAACAGCCCCTGTCCCGGGTCCACCAGAGATCATCGACCAACGCGACCAATGCCGTCTCCATGCTGTAACCGGGCCTGAAACCCGACTGAAACGGATCCAGGTAGACAGCTTCATCCAGGTACTGGGGAAGCTGACATGCTACCACACTCTCGACAACCTTTGATACAAAGCGAAGGTTGGAGACCGGACGATAGTTGGCTAAAGAAGCTGGGTCCAGGGAAGGCTTCTTGAGGAGGGGCCTCACCACCGCCTCCTTCAAGGCAGTGGGAAAGAACCCCTCTCTCAATGAAGCGTTGGTAATCGCCTGGAGCCAGCCTCGTGTCACCTCCCGGGAAGCCGAAACTAACCAAGAGGGACACGAGTCCAGCACACAAGTGGCAGCACTGAGTCTCCCCATAATCCTGTCCATGCCTTCGGGGGTCACAGGGTCAAACCCATCCCAGATTGTCTCCTCAAGATTCATCCCCGTCGGCTTCCCCAAATCTACCCAGTCAGAGTCCAAGCCTGTCCGGATCTGAGCGATTTTATCCTGCAGATACTGAACAAATTCTTCAGCCTTCTGCAAGGGGTCTTCCCCAGTTCCTTGGTTAAGTAAGGAGCGGGTCACCCTAAACATGGGGGCTGGGCGGTTATCTGCGGACGCGATAAGAGCGGAAAAATATTGCCGTTTTGCCGCTTCCATCGCCACTAAGTAGGATATAATATGAATTCTTACTAGTGTTCAATCAGATTCGGACCGGCTGGCCCTCCAGCCACTCTCTAGGCGTCTTTTCCGGCGTTTCATCTCCCGGAGCTCCTCGGTAAACCAGGGAGCCATCCGGGATCGACACTGGGTCAGAGGCCGCAAAGGCACAACACAATCCAAAGCCCCAGCGGCAGCCCTATCCCAGGCTTCCACTAGGGCTTCGGTCGGGTTGTGAGCAAGGGATTCAGGAAAAGTCCCAAGCTCCATCAGGAACCTTTCAGGGTCCATCAGGTGCCTGGGGCGGAACCATCTAGTCGTTTCCGCCTCCCTGCGGCGAGGGGTAGCGGTATGGAAGTCAAGCCTGATGAGGAAATGATCAGACCATGACAAGGGTTGAACAGAAATATCCCCTAAATCTAGATCATTCATCCACTGCCCAGAGACAAAAATCAGGTCGAGCGTGTGTCCCCCATTATGGGTGGGGTCTTGAATTAACTGAGTTAGGTCCATAGCTGTCATGGAAGCCATGAACTCCCGAGCTGACTCAGATGTCTCGCCAATGGAAGGCAAATTGAAATCCCCCAGGACCATGAGCCTGGGGAAATCAACCGCCAATCCAACTAATATATCCAGCAGCTCCGGCAGGGCCGATGAAACATTGCAGGGAGACAGGTACATAACAAAAAGGCCCACCTGAGCTCCAAGGCCCCACTTCACAAAGAGGGACTCACACCCGCCTATCTGAGGCACAGTGACCTCCTGAGGTCTGAGACTTTCCCTGATAACCACCGCCACCCCCCGCCCCTGCCCTGGGCTCTCGGCTGGTGAAACGCCCAGAAGCCTGGTGGGCATAGTTCGCTAAGGGGCACAACCCCCTCATGGCCCAACCAGGTCTCTGTAATGCACGCCAGGTCCGCTCTACCCTCTTGTATGAGGTCGTAAATGAGGGGAGCCTTATGTACCACGGACCTGGCGTTAAGCGACACCAGCCGGAGACCAGGGTCCTGTAATCTCGAGCACCCGGGGGTGCGAGAAGGGCGATGAGGGTCGGAACGTGTGATCGCTCTTAAACAGCAAACCCGTGTCCTTCGAACATCATTTGGCCCTCGGCCGCCACCATATCTGCCTCTCCCACAAACAGTAGAGATGGTGAACCCCCCAATGGAATGGCTTAATGTCTCCCCCGAAATCCCAACCCTTCCTAGCCCTCCCAACCCGCGCCCATTAGTTATCTCTGGCCTGTGCCCTGGCATACTCCCCCCCCCCCAAGCCTGTCTGAGCCATCCGAATCAACCCCCGTCTCCCCCCCTTAAAATTTGGTTTAAAAACCCCTGCAAAAAACCCTTAAGAAGTCTCTTCTTCGCATGCCACCTCTCGGGATCCCAAGATCCGTCATTAAGGAAGCGTCTTGATAGGTCAGAAGGCCATCCCTGGGAAAGGGGGAGTTCTGTCGCAGTATAGCATAGAGGAGAGTGTGGCATCAACGAAACGGGATGACATCATGGGGAGATGAAGCAAGGAGATGACATGTCCATGGGGGGGGCAGCCTGCAGTGTTCAAGGGGGTAGCAGGAAGCTTATGTCCATCATAAAAATAGTCGATGTTGGGGACAATATGTAAGGGTAACGGACAGCTGTCCAAAATCGCAGCAGATGGTAGCTTGCGAGGTGGTGAAGCGGTCAGTGATGGCGGCAACGAGGACAGCAGCGGCATCGGCAGCTGCTCCAGCTTCAACTCCAACAGCTAAACTCCGCCCACGCCAACCGCACTCACATCCATCGCCAGGGCCGCACTCCGTTGACCCAGTCCATAATATCACAGGAGGGGGGGGCAAATGGCCAAATGGCACAGTACAGAGGCATTAATAACACTAATGTTATTAATGGAGGCATTAATAACACTAATTCCCAAAGACAACGCTGAAAATCAAAAGATCCAAAATTATAGGCCAATCTCGCTGCTAAATGCTGATTATAAAATATTTATGACAATTATGGCGGAAAGAATTAAAAATATATTAAACAAAATCATACACCCAGACCAAAACGGATTTTTACCCAACAGACACATAAAAAACAATATACGAACAATAATGGACATATTAGAATACTATGAGATACATCCAGGAAAACAAGCAGCATTGATATTTATTGATGCACAAAAAGCATTCGATAATCTGAATTGGGATTTTCTTATAAATCAATTAGCAGTAATGAACTTCGGAGAGAAATTCATCGGGATGATCAGAGCAATATATTCGAGTCAGAGGGCAAAAATAATACTAAACGGGGAAGCAACAGAAGAGTTCAGTATAACCAAAGGGGTAAAACAGGGATGCCCCCTATCCCCCCTGTTATTTATCCTCTCATTAGAGACATTGATATCACAAATCAGGCAAACTAAGGACATAAAGGGACTGAAAATTAGAACACAGGAATATAAAGTGCAGGCCTTTGCAGACGATCTTTCATTTATCATAGAGGAACCCCTAGAAACTGGATTAAAACTATTACAGAATATAAACCAATTCGGTAAAGTGGCAGGGCTTAAAATAAATAAAGAAAAAACTAAAATATTAACTAAAAATTTAACCAAAAGACAAAATGAAGAACTGGAGGAGAAACTGGGAATTTCGAGGGCCAAGAAAATTAAATATTTGAGAATATGGCTATCGGCAAAATGTATTACAATAAAAGAAGATAATTACAACAAACTGCTACGACAGATGCAAAAAGATTTGGACTATTGGACTAAACTACAGATATCACTAATTGGCAGAATCTCAACAATCAAAATGAATATACTACCCAAATTATCTCTTTCAAACAATACCGATTAAATTAGAGAAAATTTTTCTCCAACAACTAAATAAAATGATATCCAAATTTATTTGGTCAGGGAAAAAAACACGTATCAAATACAAACTTCTACAAGATAGTAGAAACAAAGGCGGTTTTGGACTGCCAGATTGGGAGCTATATTACCAGGCGGCAGCCCTAACATGGTTAAAAGACTGGATCCAATTAAAAAATAAAAGAATCCTTATCCTAGAAGGACATGATAAAAAATAAAAAGAAAACACTACCTGAAAATCCCAAACTGGTTATCAACCAGGGAGGCAATGACATGTCCATTTACTATAGACCTTAGTAAAATCGTAAGATAGGCAGACCTCTTAGATGGAAAAGGAGAACTAAAATCAATATAAGATCTGAAAGCACAGGGAATAAATATAGAATGGTGGCCATACCTACAAATTAAAACAAGATTAAAAAAAGATCGGGAACAATATGGAATATACTGTATGAGACACAAGTGGAATTAGATAAAATATTACTTGGAACGGGAGGAAAAACGATCACTAGATTATATAATTTTCTTTTAAAATATAAAATGGAGGAAGAGATGGTAAAGGAGACAACAATTAGCTGGGGAAGAAATTTTGGCCACAATATAGAGTTAGAAAAATGGGATAAACTGTGGGAAAGAAATTATAAATTTACGAAGGCAGCCGCTTACAAAGAAAATCTCTATAAAATGTTTTATAGATGGCATTTGCCTCCAGCGAGATTGGCCAAAATGTACCCAAATTTATCCCCTAATTGTTGGAGATGCAATCACAAGCCTGGAACATTTTATCACATGTGGTGGACGTGCCCCAACACAAGAAAGTACTGGTGCAAAATTCGAAAGTGGTTGGAAGAAATTACTGATCGAAAAATAGAACTCAAACCAGAAGCATTCTTACTAGGACTACTGGATCAAAAAATGGACAAACAATCTCAATATATAATCATACATATACTCACAGCAGCCAGGATTGCCTTCGCACAAAATTGGAAAGAAACTAATACACCCTCAGACGAAACTACAATCAGGAAAATACTTGAGTGTGCAGAAATGGACAAAATGACAATAGAACTAAAAGAAAGAGAAGAATCGGACTTTTATAATGTTTGGAATAAAATATACAAGTGGCTAGAAATCAAAAGCCAAAACAGGAAATAGAGAATACAAATAGATGGAGATACCAATAATGAATATTACTATAAGTGTTTATATTATGCTTGTTACATCATAGGACAAGGCTATAGTAATAGGAAGGCAATGCAGAAGGGAGAATTATATAAGCTAGGCAGGAAAGCCGATATTGAAAGCTGTAAGATTACTCTATATTGTTATGTATGTTCCATGTTTTGTTTTGTTTTATTGTGGTTTTTTTCCTTATTATGTCTTTTTTACTGTTTTTAAATATTAAAACATTCAATAAAAATTATTTTTTTAAAAATAAAAACAACTCTCCCCACTTTTTTGCTTAAAAGATCTCTCAGATAGTCTCATTGCCCTTGAACTGGTATTGAAATTAGCGTATCTTTGATTATCAGACATATTTCTGAAACTGTTTCTCTTCTTAATTCCATCATCAATTCCATATCTTGACACAAGGGATAGAGCTCCAGATTTTCAAATTCACTTTTCCATATTCCCTTCTTTCCACTTTCACTCATGAATGCTCCATTAGTAAGTTCATCTGTTATCTTATCTTTATCTTCTATATCTTCATTCTCTTCTTTAATTTTTGGGGCTCCAACCCCTTCATCTTTTGCTGTACAAGACAATAGTCTATCCAACTTCTTCTCAAATCTCCCAAATCCTTCCAATATGCTTTGAATTCCAATCAAAAAATCTTGAAAACTTAAGCTTTCCTCATCTGCATATTGATACATATTTCCAAGAAGAAAAGAAGAAAAGAGAGGAGAAAGAAGAAAAAAAAGTCTAAAATCCACTGCCACTCTTGCCTTCAATGTCTCTTTTGTGTACAAGTTCTTTTAATTTTTTTCAAAAAGGAAGGGTTCGATCTTTTTCTTTTCTTTTCCTTCTCTTGCCAAAATATTTCACAAAGGCACCTGCAAAAGAACAATCCGTGCCCTTGGCTCCTTATCAGTCTCCACAAGTAAGCTGCAAACCCTCCAGTTACAGAGTCAGTAAAATCAAAGGAAAGAGAACAAAGGATACATTGTTTCAAAAAGGGGGGGAAAAACCAAGTTCTGGCTTCCGAGTGGCAGATTCGATTTTCTCCTATTTGTTTCACACTTATGGAAAAGTCTTTAAATGTCTTTAATGAAGTTTAATAAGCAGTAGTAGGGAGGATTGTTAGAATAAAAAAGAGTTTTAGTTCAGCCAAAAAATAAGGTAGCAAAGAATAGGGGGAAAAAAATCAATTCATTCACTTAAGAGGAGAAACGGGAAGCATTACAATCACTTCAATCCACAAAACATTGTTACAAAGAAAGAGAAAAAAAAGACTTTCTAAGGCAGTCCAATAAAGATAAATTTCGCTGCTTTATTCTTTTGCTTTACTCACATATAGATTTCTCAAGAGACAAATAAGATGGTCTGGTACTCCTGTCTCTTTAAGAACTTGCCACAATTTGATGTGATCCACACAATCAAAGGCTTTAGCATAGTCAATGAAGCAGAAGTAGATGTTTTTCTGGAACCCCCTACCTTTCTTCATGATCCAGCATATGTTGGCAATTTGATCTCTAGTTCCTCTGCCTCTTCGAAATCCTCTTCGAAAACATTCTTTGGCATTGTCCTTCTTTGGAATTGGAATGTAGACTGACCTTTTCCAATCCTGTGGCCACCGCTGAGTATTCCAAATTTGCTGGCAAATTGAGTGTAGCACTTTTACTGCATCGTCTTTTAAGATTTTGAATAGCTCAGCTGGAATACTGTCACCTCCATTAGCTTTGCTCAGATTTTCTAAGGCCCATTTGACTTCACATTCTAGGATGTCTGGTTCTAGGTCAGTGACCACCCCATCATGGTTATCAGGGACATTAAGCTCGTTCTTGTATAGGTCTTCTGTGTAATTTTGCCACCTCTTCTTAATCTCTTCTGCCTCTTTTAGGTCCCTTCCATTTTGGTCCTTTATCATGCCTATCTTTGCATGAAACATTCCCTAAATATCTCCAATTTTCTTGAAGAGATCTCTGGTCCTCCCTATTCTATTGTTTTCTTCTCTTTCTTTACATTGTTCATTTAAGAAGGCATTCTTATCTCTTCTAGCTATTCTCTGGAATTCTGAATTCAATTTGGGTTAGGGTTAGGGTTTCTCTTTCTCCCTTGTCTTTTGCTTCCCTTCTTTCCTCAGCTATTTGCAAAGCTTCCTCAGACAGCCATTTTGTTTTATTGCATTTCTTTTTCTTTGGTATGGTTTTAGTTGCTACCTCTTGTACAATGTTGTGAACCTCCGTTCATAGTTCTTCAGGCACTCTGTCTATCATCTGTCTACCTCTTTCTTTACAGATGGCATATTGATCCCATCCTAATTGAGCCATCATTTTAAATTTTCTCTTCTCTCTCCCCTCTTCTAATTTGGAATATACTTTTTGAGCTTCACTGAGGAGTTCCTCCATAGTGTTGGAAGAAATGTCCATCTGGGTTCAGTTCCAAGTGGGGAAAAATACACTGGAAACATGGAGGCTGTTTGGAAAGATAGTTTTTTTTTTTAAACAAAGTTTTATTGGTTTTTTGGTGTTTTGCAAAAGGAAAAGGTATGGGGAAAGTTACAAATTGTGGCAGCCGCAAACTGCGGTAGGTATACGCCCCCTCCAGACTCATGGTGTACATTTGCATAGCATTCAAATATTACATAATAACATATAGTCAGTGTGGTAAATTCAAAGATAATTTCAATCAATTTGTATCATGTGGATTTTCTTACTTATTTGTGTGATCTGAGCTTTCTTGATGTCGCCCCATCTCCCCCCGTTGGCAGTGCTCCGGCCCCTCCCGTGTCTTGTGTATCTACTGGGATGTCTTCTGGTTTTTCTAGGAGTAATTTATTTTTTTCCATAAAGGCCTGCGCCTCTATGGGTGTGTTAATTCTGACCCTTGTCTCCTCCCAGAATATTAACATACCTTCAGGCAGCAACCAACGAAACCACACCCCCTCCTGGTATAATTTATTCGCCAATTGCGAATAATATTTTCTTTTCTCCCTCACTTTCTTGGGGATCTGTTTCAGTATGGTTATCTCCTTATCTTTGTATATCAGGGCTAGTCCCCTTTGTGTATTCAGAATTTCATCTCTTGTGCTTTTCCTAAGAAATTTAATGTGCACCTCCCTGGGGACATTGTGTGTTCTAGCATATGTAGAGTTCACTCTATAAACCAGGTCTATTTCCCACCCCATCTGTTGTTTTTCTTTCTGGGTATACTCAGCCAAGATAGTGGTCATGATGTCCCTAATGTTTTCATCATCTGTCTCCATCACATTCTGAAATCTAAGATAAAAGGACATTCTCTCAAACTCTATTTTCATTTGTTGGGTGTCAAGCTCTTTGTTTCCCTTTTGCACGCCCTCCACCCCCCCCCCCTCATCTCAGCCGCCCCCTGCTCCAAGAGATCCAGTCTCTGTGAGTTCTTATCAATTTTTTCCTGGTTCCCTCTAATTTCTTCTTTCATCTCCTTCAGCTGTTTCTTAATTTCCTCTTGTCCCTGTAGAATTTGCTGAAACATTTGATGAAACTCCAAGTCCGTAGTTTTAACTTGTTTAAAAGCTGTCAATGTTGATTGTGTGCTCGGACTTGAGGTTGCAGATGTCGGGGCAGAGGCAGCAAAGCCAGACTTTCCAGGAGGTGGTCTTTTAGATGTCATTGTTAGTAATAAAGAGTCCAGTCAGTATAGAGAAGGATCAGTCAGAGTGGTAGAACAGCCAAGGGAGTCCGGGGGGTAGAGAGACCAGGCACAAGGGAACTCTCTAATCACCCTGGCAGGGAACAGACGTTTTTCACTCCAGAAAGTTCAAAAGCAAACAATCCACAAGAGAATTATCCAAATAACACGGAGACAAAGACCGGAAGCCTGAAGCTAAGAGGTGGAGTCAAGTTCACCTTTCATGAAGACAACGGAAGTGTGCCATCTTGCCCTGCCAACTTCGGGTACTGAGGCAACAAATAAAGTTTTCAAAGTTCAAAGTTCCCAAGGCTTCCAGATCCCATTGTCTTGAAACCTAAAGGTTTAAATCCGAAGATCCATTTAGTTGGAGTGTGACCTCTTTGGTTTGGCTCTCCCCCTCCTCCTTCCCTTGGGGCTACGAGCACGTTTGTTTCTAGCTGCTTGTCTGAGGGGGGGGGGAATCCCCCTCCCCTCCAGCCGCACCTCTCCGAATTAACCAAAAGTTCCGATTAGACACAACTGACAAGTTTTAGAGTTGGTGATAGGTATGGAAGAGACTACACCTCACCGCATCGCCGCCGCATCCTTCAAGTTTCTTTTTTTCTTCCGGACAGCCTCGCAGCGAAGACGCTTCAGCGCGTCTCCCCTTCGTGCTCCTTGGTGCCTGGAGCGAAGCGAGAGCCCCCTGACGGCCGCCGCCGATGCAGGGGTCCTCCCGCTGCGCCCCTCCACTAAGCCACTAAGCCACAGGATCGCCTCCTTATCAGTTGAGCCAGGGAAGTAGGTATGTATTTGTGTTACAACCCCTGGTATGCCTAAATATGGGAGGAAGGTCACTACTCCCTCTTTCTGTCCTTCGGCTTATCACAGAAGACCATGCAGGCGAGCCTGTGGCTTAGTGGCTAAGACTTCTGCCTAAAATATAATACAGCCCAGGTTCAAATCCCAGTAAGGGTATGGTTAGCTGATGAGAGCTAATTAGCTCGAAATAGATCTATACTAGTCTCCCTTTATTTATTTATCAGTACAAATGCAACATATATATATATATACACAGAAAGAGGGAGTAGTGACCTTCCTCCCATATTTAGTCATACCAGGGGTTGTAACATAAATACATACCTATTTCCCTGGCTCAACTGATAAGGAAGAGAACCCGTGGCTTAGTGGTTAAGACTCCTGCCTAAGATATATACAGCCCGGGTTCTAATCCCAGTAAGGGTATGACTAGCTGATGAGAGCTAATTAGCTCGAAATAGATCTGTCCTAGTCTCCCTTTATTTATTTATCAGTACAATTACAACACAAATATAAAAAGGCAACAGTAAAAATAAAAATATGGTTTTCTGCCTGCATGGTCTTTGTGATAAGCCGAAGGACAGAAAGAGGGAGTAGTGACCTTCCTCCCATATTTAGTCATACCAGGGGTTGTAACATAAATACATACCTATTTCCCTGGCTCAACTGATAAGGAAGAGAACCCGTGGCTTAGTGGTTAAGACTCCTGCCTAAGATATATACAGCCCGGGTTCTAATCCCAGTAAGGGTATGCCTAGCTGATGAGAGCTAATTAGCTCGAAATAGATCTATCCTAGGCTCCCTTTATTTATTTATCAGTACAATTACTATATATATATATATATATATATATATATATATATATATATATATATATATATATATATATATATATATATATATATATATATATATATATATATATATATATATATATATATATATATATATATATATATATATATATATATATATATATATATATATATATATATATATATATATATATATATATATATATATATATATATATATATACATACAGTGGGGCAAAAAAGTATTTAGTCAGCCACCAATTGTGCAAGTTCTCCCACTTAAAAAGATGAGAGAGGCCTGTAATTGGCATCGTAGGTAGACCTCAACTATGAGAGACAAAATGTAAAAAAAACCCCAAACAATCACATTGGCTGATTTGGAAAGAATTTATTTGCAAATTATGGTGGAAAATAAGTATTTGGTCAATATCAAAAGTTCCTCTCAATACTGTGTTATATATCCTTCGTTGGCAATGACAGAGGTCAAACGTTTACTGTAAGTCTTCACAAGGTTGGCACACACTGTTGCTGGTATGTTGGCCCATTCCTCCATGCAGATCTCCTCTAGAGCAGTGATGTTTTGGGGCTGTCGCTGGGCAACACGGACTTTCAACTCCCTCCAAAGGTTTTCTACGGGGTTGAGATCTGGAGACTGGCTAGGCCACTCCAGGACCTTGAAATGCTTCTTACGAAGCCACTCTTTCGTTGCCCGGGCGGTATGTTTGGGATCATTGTCATGTTGAAAGACCCAGCCACGTTTCATCTTCAATGCCCTTGCTGATGGAAGGAGGTTTGCACTCAAAATCTCACGATACATGGCCCCATTCATTCTGTCCTGTACACGGATCAGTCGTCCTGGTCCCTTTGCAGAGAAACAGCCCCAAAGCATGATGTTGCCACCCCCATGCTTCACAGTAGGTATGGTGTTCTTTGGATGCAACTCAGCATTCTCTCTCCTCCAAACATGATGAGTTGTGTTTCTACCAAACAGTTGTATTTTGGTTTCATCTGACCATGTGACATTCTCCCAATCCTCTTCTGGATCATCCAAATGCTCTCTAGCAAACTTCAGACAGGCCCGGACATGTACTGGCTTAAGCAGGGGGACACATCTGGCACTGCAGGATCTGAGTCCCTGGCGGCGTAGTGTGTTACTGATGGTAGCCTTTGTTACGTTGGTCCCAGCTTTTTGCAGGTCATTCTCTAGGTCCCCCCGTGTGGTCCTGGGATTTTTGCTCACCGTTCTTGTGATCATTTTGACCCCACGGGGTGAGATCATGCATGGAGCCCCAGATCGGGGGAGATTATCAGTCGTCTTGTATGTCTTCCATTTTCTAATTACTGCTCCCACAGTTGATTTGTTCACACCAAGCTGTTTGCCTATTGCAGATTCAGTCTTCCCAGCCTGGTGCAGGTCTACAATTTTGTTTCTGGTGTCCTTCGACAGCTCTTTGGTCTTCACCATAGTGGAGTTTGGAGTGTGACTGTTTGAGGTTGTGGACAGGTGTCTTTTATACTGATAACAAGTTCAAACAGTTGCCATTGATACAGGTAATGAGTGCAGGACAGAGGAGCCTCTTAAAGAAGAAGGTACAGGTCTGTGAGAGCCAGAAATCTTGCTTGTTTGTAGGTGACCAAATACTTATTTTCCACCATAATTTGCAAATAAATTCTTTCCAAATCAGCCAATGTGATTGTTTGGGATTTTTTTTTACATTTTGTCTCTCATAGTTGAGGTCTACCTATGATGCCAATTACAGGCCTCTCTCATCTTTTTAAGTGGGAGAACTTGCACAATTGGCGGCTGACTAAATACTTTTTTGCCCCACTGTATGTGTGTATATATATATGCTGGTTTTGTTGTATTCGGGTCTTTTCCCGTGTAAGGTTGAGATTGTCGCTCACGCTTGAAGATGGCAGGTGAGATCCTGCCGAAACGTTGCAAAGACAATCTCAACCTTACACGGGAAACGACCCGAATACAACAAAACCAGCATACCTACACCCGTGAAAATCTACGAATATATATATATATATATATATATATATATATATATATATATATATATATATATATATATATATATATATATATATATATATATATATATATATATATATATATATATATATATATATATATATATATATATATATATATATATATATATATATATATATATATATATATATATATATATATATATATATATATAATTTGTGCTGATAAATAAATAAAGGGAGACTAGTATAGATCTATTTCAAGCTATTTAGCTCTCATCAGCTAGCCATACCCTTACTGGGATTCGAACCATACCCTTACTGGGATTGGGCATACCAGGGGTTGTAACACAAATACATGCCTATTTCCCTGGCTCAGATGATAAAGAGGAGAGCCTGTGGCTTAGTGGCTAATCATATTGCACGCATCACAGAACACAAGAACGCAGTAAGAAAAAAAGAAAAAGAAAAAAAGAAAAAACTTCCTCCCTTTTCCTGCACCTTAAAGCTACAGGACATGAAATCAATTCTGAAGGAGCCAGGTTAATCTCCAAAACAGAACACCTCAACAAGAGAATAATTATGGAAGCCATCAAAATAGAGAAACACCCCCACAATATGAATAAACGTGATGATACCTCCCGCCTACCAAACATCTGGAAACCAGCCCTAGCCAACAAACGAACACCACCCACCACCCAAGCCGTTACAATACAAAACAACAATGCACATACAGCCAGCACCAATCAGCACCAATCTACCAATCATGATACAACCACACAACCAATCACTCCACTTACTGAAACAAAGTCAGCACCCCATCCCCTCCCACCAAGATTTACAGAAAGACGGCAGCTCCGTTCCCATTTTAAGCCCAAGCTTGAAGATGGCAGGTGAGATCCTGCTGAAACGTTGCAAAGACAATCTCAATCTTACACGGGAAAAGACCCGAATACAACAAAACCAGCATACCTACACCCGTGAAAATCTACGAAAACAAATATCTTACCTCTACGGGGAGGAAACCTTCTTGCTCACCAGATCCTATGAGAGGCTTGAAGTCAGAAGAGCCACCATCTTATGTGACCTAACATTCCTACGCAACTGCCGAGACAAAAGCCTGATCCCCACATGCTTCCAACTAAAATTCCATTCACAAACCTCAGCCACCGAAAGGATCCTGAAAAGAACTGAATTAGGCCTAATCAGAAACGAACTCCACAGGAAAAGATTCCTACTAGACCAAACCAACCGGGACCTTCTCACTCTTCACCTCAAACTCAGCAAAAAAATCCATCCAGCACTCTGGGACAAATTCAAACAGCTAGCCCTCTGGAGAGCAGAAAAAGAAACCTCCTATAAGACAGAAAAACACTCAAACAAACTCTACAGACTAGAAAAATGACAGAAGCCTAACCCCCCCCCCCCTCAGCAACTCATGAAACAAACAGTACACAACATATCAGACAGAACCCTCACCACAGCTGAAACCAATGTCCTTTCCAGAGGATTCAACTTTGCAGTTGCCCCTAAACGCATCCCCACTGAAGACATCATATGCGGAGTTGAAGCTACACTCATCAAAATCAACCCAGATGAAGCCAATAAAATCAGACTTGCAGTCAGCAACGTCCTTTGCTTCAGCAATCCACCCAGAAGCAACTTACAGCAACAAGAAGAAAAAGCACTCACCAACCTGAGGAAAGACAACAACATAATCATTCTCCCAGCAGACAAAGGAAATGCCACAGTAGTGATGAACACATCTGACTACCAAGCCAAACTATCCAACCTACTCCAAGACCCTGCTTACAAACCTATAAACACAGACCCCACCACCTACCTGGAAAAAACCACCAAATCCAAAATAAAAGCCTCTGCCATCAGTGAAGAGATCCAGCAAAGAATCATCCCCAGAGAGAAATCTTCCAGATGCCCCAAACTCTATGGCCTCCCCAAGATACACAAAGAAGGAATACCACTCAGACCCATAGTCAGCTCCATAGGCTCACCTCTACAGAATCTTGCCAAATTCCTTGCCAAACAACTCCAACCCTACACAGAATCCATCACCTCACACGTACAAAACTCACTCCACTTCATAGAAACAATAAAGAAACAAAACTTACAACCCAGCGACCTACTTGTGAGTTTCGATGCCATATCCCTCTTCACCCAAGTGCCTATAAAAGAAGCCTTGACAGCCATCCAGAAAAAACACAACCCCCCTAAACACATCCTGGACCTGACCAACCACTGCCTAACCAACACATACTTCATCCATAATGGACAAAGATACAAACAGATAGAAGGAGCACCCATGGGATCACCCCTCTCTCCTGTCATTGCAAACTTATACATGGAACATTTTGAAACCAACGCCTTAGACAAATCTGAACACAAACCCAAACTCTGGCTTAGATATGTTGATGACACTTTCGTGATTTGGCCACACGGAAAAGAAAAACTGGACAACTTCCTCACACATCTCAACAGCCTACACCCCAAAATACAATTCACCATGGAAATAGAAGCAAACAACCAACTTCCCTTTCTGGATGTCCTAATCTACAAAAAACCTAATGGCTCCCTAGGACACACCATCTACCAGAAAAAAACACACACCAACCGCTACTTAAATGCACAATCCCATCACCACCCTGCACAGATCAACTCTGTAGCCAAGACCCTCATCTCCAGAACCAAATGCCTAGCCGACAAAGACCACCTGAAAACTGAATTACACAAACTCACAAATGTATTAATCTCCAATGGATTCCAAAGAAAAACAATCACCAACCTAATCCAAAAGGAGACTCCCCCAAAAAACCAAGACACAGAACAGGACAATGGCATCGCCCTCCTCCCTTATATCAAAGGCACCACAGATAAAATCAGCAAAATTCTCCACAAGCACAATATCAGGACAGCCTTCACCACTGACCAAAAAATAGCCAACATCTTAAGAAACCCCAAAGACAAAATCCAGCTAGAAAACCAAGGAGTCTACAAAATACCATGCAAAATCTGCCCAGCAATATACATAGGACAAACAAACAGAAGGATAAATGCACGCATCACAGAACACAAGAACGCAGTAAGAAAAAAAGAAAAAACTTCCTCCCTTTTCCAGCACCTTAAAGAACTAGCGGGAGGTTCTCGTTATACTATACCAGGATGCTGTTAGATGATAATAGGTCCTTGGCAGTGGAGAATGCAGCAGCTTCTTTTTGGCCCCAGGACCAAGATGTCTTCTTGTCTAGCAGTTAATGAAGCAGCTCAGCTACGGATGCTTTGTGCAGCAAGAATGCACTGTAAAAGTTTAGGAGCCCCTGGCACTTCCAGTTCCGGCGGCTACCAGCAACAGGCAAGTGTTTGCTCGCTCCGGCTCCTCGGTGGGCTTCCCCACTTCTTGAGGGGCACAGGACACCCCGCAGAGGCGTCCTGCTGGAGGGGCGGCACCACGGGGGATCCCTGGATCGGCTGCGGCCGGCGGGAGGTCCCCCGCTTCGCCCAAGGCACCGGGGAGCAGATCGGAGGACGCGTGGGCATTCTTGCTGAAGGCTGTGCGGAGAATGAACAAGCAGAAGGAAGCAGCTGCGGTGCGGTGAGGCGCAAACCCCCCTCCACTCCCTTTACTGACTTGAAGAACTTTTCAGCAGTTTAAAACCTTTTCTTTCGGCTAACTTGAGAGGCGCGGCTGGAGGGAGGGGGATTTCCCCCCCCCTCGGACAGGTGGCTTGGAACAATTTTGCTCTCAGCCCCAGGGGAAGGAGGAGGGGGGAGAGCCAACCAATGATGCCACATCCTTGCTTAAAGTGACTTTCTTTGAGCTTAACCCCATAATATACTGATGATCTGAAAACTTTGGGAACTTTGAAAACTTTGTTATGCCTCTAAACCCGAAGCTGGCAGGGCAAGATGGCACACTTCCGATGGGGCATGTAATGATGTATAACTTTACAATATTATGATGAGAATAGCTGGGAATTGTAACCAGGTCCACATTCCGGCCAAAAATAAGTTGGGGGTGGGGGTGGGGTTAAAATATAATTGCTATATATGCATACTTTTTTCTTTTTTAAAAAAGGAGGATATATGTTAAAATTAAAGATGTTTATTGAAATGCAATTATAAATACCATCAACATAAAATGGAGCTTGCTCAGAGGCTGAAATACACCAAGTAAATGTGATGAAGAGTGTGGAAGAGGGGAGAGAGGTATAGGGAAGAAGAGCGGGTTAGGAGAGAGGGCATGGGGGGGAGAGAAGGAGAGAAAGAAGGTGTGGAAAGGGGATAGAGGAGAAGGAGAGAGGAAGGGGAAGTAGAGAAGAGAAGGATGACAGAGGGAAGAAAGGAGGTAGGGAGGAGGAAGAGAGAGGGAGAAGAAAGTGATGGATAGGGTACAAATATGGCATATAGAGAGCAGAAGAGCCAATAATCGTTCTTGGGGGTTGATGGTAAGACGAATTGATGTAAATATTTAATAATACAAAATAATATTGGTTATGTAACAGTATGCATGTGGTTATTTGTTATGAAAATGAAAATGAAAAAAGAAAAAACTTTGAAAGAAAAACCAAAATAAGGAACAATGCCTGGGATGCCTTGTAAAAGGCTCTCCATTAGGCTCTGGAAAAGTCCTGGTGCCACGCTCACTCCAAACTGCAGCCGGTGGCATCTAAAGGCTCCTCGATGCATCATGATTGTCTGGGCTTCAGCTGTGGCATCGTCAACCAGAAGTTGTTGATAGGCTTGAGCAAGGTCCAGCTTAGCAAAAACCTTTCCTTCACCCAGATAGTGCAGTAGATGTTGCAGCACCTTGTTTAAAGTGCATTTATAGTCTGCGCAAATGCGGACTGAGCCGTCCGGCTTTACAGGAGTCACAATTTGGGTTTCCCATTTGGCATGGTCGATTGATTCCAATATTCCTTGAGCTATCAGTTTGTCTAATTGTTCATCCACCTTTGAACATAATGCGAATGACACCCTGCGTGGCTTCATTCGTATCGGAGCAATCTGGGGGTGAAGGTTGAAGGAGATGGATGTGCCCTTATACTTGCTCAGGTCTCCTTCAAAGGCGTCAGCAAATTCCTGGAACAGGGTCTCGATCTCCAAGTCACTAATGGAGTTGATGCCAGTAACTCCTAGACCCAGAGACGAAAACCAGTCCAGTCCCAAAAGACTTGGTAGGGAGCCGTCCACCACGACCAAACACAGTGGGCCCATAAAGTTCTTGAATGAGATTTGGAAGGTTCCGCTTCTGATGACAGAGATGCTGTTTCCTTGGTAGTCTCAGAGGTGAAGGTGATGATACTTCAGCTGGCTTTTTGTTCTGACCTAGGCTTCCTGATAAAGCATAGCTCACATGCTTAGTCCCCAAAACCCTCTTGTATTTAAATGGCTGTGAATTATGGCCATATGATTCACAAACAGTGTGTGAAGAGTCCAACAGATGTCTGCCATAGTCTTTTAGGGTAATGCTGATAAGCACCCACCTTTATCTCCCTTGAAACGTTGTCAGAGACCTAATTGCCAATTAGTTTTGCAAGGCCAAACGGAGCACAGAATCAAATGGAGTGTCAGCGTTCCAAATATCATCCAAAATAAAATCAGAGTCCAAGGCAAAGTATTCCTCAAAGTTCCAATTTATTAAGAGAGACATGTTGGCACATCTGTGGAAACCCGAATCTGAAAGCTTCCCGGGTTTCCCCACCCAGTTGAAAGTTCATGATCTTGCTCCCACACCCACAAGTCCATCACATGGTCCAATCTTCCACTGCCACGCTGGCAGTTCCACCCATCCAGTTCCGGTCAGGCTCAGGATGTCAACGCCTAAGACGTTTCCATGACTACTATCAACTTGAGAAGGGGGGGGGGGGGGGGCAATGCCATGCATACTTTTGGCCAGAGTAAAAGTCTCATATTTCTGTACTGGGATGTGAATGCTCATGTCCAGAACCCTGCCATAACATCCTGTTGGAGAATGTGATTGATGACCTCAGCCAGAGGGGAGGGGGCACAGGGGTAAAGGTCAGACGCCATTAAGTGTGATTTAGTTTCAACTACACAGAAGTCCATGCCAAGATGTTAGTCCTAATAAATGAATTTTTTTTTTAAATTTCATCTCGGGGCTCGTAAATTAATTAGGCCAACTCTTGGAACCTTCACAGAGGTGTAGAGAACAAAAGATGACCTTGGCTTTCTAGAAAGGAATTAATTTTGACAACAACACATTCTACTCCTTACTATTCCCCCTCCCAATTCCCCACTAATGAAACAGCACAATAATAGAGTGTGTGGCAGGCCAAAGATCCTAAAAGGAACCAGCTGCAGGCCTGACACAGTTTCTCAGAGTTGGAACTGACCAGAATGAACAAAGTTGCTTCCTGCAAAGATTCTCGTTTGTTTGCTCCTCTTTTATGTCTTATGGGAGGGGCCAATCATCTCCAAGCCTTACTCCTGAGTTGCCCTTTTTGTCTTAATTGTTCTTGCCTTCTGGAAGATCTGCACATGTGCACAGTGGGAACAGGCTCACACTGTTCTTCTGCCTCGCTGATGTCAGACTTTGGAAGCTCCGGAGGCAGCACATAACTACGAGATGGCCCTGGCTCCCTTTCTGCCTCCGACGCAGAGCCCTCGTCCGAACCTTCCCCAGACTCCAGGACTGGCTCATGTTTCTCCCCAAACTCCTCACTGTCTGACTCTGCTGCCAGCTCCGCAGGCTGCCGGCAGACCACAACACTTTAGAGAGTCTAGACACCAGCTTTTTAATCGTGCTCCAGGAAACAATGGTCATGTATCCACCTCCATGTGACAAGGAAACTCCTCGATCATGATAGTGACATGGATTTTTTTTTTAATTGCTGAGGCTGGCTTGCCCAATGACTGTCTCTGCCCAGCAGGTGCCTTTGGAAATGGTGAAACATTCTTCTCCATGACTTTGTTGTTTATGTTGTGCTTTTCTGGGGCCTGTTTGGCTTGTAGGTTGGCCAGCACGACAGACTCTGGCTAAATGCCCCTTTTTGTTGCACCTCTGGCAGATGGTGTTCTTAAATTTACACGCCGCTCTCTGGTGGTTGCTGCCACAACCCACACATACTGTTTGTTTCTTCTTGGTTGCTGTACCTTGCCATTTTGATGATTTAAACCAATAGACGTCCTCATCATCCTCAGTTGACTCCCTGTGATGCCCATTGTCATGGTGCACAGCAACTGTTTTGCGCGATGATGGTGGACTGGTCATTTTCTGGATTTCTGCTGATTGATTTGACATTTTGGTGGCTTGCACCTCGTCAAGTGCCATTTGCAGGTTGAGGTTTGGTTTTGTGAGTAGATGCCACTGGAATTTGACATCCCTCACGCCACAAACCACTCTGTCCAAAAGAACATTGTCTAAGTCTCTGAACTCACAATACAATGTTGCTTTCCAAAGGGCTGCAATGTATTGGTTGATCGATTCACCCTCTGCCTGATTGCGATGGTGGAAAGCATATCAGAGAGCAATTCATGACGGTTTGGGTGCATAGTGAGTTCTTAGCTTGTTCTGCAACGTGTCCCACCGTACTGTCTGAACGACCACTGGAGCGAGGAGAGCCCTGGCCAACTCAAAAATGTCCGGGCAACAGTAGCTTAGGAACAATGCCCTCTTTCTGTTGTCCCATATTCCGGTAAAATCATTGGCTTCGAGGAAGCACTCGAAGCAAGCAGTGTATGGGTCCCATGTCTTAGGCTGGGTTGTACAGAGTAAACAGTGCTAGTGCAGCCATTCTACTAGACTGATGCGAGCCCAGGCAAATTGGACTGATGTGTGATGGTCGATGAATGGTGCTGCAGCGAACAGCGGATCATCTCCGGTGCTCAGCTCTTGAGTGGGTCCATGATCAGCTCTTTTCAGCCTCAATTTCCATCCCATCCCACCCTTGTCACCAGCATTCAGTTCAGGGTGAGAATGGAAGAGAAGCCAGAGTGATTTCAGCACAGCTCTTTTTATTTAGTTCATACAAACAACAGCAACAGTCTGGCTGACAGTGCTCCTTTTATAGGAACCTTTCAGCCGGTCAAGCAATCAAAACAAAGTATTTTCCCGCTTCAACAGCGGACCTGAGTGAGAACTTCAGCAACTAGTTTCAGCTACTTATTTCAATACGTAACAATAATGGTACTCTATAGTGTCACATCTTGGTTTATTAGCAATGCTATGTTATTAACATAGATTAACAGGTGGACTGAGACCTTAAAAAACAAACGGAAGTGTGCTAGGCGACATGCTGTAACATTCAGTCATAGTGTGTCATTGATGACCAGTTGCTGGAAGAGAGTGAAAATGTATATCCAGGCTTTTGGGAAACAGAGTTGTGAACTAGATTTGATTTCAATGGGTATCTTCTAACATTCTCATGAAGACTATTTTTATTTATTTTATTAGTAGATTTTGATCATGCTCCTCTGAAGGAACGCTTCTCTGGGCAGCTTAGCCAAATCTGGGATTGGAGTTTTATTAATTTTTTAAAATTACAAAGCAACCAAACTGCATGGAAAGCCACATGAATAATTCAAAGTTTTTTTTTTAAACCTATTTTTAACAGCTAAGAAACTCTGTCAGCCTGGCCTCCCAAATATAACTGTCTATTAATTAATTATCTGCCTGTAGAGTGAGATCCAAAGGCAGGTTTGCTTGGTGGTATATGATACATGCCAACACCAAGCAATTTGATTTTAGGCAAAGGCTCAAAATAATTGACTGCAATCAAGAGCTGCAGGTGGAATTGGCAAGATCTAGATGCATATGTGTGTGTGGTCAGTTTATAAGCATTTGTCTCTGAAATCTGAAGCAATTTAGCTGTTGTCCTGCCTCCTTATATTCTGTTCATATAAATAGAGATTTAAAAAAACGCTATTGTTCTCCAGTGTATGCTGCATCTTTCTCTCTCTCTCATATCACAAAAAAACCCCAACCTCAGATGCTGTAAAGAAGAAGAGATTTGGAAAGTACTACCTCTGAAGGATTGGAGCTGAGATCCTTTTATTAATATTAAAAGGGTGGGGGAGCGAGGAAGAGAGAGAGAGAGAGACAGAGAGGAAGAATTAACATCCAGGTTTGGGTTTCTGTTATTAATTTATTTAATTTGGCTGCTTCACAGGTGGAGGTTTTCAAGCTTGGTTGCTAGGAGGGCTGAAAGAAGTTTGGCCGTCCCTTTGCTGGCGGCTTGTCTGCGGTCTGTGTCAGAAGGTTGGGAGGCTGCGTTGTGGGAGCAGGGATGAATGGAGCCCTACAGTCAAGGTGGGACAGGGAGGGGGCTAGAAGGGGAGCAAGGGCACTGTGCTTTACCCAGCAGGTTAGCAGATATTATGATACAGCAGGAGCAACTTACTTGTGGTGGTGCGCTAAGGCTATTGTCTTAGACACTCAGGGAAGTCAGGGAAGCATGGTGGGGCCATGGGCCACATGGAAGGTAGTAGGGGAAGGCAGGCGGGGACGGGGACGGGGGAAGCTAGCTAATCCACAGGCAGCGCTGTCACCTGCGATGGAGCTGTGCTGGCGGCTTAGCCAGCCAGGCAAGCCTGGGGTGGCGGCAGCTAGCTAGGCCGCAGCCAGCACCACAGCCAGCACCACTGCCTGGGATGGAGCCGCACCGGCAGCTTAGCCAGCCAGGTGAGCCGGGGGGGGGGGGGGCAGCAGGTTCAGGGGATGGGGGGGGCAGCAGGTTCAGGGGATGGGGGGGGGGCTTACCTGTAAACAGGCAGATCAGGGCCGCTCAGTTGGGGTGCAGGCACCATGTGGGAAGGCAGCTTAGAAAGGCAAGCCCCACTGCAGAGACTGTGTGCATGCGCAAGTGAGGACCCAATGTGCTGCAAAGGAGGTGAGGAGTGATTGGGCGGGGCAAGCAGTGAGCAGGAGGGCAGGGGTGGGGCCACCCAGAGGTGGTATTTACCGATTCTCCAAACCAGGTCAAATTTCCACTACCTGTTCGTCCGAACCGGTCCGAACCAGCTGAATACCAACTCTGACCGTATCATTGTTTAGCTTGACATGTGATCCCAGCCAACTCAATGGTACTTCATTCAGAAACCCCAAACGGTCCTTTTTCTGTTTCTCAAGATAGTGACTGACATCCACATTCATCAGTGTGAGCACAAGGAGCAAACTCCACACTGATTAGCATCAGTGTTAATCATTGTGGAGTTTGCTCCTTGTGCTCACTAGCACTGATGATGTTACCTAGTCGGGTACTGAAATGTCTGTGAGAAAACAACCAAGCGCAGAGAGCACCAAGGAGTCCACAGACTATTAGGAGCCAGAGTATATTACAAGCAAGTCATTCCTATGACAGTCTGATCATGAATAGATGATCACAAATTCTTGACAGCCCACCAAAAGCTAGTAATGGTAAATGAATTTGCCTACCAATTTATTATGCAATAATCAGAGCTGAATACAAATTAAAATATTTTTAAATGATGCATTAATATAACTTTATGCTCCATGTAGGTAACATCATTATTTGGCACTCCCAGAAATGTTTTGTAAAGTAACTCGATAATCTACATAAAACCTCAACTTGAATGTACATTAATATGTCTCTGTTCTCATTTATTCTAAGACAGTGCAGAATGGATATTTCTAGCCTTCCAATAATTAGATTTCAAGCAGGTTGTGGAAGTATTTTTTTCAGTTTTTTTATTAGCACACATTACCCTTCCTTAACCAGTACAGGTAGTCCTCGATTTACGACCACAATTGAACCTGGATTTTCTGTTGTTAAGTGAAACATTTGTTAAGTGAGTTTTGCCCCATTTTACGACTTTTCTTGACACAGTTGTTAAGTGAATCACTGCAGTTGTTAAATTAGTAATATGGTTGTTAAGTGAATCTGGCTTCCCCCTTTGCTTATCAGAAGGTCACAAAAGGTGATCACATGGCCACAGAATACAAAAAATGTCATAAATATGAGTCAGTTGCCAAGTGTGTGAATTTTGATCACATGTCCATGGAGATGCTGCAATGATTATAAGTGTGAAAAATGTTCCTTAAGTCACTTTTTTTACTGTAACTTCGTTGTAACTTTGAACAGTCACTAAATGAACTTTTGTAAGTTGAGGACTACCTGTATAGTGCTGCCTTTACTCTTCACCTTATAACTCTCTGCAGGAATGTGAGGTGGGAGTTGGGGAAGATAGGATAAGACTGTAGCATTTCAGAATGTGGTCCCATCCTTCCTAAACTGAAACTCTCCAGCTAATCTAGATTTCATTTTCCAAGTTTACTACAGGTAGTCCTTGATTTACAACAGTTCATTTAGTAACCATTCAAAGTTACAGCACCACTTTAAAAATTAGAGACTTATGTCCATTTTGCACACTTACAACTCATTTTTATGACTGTCCTTGTCACTGCGTTAATTGTTTGCTAGCTGAAGTGAAAAGTTACTGCGCAGGTCACTGGCCTTATCAGCAAGTGATGTACTGCGCCTGCTCACACACATTCCAGAGACTTCTTTCTTTTTGATCTTCTGTTCGTCTGCTAAGAAGGTGGACGATAATTGCTCTTGCCAAAATGTAACAATTAGATAGATTTGTTTATTTTTCTTATTTTCGTATTAAAAGTTTTGTTTTTAATTAGAACATGTTCTCGGGTTTTTATTTTCGCTTTTTCTGAAGATATGCTGTTTGGAAAGGCGTCGATTCTAGTCCTCGTTAGCTCAGGGTGAAATTTCCCCTGACAATAAATGGCAGCAAGAGGATGGTCATAATTTACAGCTTTTCCTTTCTAGTTATCTTCAAGAGATAATCGACCAGGCTAATTAGAAAGAATGGTCTATCTACTGAGGTACGCTTAAAATCAACTTCCTAACCATGCCGAAGAAGAAAAAGAAAAAAGGAAAAGATGAAGCATGTTCTGAGGGGTCCCTTCCCTCTGACACAGAATTGGAAGATTTCTCAAGCTGGCTTCCAAATCTCCGAATTTCTTCAACAGCCGGGCCAAAAGAAGAATCTGCTGTGGAGGAAACTTTTCAACAAGAGGGAACCATTCCAAGACAGAGGTCAGTCATTTTTACTTCTGATTATGCATGTTCCCAAATATCTCCAAGAGATTTTGAAACGCTTGGGGCTAAACCAAAGCGTTCCACGTTGCCAGAGCAAATTCTCTCCCAAACTCTTGGAGATTATGAAACAAATGATGTCTGGCCAAACCTCTCGCAGCAACGGCCGGCAGAGAAAAATCACCCCCACGCAGAAAGTGAAACTTATGAATCCTTCTCAGGCCCTGGGGAAGATATGAAAAGCTATCGTGACCGGATAGACTTTTTGAAAAACAGGTTTTTCAAGCTAGAAAACACAATGAAAGATTAGAGGCAAGTAGGAGGGGTTTCCCCATTTCCAAAATGTCTGAGGATGCCATCTTGCCTCCTTCTTCACAGCCTGAGACACACCCCCTGGTGGACATTGCCTCAGGCGAATCAGAACAGAGAGATATGTACATGTCACCGAGGTCACGTGATCTTCTTTGTTCTTCAGATTCTGCCACATACGCAGGTCTGTTACAGCTCAAAAGTGATGCTGCACTGCCATCTCATGGCGGAAATAATTTATCAGAGCAACAATTAAAGAAATTGCCTCCAAAGGTTAAATCTTCAACTCCCCCTGGTGGTGTTGGATTTTCCCTAAATGGAACAAGGCAAAAATTAATGCGGCAAAGGCAAATGCCAGCCTTTCAAGCAAGCCAATTTAATGTTGCTACTCAAGTACCAATGGTGCAATTACAGCCTCCTCTGGCTCAACAACCAGCTTTTCAACCTGCACAGCAAGTTGTTCAAATGCATATCCCTCAACAGGCATTTTCTGTCACTCCTTTGACTGGTGACTCAAAATTAAAGATGTCAGGACAGAATTATAAAGCCTGGGTCAGTGAGATTGCACTTTTGTTTCGCAGAGAAGGTACCCATTGCATGGTGTTTAATCCTCCTGCCCAAACATGGACTCCTGCAATAAGAGACCTAGATACTAGGGCTTGCACAACATTGTTGATGTCCATGGATACTGAATTGCAGGTTACCTTTCCACCTGATGCAACAGCCCAACAAATTTGGGCTATTTTGGAAGATTGCTACAGGCCCATTTCAATTGAATCTTCATGTTTGCTCATGTCTGAGTTCCATGGTTCGAAGTTGAAACCTGGTGAACAAATTGGTGGACATTTGACCAAACTGAAAAGAATGAGAAGTGAATTGAGAGAAAGTGGCCATGTTATTGATGATATCCAAATGATCAGCATCATCATTAACTCATTGAATTATGAATGGAAAGATGCCATTGCACAGATTAACTACGTGCCCATTGCTCAACACACTGTTAATCATATATGCAGACTTTTAATTGAGGAGGAAGCTATTAAATTAGCTACACCACATCTGCAATGACCCCCAGCATCAAAAGCTCCAGCTAGACGTCCCTTCCGAGGAAGAGGCTACGCTCCAAGGATGCCAAGATGCTACATCTGCAACCGTATGGGACATGACAACCGGGATTGTCTCCAACGAGTTCCAGCTCCCGTCACATACCAGCCCAGAGGAACAGACTCCAGAGGCAGAGGTAGAGGCGGAAGACAAGGTCGTCGTGGTCCAAGGCGTGATCCACACGCTCCACTCACAACATTGTCCATAACCAACATTCCACAACCTGATCCAGAATACGACAGATGTCTTTTGTGGACTTTAGATAGTGGCGCAGCTGTACACGTTACCTACAGAAAGGAACTTTTCACAGAGATGGGCGAACCCGAGCCCGAATATCGAGAATTGTACTCCTTCTCCAACCACACTTGTAAGGTCATGGGAAAAGGAACTGTTTACATTGAAGAGCTCGATACATTCATCCCTGATGTTTATTACATACCTTCAGCAACCAGTAATTTGCTTAGTCAAAGTCACTTGTCTAGAGAGTTAAAGTTCCAGGTTCACCATCTTGAGAAAGCAAGTTACATAGTTAAAGATGGAGATATTGTTGCTGAAACCATGCTGATTGGTGGTGTTTATTACTTAAAGCCAAAAGCACAGGCAAGTATGCAAACTCCAAAAAGGGACAGCACGGGCCCAGAGAGAATTGGTTCAGAGAGAGAACCCGTTACTGTTCCAAAGGCTCCTAAAGCCAACAAACAGAAAAAAAGGAAGCAGGTTGCTCAGAGCAAGCCTGAGGTTCCTCATGAAACTGCTAATGTTGAAAATTCACTAACTGGTAAACCTTTGCATTCCAGGTGTATCCACAAGTGGCACAGAACATTGGGGCACACCAGTTTCCGTGTTGTTAGAAAGATGCCGGAGTTTGCAAAAGGTTTGGATCTAAAGGGGTGTAAGGTGTTTTTGGATTGTGCAGTTTGCAGGAAAGCTAAATCCAAAGCAGCTGCAATTCCCAAACATGCTACACGCCTGTCAACACGCATTTTTGATTTGGTACACACTGACATAGTGGGTCCTTTCCCACCATCATTTGGTGGTAGAAAGTATTTTCTAACAATTGTAGATAATCATTCTAGATATGGATTTGTATATCCTATGAGAGAGAAATCTGAGACCTTTCAGATCTTTAAAGACTTTGCAGCTTTTGTTTCTACACAATACCAAGTTCGCATCACCAGAATCCAGAGTGACCGTGGTGCAGAATTCATGTCTCAGCGTTTCCAGGACTGGATGCGTAAGAATGGAATTCTTCATCAGACATCCGCTCCATATACACCGGCTCATAACGGAGTCGTAGAAAGAAGACAAGGAGTTCTACAAACCATGATGCGTTGTCTTCTAGAAGATGCCAATCTCGGTAGCATATACTGGGGTGAAGCAATCAAATATGCAAATTACATTGTTAACCGTACTTGGAGCAGTGTAATCAAGCAAACTCCTTTCTACATGATGTATGGCTACAAGCCTGATCTCAAGAACCTCCACATTTTTGGTTCATACGCTATGGTGAATATTCCCTTAGCTCAAAGAAGAAAGGGAGATCCAGTAGCAAAGAGACTGAGATTTATGGGTATTGATGATAACTCAAAATGGAGCAAATTTATTGATCCTAAACATGCAATTTTAATTTCACAATCTGCTAATTTTGAGGAAGATATTGACTGGTCCAGAATTCATTCTAATGATCCTGGAGTTTACTTTCCTAGAGATGATGTTGCAGATGCCACGCAGCCTGATGACAATTTACAGGCAGATATTCCTTCTACCAGTTCTTCACAACCTGATGTTCCGTCTTTGCAAGCCGCAGATGCTGATGCTAGCGATGAACGTGAGGACGAGGACGAAGAAAAAGAAGAAGACTGGACTGTTGTTCCGAGACGTTCCAAGAGGGTCACAAAAGGAATCCCTCCACAACGATATTCGTGGCAACTGACAAAAACACCCTTGCCTTTGATTTGCAACATTACTCTTCCTCCTGAGACATTCACACAAATCAAACAGCTTCCTGATTTGGAGTAAGACAAATGGTATGATGCAATGCAGGATGAAATGGACAGTTTAAAGAAACTTAATGTATTTACATCTGCAAAACCTCCAGCAAACAAGAAAGTCATTGGCACTCGATGGGTCTACAGAATCAAGAAGAAACCGAATGATGAGTCTTTATACAAAGCCAGACTTGTAGCTCAGGGTTTCGCTCAACGTTATCCTGAGGACTACACAAACACTTACTCACCAACAGTTAGAACTGAGAGTGTAAAAATTGCTTTAACCACTGCAACTATTCTTGGTTTAGAAGTTTTCCAATTTGATGTGGACACAGCTTATCTACATGCAGACCTAGATGAAGAGATCTACGTGAGAAGCCCTCCAGGATTCCAAAAGCAAGAAGGGGATACCTGGTTCCTGAACAAAAGTCTTTATGGTCTGAAACAGTCATGTTTAATGTGGTACTTATGTCTTACTGACAAACTAAATTCAATGGGCTTTATTAAGTCCGAAACTGATGAATGCGTGTTCACAAAAAGATCTAACAATGCATATGAGATAATTCTTGTTTATGTTGATGATATCGTTTATATTGGTCCAAATAAGAAAATGAGTGAGATTTTTGCTAAAAGTTTGCAGAGATACTTCACACTGAAATCTTTAGGTCACATTAGTACTTATTTAGGTGTTCAGATTGAAAAAACACAGAAGGGGTTTAGTCTTTCACAAGAGGAGAAAATTGACCACATTTTGCATCATTGCAACATGAAAGATGCTAACACAACAAAGACACCCATGCAAACAGATTTTCACAACTTAACACATGAACCAAGTCCTGAGTTCGAGGACCAAACACTTTATAGTTCAGTCATTGGGTCACTATTATACATTAGTAGTTGGACCAGACCCAACATTGCACTTAGTGTTAATCTTTTATCACGACACGTAGGTAAGGCAACACAATTTCATTGGACATGCATTAAGAAGTTATTGAAATACCTGAAACACACTAAACACATGAAGTTATTGCTAGAACCAACACATACCGATCATGCAAAGTTATGTTGTTATGCCGATTCTGATTGGGCAAGTGATAAGAAATCACGCAAAAGTACTTCTGGTTACATGATGTTCCTGAATGGATGTCCTGTTTACTGGCAAGTGAGAAAACAGAGTTTTGTTTCATGTTCATCTACTGAAGCTGAATATGCTTGTGTTTCAGATGCATGTAATTCTCTAACATGGTTTGATGCTTTGATCACAGATATCTGGACACGTCCGATTCGACCAATCGCCGTGATGGAAGATAATGAATCGGTGGTTTATATTTCTGAGTCACATTTCACAGGTTCTGGGTCCAGACACATTGACATTCGTTATCAAAACACACAGCAATTAGTTAAGCAAGGTTTTGTTAAATTGCAATATGTTTCTACACATGATCAGATTGCTGATATGCTCAACAAACCACTTCCAGCAGCACAACTTGAGTATCTGTGAAAGAAGATGTGCCTTATTTGATGATTTGATGACATCAGCCGAACTAGCAAAAGAAGGAGTGTCACTGCGTTAATTGTTTGCTAGCTGAACTGAATAGTTACTGCGCAGGTCACTGGCCTTATCAGCAAGTGATGTACTGCGCCTGCTCATACACATTCCAGAGACTTCTTTCTTTTTGATCTTCTGTTCGTCTGCCAAGAAGGTGGACGATAATTGCTCTTGCCAAAATGTAACAATTAGATAGATTTGTTTATTTTTCTTATTTTCATATTAAAAGTTTTGTTTTTAATTAGAACATGTTCTCGGGTTTTTATTTTCGCTTTTTCTGAAGATATGCTGTTTGGAAAGCCGTCGATTCTAGACCTCGTTAGCTCAGGGTGAAATTTCCTCTGACAGTCCTGGGGTCATGTGATCATCTTTTGCAACATTCTGAGAAGCAAAGTCAGTGGAGAAGCCAGATTCACTTAACTGGATTACTAACTTACCAACTGCAGTGATTCACTTAACAACTATGGCAAGAAAGGTCATAAAATGAGGCAAAACTCACTTAACAAATGTCTCACTTAACAACATAAATTTTGGGCTCAGTTGTGGTCATAAATCAAGGACTACCCATAGTTGAGGTTCCTATGAACTGAATTCCAAAACATCTGGAAGGCACCAAGTTGGTGAAAGCTGTTGATGGTGAGTTTTGCTTCTAAACAGATTTGGGAGCACTGTTCTTCCTGAGCAATGTGTTGTTGTTTTTTATTGTTTTGCTGGTTCAGTTTCACATATAATATCATAGAGGTGGGAGGCACCACTTTTCATTTAAACATATCAAGTGAAGTGGATCTATCTTTTCCCCTAACTGCTTCTTCTCTCAAATTGCTTTTAGTTGTTAGAAGTTGGAACTTCCGGCTGATGTTGCTGTGATATCAGACATAGGGAATGGGTTTCCACGTTCCCTGTGCTGAGTTCTCCCTGTTTGTGGGCTCCAAGAGGAGCCAAAGCAGTGGTAAAATTCAAAATTTTTACTACTGGTTCTGTGGCTTGGTGGGCGTGGCAGGGCAAGGATACTGAAAAATCCCCATTCCCACCCCATTCCAAGGGAAGGATACTGCAAAATCTCCATTCCCACTGCACTCTGGGACCAGAACCTGTCAGAACCTGCTGGATTTCACCCCTGAGCCAAAGTTGCCTTGTAGGGGTAGCAAAGCTAAGGAGGGGCGCCCTGAGCGGTCACGGGAGAGATCACAACTCTCCTGCTGAACCCCAGGCTTTTTTTCCTTTATGCCACAGCAAGGAGAAGAGGCAGACTAAAGATGGCTGCCATGAAGCTGGGACAGCTGAGAAACACCTAAGAATTGTACTGGTGCGGAGTTGGTGAACAGTGTCTCGAACTGCAACTGGGGGAAAAGAATCATTTTTATTTAAAACTGAACCCCAAAAGAATATCCAGGAAAAGAGAGGCTCATTGCTATTTTTAACAGCAGCAATTTAACATTTTGAGAAGAATTTCAAAATGGAAGGAAAAAGAATCAAAGGGACTTATGAAGGTTCTGGAAAAAATTTTGGGACTGTCCAGAGGAACAGGTCGATTAGCTTTGGGATGTAAAGATTCATGAAAATTGAACTTTTTGAGAAGTGACTTTAGGTATGAATATATGGTTTTTGGTTTATTGGACAAAAGAGGGACAAAATAAAACTAAATGAGATGCTCCACCAGCAAGAAATGAGTGGAATTTGGGAAGAAATGGCATCAATAACTCAAAGTATTAAGGATACTTTGACAAAAAGCTACAAGGAGATTATGAATAAAATGCAGAGCATAGATGGACATCTGGAAAACATGATACAAAGGACAAGGAGTGACCAAGATGCCCAGGAAGAGGAGGAGCCAATTGAAAGAGTAGATGAAAAAACAGAACAGATAAACCAACAAATAAAATGAGATGACAAGAACGATATAACAACAAAAATAATAATGACTGATGAAACAAGTCGAGGGGAGAGTATTTTAAGGGAATTAAAAAAGGAACTGGAGTTGCAGGAAGACATTTTTGGAAGAGAGATGGGGCAAGAGTAGATATTTTGAAAATTAGACAATGGAATAGGGCAGAGAAGGGAGAAATGTTTGAAGTGATTGGTCAAGATGTGGAAGCAGATAGAGATAAAGATCCAAGAGAGGGATAAGGGAGGCAAGCTAAGAAATGAACAATTAAGGCTTTAAAGCAGGCAAGAGACAATGGATAGGAAGGGGGTATTTTTAAATAAGTAATGCCGGCAGCAACCCACCCCTGACGCAGTATTCTAGATGAAACCCTGGCCAATGCTGGCTTCTGTTTTCATTTTTTTTTGAATTTTTTTTATTGTTTTATTTAAACAAAAACACACAAAAAAAGAATCATCCTTCATTACATCTTGTAGAAAGCGTGTCGATTGGTTACAAATAAATTTCGTGTGTTTCTTCCACAATCATTACTTATATTTCATTCATATTGAATTGTACACTTTAAATCAAAAATCTTTATGTATTTTACTATCAATGTACCACAATTCTCATTTAACTATAATTATTTAAACGTGCTTTTATCTGAAATCATTTGTGTTTAAAGACACAACCACCTACTGGCATTCATTAGCAAATTCAATAAACCTCCAATAACATTACACCTTTATCACATATTCTGAAAAAAAAATCAATTAATAAAATATCTAAGCATTCCCCCCTCCCCCCCCCCATCTCACTATTTAGAGCTTGTATCCAATTTGCTTTTACCAATACCAATCTGTTTTCATTTTTGTTCCTCACTGGAAGTGTCATAAATAATGTTTAAGTATCTCCCTTTAACTCAGTGGTGGGATGCAACCTGTTTAACAACTGGTTCGGTGAACATGTGCTTTGTGTGCACATGTGCGCTTTGCACACATGCATGTCTAATGCGTGCTTTGCGTGCGCTTGCAGCATTCAAAAATCGCCCATTTTAAGCTTAAAAACTTACCTTCTATGTCAGTGCCTGTGAGTAAAACAGACGTGCACCCATTGAATTTTCTTCAAAAGTAATTTTCAAACTTGCTTGTGTAATAGCTACAGTGGACTGAGATTATTCTTTCATCCAGCAGGGGGCAGTGCTGCATTCCTTCATACAGCAATGATCTGTCCACAAGCAGGACAGATCTCAAACAGAACATAATAGAGCAACGATGCACCCAGTGATACAAGTCTACTGGTGTGCCAATAAAACTTGCTCTGATTGGCCTGAATATCCTTTGGCTTCCACTACCCCTTGGGTTCCCTATGAGCCACATACAAAACAGTTTGTTACATTTAACATACCAGCTATACTTTCTGCTAATTCTATAAAGACATTTTTGTTAACATTGGCTATCTCTGCCATTAACTCATCCTCTTTTGTCAGCTCCTCATAGAAAGAGTGAAAAACTGACTTGGGTGTATCCTTGCTTGGTGGTTTCCTTATTACCTCAATTTGGATTTCTGAGATTGGATCTGTTCCGCTTGCATCTATTCCTATTCCAAATCTCCAATCCTTCTGTCTCCATTCTGATCTTTCCAAGAATTGCATCTCATTGGTTACAGTGAGATTCACTAGGTTACAGGTTTCGCTTCCACAATTAGTATTTAAAGTCTTTACCCTTTGAAACAATATCAGCTCCCCTTCTTTTCTCCCAGTCTGCCATCCTACACAACTCCACCATTTACATCTCACTACACTCATTTGACATGAATCAGGAGCACACATATATTTCTCATTACTAATGGAGGATTGGATCCATCCAATGTTTCCACAACTATCTACGGCTGCATAAGCATTTGCTGCTTTGCAAACATCAATGATTACTATAAAGGCTCCATTTACATCATGAGTCCATTCAGACTGTCCTAACACTAATTGATTCCTCTTTCCTCCACTTCTTACTCTAAGTGCCCATTGCTGGGGGTCTTTTCTTGGATCATAACAGAAAGTTTCAATTCCTTGTTTGCACATCGAGTACTGAGTCCCATTGTAACAGCATGGAGTACTAGTCCCACCGCATTTCCGAGCAGTATGATATTTCAGGGTTTTAGTAACTCTATTACCCGTCTTTGTGGTGCTGATACATTCCTCACATCCCACTGTTTTTAAAGCTCTTTTCTGTCTGTTGGGGCTTCCTCGCTTACATTTTACTCCTTGTATGTTGTTACACAAGATGAGGTTCTGCTGGTCCTTACAATTCTGGTGCAATGCTCGCCTAATTTCCTTTTTTAAATTTTTTTTATTTTTATTTTTAATTTTCAAAACAAACACAACACATCCTTCTTTACATACTGTAGAAAGTGTATCAGTTGGTTACAAAGGACTTTCGTGCATCTCTTCCACAGTCAACAAACATAATTCATATTAACTCAAGTATTTTAACTCAGATATTTATACATGTTACCATCATCATACCTCCATTTTCATTTGACTATAATTGTTTAAATGTCCATCATCATAAAATATACCAAGATTTAAAACGTAACCACATACTGGCATTTCATTTGCTATTTCTAATATCCTCCAATAACACTGAATCCTTATGTCCTATTCTAGCTAAACATCTATAATATTTAGTCACAAAATTTTCTAATCCTCCTTTCCAAATCACTGTTTACAATTTACAACACGTTTCCTTATGTTGTACCCATACCTGTATATACGTTGTTATCATTATCCCTCCTTTATTTAACTATATCCTGCATCATAACATTTCCCCCCTAATAATCAAGACTTAACTGTATCTAGCTTAGTTCTTTTTTATTAACCTTTATATATAATCGAAAATAATTTCTAATCTTCCTTTCATGGGTACCATTCAATATTCATATCCCATTATTACTTATCATAACACTACACATTGTATACATTATTATCATTATCAGTTATTTATTTAACTATATCTATTGTCACTAAATTTCACTAAGTTTAACTAGTTTTAAATTATACTCTTCCATCTATCAACCTGTATCTTTCCAGTAGCAAAAGAGTCTCATATCTTCTGCCATTTGTGGTGTCAGTCCTCTAATCATCTCCTTAATCAATTTTGTATGGACTCCTCTTAGCAACTCCTTGCTTATAAAATCTCTCATGTAATTTCGATCTTCTGTTTCCTTAATCAGCTTATCTTTGATTGTCGGTAGTGTTATCAATGATATTGCTAATAAAATTTCTCTCTTTAAATCCATATTTTTTTTCTTTTTTCTTCTTCTGTATCTTGCCATCTGGGGTAGATTTCCCCTCCATTTAATTTCTCTTTCAGTATTCTACTCTTTCCATTTTAGAGACAAACCAATCACCATAAATATCAGCAATTTAAATTTTTTTATATTCATTTTCCTCTTTGATTTTTAGGATTTTGACCACCACTTTTTCCATTTGATAAACATCTCCAACTTCTTCATCATATTTTACTGTTAAATACTCTTAAGTCTTCCAACTTCTTCTCTATCCTCTCATATGTGTTTGATAATTTCTGTATTTCTGAGAATATCTTTTGCAGACTTAAAATTTCTTTCTGCTGTTGAAATTGTGCCATTATCTCCAGCTAACAAACACTGCTGCTCTAGCTTGGAAGGTTTTAACAAGATTTAGCATAGATTCACAATGAAGTTTTATTTTCACCTTTCTCTGGTTAAAGATATACTTCAAAGGGACATCTGTATGCTTTTCTTCTTATCACTCTCTATAAACAAGCAGTGAGACCTTGGAGTGCCAAGCCAGGATAATCAGTGAGAAAAGTAAGAGTGTTTTGTTTCCAATACACAAACCTCCAGCCTCCGAGTAGCAGTGTTATTGTTGCAATCTTCTTTGTTACTTTTTGTATCTTTTTTGTATTTCAAGTAAAAAAAAAAGTCTGATTCTTGAATGAGTTAGAAGAACACCCACAGTAATGAAAGAGGAGAATTTTAGTCGATAGGTTACAAAGAATAATAAAAGAAAAAAATAGAAGAAGAAAACTTAATCCATTCGTTTTAAAAGGCTTGCATAAATTCCATCCATGAAGATAGCATTTAAAAAGTAAGATAACCCACTGTCCAAACCATTCCAAATTTAATTCCGCTGCTTATTTCTTCTGTTCTCCAATTTAAATTAGTTTTAAGTTTTTTATAGGCAGTCTCTTTTAAAACGGTAAAAATTCCTCACCAGCTGGAAACACTTTCTCTTTCTGTATCCTTCCATTTTGGAGCCGCATCGACTTCATCAGCCTAATGGCTGGATTTTTTGTCACCGGCTTGATGAAGTTCTCTTGGCTCAATCAGGGACTTTGCGATGTCCCTGAGATCAGCAAGACATATTCTTCCTGTTCACCGTCTCTGTGGGATGGTTTAGGTCCGTTTGGACCACCCAGCGGCAAAAGTATCAACGGCGATCTCAGAGCGTGGAGATCGCATGTTGTCTCGTCGCAACATTGGCTCCTCCTCCACCTAATTTCCTTTAACTAATTGCAGTATAAGGATAATAGGTTATAACAACTAATGTTCTGAGGGGCCTCAGAATCCCGATGATGTAGAGCAGTGCTTTCCAAACTTTTTCAGTCCACCGCCCCCTTGGTGCTACAAACTGATCCTCAGTGCCCCCCACCCAGTGGTGGAATTCAATTTTTTTTACGACCGGTTCTGTGGGCGTGGCTTGATGGGCGTGGCTGGGGGAGTCATGTGACTGGGTGGTTTGCATGAAGGAATAAAGATAGTAACAGTAAAATTCAAAACTGTAACAATTAATTGCACATTTATTCAAAATCCAATTTTAAAACCTTTGTAGTTAGTTAATTCAACAAAATTGTTGAACAAGATCCAGTGATACCAGGTTTTCAAAGTCTGATAGTCATTTATCAAGAACCTTAGTAACTAGTAACTTAGTAAACTTAGTAAAATTTAGTAACTACTTCACTGTTCAATAAATTCTTAATGTGATGGATGGGCTTGATGAAGTGATACCAGTTTCCCAATGTCTGGTTTTAAGTCACTTAGCAGGAGTCTTAAATCACCACGTTCAGTAATCTGGAGTCATTTTCTTTGCTTGGAGAGAAGTTGGCTGACCACACTGAAGCCATGTTCCACCAAATAGGATGTTGGAAATGCAACAAGGAGCTTCTTAACCACTGTCCATAGTGCAGGATAGCGATCAGAAATTTCTTTCTGTAACCAAAACTCTTGGTACAATTTCTTGAACTTTGGCTTCAGCTCAATGTCACCAACATTTGCTTGAATTATTTGATGAGATTATTGCATGGTACCTAGGCATTCCCAATATGGAAAGTGAGAATGGGAACATTTTAACAGAACTATATGTTCTTGGGTTATAATTTTCACTAAAGAACCATGGGGATGGAAAGGGAAATATAGACAATGGAGTCCAATCCCCTTCCTCAACAGTTTGGAAGCAAAGAATAACTCTAGCAAAACGTAGCCTTTTACCTCTTTGGGGAAATCATTATTTTTTTTAATTATGATGATGATGATGATTTTTTAAATTTTTCCCAATACAACTCATGCAAAGGGTCATCCACAACTACATTACATTTTCCACACTCATATTTGTGATTCCTTATAACTTCTTTAAACTAAACATTTTTAGAACAAATCAACGCATTGACATATATATCACTAATGCAGTTTCCTATCTCTTCCATTGACATAATTAACACCTTATGTATCGAATACAAGTATATCAAGTATAGGTTAAGCATGAATTGAAAAACATCTAATTCAAATTTGCACTTATGCCTAAGTCCTCTACCCACGCACATTATAAGACAGATGAAACTATCTTAGCTGGCTGTTGTAAATATTACTCTGCTAATTCAACAAGAAATACTACTGCATGAATCCTTAATGCAGAACACAGCTAAAAGTGATTTTAGCAATTTTCTTCCCAAGTTAATTCAAAATGTATATCCAAATGTTCCTCTTATTTTTTCCCCAAGCACTAGGGAGGATTATATTCAAAACCAGACACTTTTGGCTTCCGGTTCCGGCGGCCGACAGCGACGAGCAAGCTTTGCTCGCCCCTCGCTCCCCCGGTGGGCTTCCCACTCCTTGGGGGGGCACAGGACGCCCCGTAGAGGCGTCCTGCCGAAGGGGCGGCACCGCAGGGGATCCCTGGATCGGCGGCGGCCGGCGGGAGGTCCCCCGCCTCGCTCCAGGCACCGGGGAGCACGATGGGGAGACGCTCCGGCGTCTTCGCTACGATGCCGTCCGGAGAAACAGAGACTAGAAGGATGCGGCTGCTGTGCGGTGAGGCGTGAACTTCCTCCATTCCTTTTAACTATTCTATCAGCTTTAACAAAAAAGTCAGCTGTTTAAATTCTACTTTCGGCGTGAATCGGAGAGGCGCGGCTGGAGGGAGGGGGATTTCCCCCCCTCCCTTGGACAGGCGGCTGGAAACGATTTAGCTCTTAGCCCCAGGGAAAGGAGGAGGAGGGGGAGAGCCAACCAATGATGTCATGCCCTTACTAAGTGAATTTTCGGACTTAAACCCTAAAACAATGATGATCTGGAAACTTTGAACATTAAACTTTGAAAACTTTATTTGTTGTCTCCAAACCCAAAGCTGGCAGGGCTAGATGGCACACTTCCGCTGTCTTTATGAAATGTGAAATCTGACTCCACCTTTGAAACTTCAGGCTTCCGGTCTTTGTCTCCGTGTTACTCAGACAAGTCTCTTGTGGATTGCTGTTCTTTGAACTCCCTGGAGTGGAAACTTTGCTCTATTGCCAGGGCCAGTGGAAACAAAAACTCTCTTCTGCTTGGACCTTCTGTCTCTTGGACTCTCCTAGCTGCCTTGCCTTTCGGACTGACCATTCTCTATACTGACTGAACTCTTTATGGTATAAAGAATGCCACCTAAAAAACCACCTCCTGGAAAGCCTGGCTTTGCTGCCTCTGCCCCGACATCTGCAACCTCCAGTCCTAGTACACAATCAATGATAACAGCTTTGATGCAACCTAAACCTCCGGAGATGGAGTTTCAACAAATGTTTCAACAAATTATACAGGGACAAGAGGAAATAAAGAAACAACTCCAGGAGATGAAAGAAGAAATTAAACAGAACCAGGCCAAAATTAACAAGAACTCACAGAGATTGGACCTTTTGGAGGGTGGGGCGGCTGAGATGAGGGAAGGGATGGAAGGGATGCAGAAGGGAAACAAAGAACTTGACTCCCAGCAGATGAAAATAGAGTTTGAGAGAATGTCCTTTTATCTTAGATTTCAAAATGTGATGGAGACAGATGATGAAAATATAAGGGACATCATGACAAACATTTTGGCTGACTACATCCAGAAAGAGAAACAACAGATGGGGTGGGAAATAGACCTGGTTTATAGAGTGAATTCAGCTTATGCTAGGACACACAATGTTCCCAGGGAGGTACACATTAAATTCCTTAGAAAAAGCACAAGAGATGAGATTCTGAGCACACAAAGGGGGCAAGCCCTGACATACAAAGATAAGGAGATAACCATTCTGAAACAGATCCCCAAGAAAGTAAGAGAAAAAAGAAAAAACTATTCGCAATTAGCGAATAAATTATACCAGAAGGGGGTGTGGTTTAGATGGTTGATGCCTGAAGGTATGCTAATATTCTGGGAGGAGACAAGAGTTAGAATCAATACACCCATAGAGGCACAGGCCTTTATGGAAAAAAACAAACTACTCCTAGAAAAACCTGATGTTCCTCCACCAGATACACAGGACACGGGAGGGGCCGGAGCTCTGTCGGCGGGGGGAGATGGGGCAACATCGAGAAAGCTCAGATCACAAAAATGAGTAAGAAAATACACCTGACATAAACTGATCGAAATTATTAACTGAACTTACATGCTGACTATATGTTATTATGTTACTACCTAGTAATGAACTATGTGCAAATGTATATTATGAGTATGGAGGGGGGGGCGCACCTACCGCACACTGAGGTAGGGATTGGAGATGATAGGACCAGGCTGCAGCACTTCAGAATCTGTCTCCCCCGCAACCGCCCCCAAACCTGGCATATGCCAGTTGCCTTCAACTCCCACAATTCCTAGAGAAGTTGAGAGTCTCAGGAATTGAAATCTGAAACACCCTGGATTGAGAAAAGGTGATATCTGTTCTCTCTCTGAAAGCTCTTCCATGTATAAATCATCCCACAGACAGATAACCAATAAAACCTGGAGGATGATTACACCCTGAAACCTTTGGCTTGCTTTGATGAACGGGTTTTTAAAACAGTTTATTTATACATTTTCTCTTTTCATACATAAGTGCTTTGTGAACAACGTATTGTCTGGATCAATTTGCTTGCATAGTAGTACTTTTCCAGTTCCTAATTTCTACCTCTATTATCCAACCATTGATGAAACAAGTCCCATGTTTGAAAATATTCTGTATCTTCTTTTTCTTTTATCTTTAATGTCAATCTGTCCATTTCTGCAGTCTAGTATTTTTTTAATTACATCTTCTTCTGTTGGTGTTTCTTCATTTTTCCAATGCTGTGCAAATACAATGTCAGGCCTGCAGCAGTTTCTTTAAGAATATTTGGCCTGCCACACTCTCTCTGTCTAGCTTCATCTTTAGTATGCCTTTTCATTAAGGGAGGGGGGGAGTAGCAAGGGGTAGAATGTGTTGTTTTCAAAACAAAAAACTCCTTTCTTGAAGCTCAAGGTTATTCTTTGTCTCCGCACCTTGACACCTGACCGAAACCAGCGGGGTGGAGATGCCAGCGTGGAAGAAGAAGATTGGACCATGTGATGGATTGGTGGGTGGGGACAAGATCATGAACTTTCAACTTCATGGGAATCCCAGGTAACTTCCAGAATTGGGATTCCCACAGATGTGCCAACATGTCTGTATTATTAGATTGGAACTTTAGAGATAGCTCTGCGTGGACTCTGATTTAAGTCTGCATGATATTTGGAACGCTGACATTATCCCAGTTCTGCTTTAAAATTATTTTTTCAGCTATCCCAAGCTGGGAAGCTGTTAGGGGTACTGAATCCCAGTTCTGACCCAACCCTGGGCAGTACGAAATTTCAGTGAAGATGGGGGAAGAAAAGAATGCAGCAGAGAAGGCCAAAGATAACGGATCGCCTGTATTTGTTGATACTATCTATTTAATTCTTGATTTCTTTTCAAATTCCCTTGGCTGTCTAAAATTTCACTATATCTAACAATTTTCAATAGATCTAGTGTATTGGGATGTGTCATGGCTTCCATAGTGGAAAGCCATGTCGGTATTTTCATGTAATGTTTTTCTCTAATTTTATTCCAGACCTGTATCAGTGCATCTCTAATATAGTGTCTGTGAAAGTATTTTGGTTTCTTTTTACCCTCTTCCCATAGGAAAAAATGCCATCCCGTTTGCAAATCCTGGCCCTCTAATGTTAGTATTCTTTTATTTTTTAAATTTATACAATCCCTGATCCATGTTAGTGCTGCTGCTTTGTAATAAACCTCCCAGTCATGGAGTCCCATACCACCTCTGCTTCTGTCATCCTGTAGAGCTTTCAACTTTATCCTGGCTTTCTTCCCTTGCCATATAAATTTTAATATAATGTTATTCAATTCAGTAAAAAGGTTTTTTCCTAATTTTATGGGGATTGTTTGAAATAAGTATAATATTCTCAGTAGTACATTCATTTTTATCACTGTTATTTTCCCTAATAATGATAGTTGTAGTTTCCCCCATAAGTCTAGATCCTTTTTTATTTGTTGCACTAATTTTGTATAATTATTTTCTTTTATAGTTGAGCACTTTGCAGTTAGCCATATTCCAAGATATTTAACTTTCTTCGTCACTTGCAGTCCTATTGTTCTTTCTAATTCTTTATTTTGTTCTTCCTTCAAATTTTTAGTTATCATTTTAGTCTTTTCTCTATTAATCTTTAACTCTGCTACCTCTCCATATTTTCCTAATTCTCGCATTAGGCTATTTCCTGTTTCTAGTGGGTCTTCTATAATGAATACAAAATCATCTGCAAAGGCCTGAATTTTATACTCCTCTTTTTTAAAACATCTGGAAGGCACCAAGTTGGTGAAAGCTGTTGATGGTGAGTTTTGCTTCTAAACAGATTTGGGAGCACTGTTCTTCCTGAGCAATGTGTTGTTGTTTTTTATTGTTTTGCTGGTTCAGTTTCACATATAATATCATAGAGGTGGGAGGCACCACTTTTCATTTAAACATATCAAGTGAAGTGGATCTATCTTTTCCCCTAACTTTTTAAATTTTAGTTCCTCTTATCTCCGAATTTTGTCTAATTCTTATTAAAAGAATTTCAAGTGTCAGGATAAAGAGCAGAGGTGATAGTGGACAACCCTGCCTTACTCCTTTCATTATTTTAAAGGTCTCTGTACTTTCCCCATTTAATACTATATTTGCCCTTTGGGTGGAGTATATCATTTCTATTAATCTTTCAAATTGGTCCCCTAATTTCATATTCTTAATCTGTTGTATCATGAATTCCCAATTTAAATTGTCAAATGCCTTCTGTGCATCCAGAAAGACAAGTGCCACTTGTTTCTCTGGATGCACCTCAAAGTACTCTAAAATATTTGCTATTATTCTAGTGTTTTTCCTGATTTTTCTTGTTGGGAGAAATCCATTTTGGTCTGGATGTATATAGTTATTTAATATTTTTTTCAATCTCTCCGCTATTATTGTTGTGAATATTTTATAGTCAGCATTTAACAACGATATTGGCTTACAGTTTTGAATCTGTTTTTTATCTGCACCTTCTTTAAATATCAATGTAATATGTGCTTCCCTCCATGAATCCGGTATTTTTGCTTTCATCAGTGCCTCATTGTACATCTCCAACATCAAGGGTTCTATCGATTCGTTCAATTCATCTATTATTTTGTACCGTTCAGCTGGGAATCCATCTGGGCCTGGTGTTTTATTATTTTTCTGTTTCTGAATCGCCTGTTTCAATTCTAGTTTTGTTATTTTTTATTTTTTTATTTTCAAAACAAACATAAAAATCCTCCTTCTTTACATCTTATTGCATTCTTTGATAATGTGACAAAATTAGTGGACCAGAGGAATGCCGTTGATATAGTTTACTTGGACTTCAGTAAGGCTTTTGATAAGGTAGACCATAACCTACTACTAGATAAAGTAGAAGAATGTGGGTTAGACAGCATCACCACCAGATGGATTCGTAACTGGCTGACCAACCGCACTCAACGTGTAGTCCTCAATGGAACTGCATCTACATGGAGGGAGGTATGCAGTGGAGTACCCCAAGGCTCTGTTTTAGGCCCAGTACTCTTCAACATCTTCATCAATGATTTGGATGAGGGAATAAATGGGGAACTCATCAAATTTGCAGATGACACCAAGCTGGCAGGAGTAGCCAACGCTCCAGAAGACAGGCTTAAGATACAGAAGGATCTTGACAAACTTGAACATTGGGCACTATCTAATAAAATGAAATTCAATGGTGAAAAGAGTAAGGTTCTACATTTAGGCAACAAAAACGGAATGCACAGGTACAGTATAGGTGGTACCGTGCTCAATAGTAGTAACTGTGAGAGGGATCTTGGAGTCCTAGTAGACAACCATTTAAATATGAGCCAGCAGTGTGCAGCAGCTGCCAAAAAAGCCAACACAGTTCTAGGCTGCATCAACAGAGGGATAGAATAAAGATCACGTGAAGTGTTAATACCACTTTATAATGCCTTGGTAAGGCCACACTTGGAATACTGCATTCAGTTCTGGTCGCCACGATGTAAAAAAGATGTGGAGACTCTAGAAAGAGTGCAGAGAAGAGCAACAAAGCTGATTAGGGGACTGGAGACTAAAACATATGAAGAACGGTTGCAGGAACTAGGTATGTCTAGCTTAAGAGAAAGAAGGACTAGGGGAGACATGATAGCAGTGTTCCAATATCTCAGGGGTTGCCACAAAGAAGAGGGAGTCAAACTATTCTCCAAGGCACCTGAGGGTAGAACAAGAAGTAATGGGTGGAAACTAATCAAGGAGAGAAGCAACTTAGAACTGAGGAGAAACTACCTGACAGTTAGAACAATTAATCAGTGGAACAGCTTGCCTCTAGAAGTTGTGAATGCCCCAACACTGGAAGTCTTTAAGAAGATGTTGGATATTCATCTGCCTGAAGTGGTATAGGGTTTCCTGCCTAGGCAGGGGGTTGGACTAGAAGACCTCCAAGGTCCCTTCCAACTCTACTATTGTATTGTATTGCACATCCTGTAGAAAGTGTATCAGTTGGTTACAAACAGTTTTTGTGCATCTCTTCTACCCTCATCAGGTATAATTCATATTAACTCTAGTATCTTAACTCAAATGTTTATACATATTACCATCATCATACCTCCACATTTATTTGACTATAATTGTTTAAACGTCCTTCATCATAAAATATAGCAAAATTTAATACATAACCACATACTGGCATTTCATTTACTTATTTATAAAATCCTCCATTAACATTAAATCCTTATATCCTATTCTAGCTAAACATCCATAATATTTAATAACAAAGTTTTCTAATCCTCCTTTCCAAATCGCTGTTTACAATTTACATCCAATTTCCTTATATTATACCCATACTTATATATACATTGTTATTATTATCCTTTCTTTATTTGGCTATATTCTATATCACAGCATTTTCCCCCTAATAATAAAAACTTAACTGTGTTTAATTTAGTTCTCTTTTTTATTGTTATTATTATTATTGACCTTTATATATAATCTCGGGTATCATTCAATATTCATATCCAATAATTGCTTATCATAACACCCCACATTGTATACAGCATTATCATTATCAATTTTTTATTTAACTATACCTATTATCACTAAGTTTCACTAGGTTTAGCTAGTAGTTTTAAATTATACTCTTCCATCTATCAACCTGTATCTTTCCAATAACAAAAGAATCTTATGTCCTCTGCCATTTGTGGTATCAATCTTCTCAGCTTCTTCTTAATCGGCTTTGTATGGACTAGTCCTAGCAACTCCTTGCTTGTAACATCTCTCATATAATCCTTATGCCCTCTTTCTGCTTCTTTATTCCACTTGTCTTTAGTTGTCAGCAGTGTTATCCATATTTTCGTTAATAAAGTTTCATAGTCCATAAATTCTTTACTTTCTTCTTCTTCTTCTTCTTCTTCTTCTTCTTCTTCTTCTTCTTCTTCTTCTTCTTCTTCTTCTTCTTCTTCTTCTTCTTCTTCTTCTATGTCTTGCCCTTTGAAGAAGGTTTCCTCCCCATTTATTTCCTCTTTCAGTATTCCATTCTTTGCATTTTCAAAAACAAACCAATTACCATAAATGTCAGCAAGTTTAATTGCTTTATATTTATTTTCCACTTCAATTCTTTGGATTTTAATCCCCTCATTTTGCATTTGGTGAACATCATCAAATTTTCGATCACGTCTTTCTGTTAACTGTTCCAAAAGTTCCAGTTTTTGTTCAATCCTCATATGTATTTGTTAATTTTAGTAATTCTGAAAATATTGTCTGCAGGCTTACAATCTCTCCATTTTCCTGACACTCCGCCATCTTAAACAAAGAACTCTCGCTTGGAAAGTTTTTTTAAGTTAAAACATGGATTCACAAAAGCCGTTTTTTCCCCTCTTCTCTGGTTGAAAACACACTTCAAAGGGACATTTGGCTTACCCCTATCGCTCTGCAACAAGCCGTCAAAACAAACCGCGAAGAAAGGGAAAAGTTCCGCTTGAATACACAAGCTCCAATCAACAAAACCTCCCGGCACGTAGCACTTTTAAAATATTTCTTTTTTTATATCTATTTTATATTTCAAATTAGAAAAAGAGGTCCAGTCTTTAAATGAATTAAAAAATAATAATACTCACAGCGATGAAAGAAGAAAGCTTTGGTCTATGAATCACCGAGAGTCACAGGAAAAAAAGGTAGAAACAGAAGACTTAATCCGTCCATTTTAAAAAGCTTGTAAAAGTTTTATCCATGAAGATAGCATATAAAAAAAATGGGATAGCCACTGTCCAGAACCGTTGCAAGTTTAATTTCACCGCTTGATTCTTCTATTCTTCAATTTAAATCAATTTTTAAGTTTTTATAGGCAGTCTCTCTTTTAAAACAATAAAGATTCCTCACCAGCTGGAAACACTTTCATTTTCCATTCCTTCCGTTTTGGGGCCGCCCCAACTTCATCAGCCTTGGCTGGATTTTTTGTCACCGGCTTGAAGAAATTTCTCTTGCTTCTTTCGGGGATTTTGCGATATCCCTGAGTTCAGCAAGACGTATTCTTCCTGTTCACTGTCTCTTCGGGACAGTTTAGATCCGTTTGGACCCCCCCCCCCCAGTGGCAAAAGTGTCAATTGCAATCTCAGCGCATTGAGACCACACATCGTGTTGTCGTGACTTTGGCCCCGCCCCACTCTCTAGTTTTGTTATTTTATTTTTTTTGACAACATTTCTTTAATATCTTCTGTTATTGATGGGATTTCTTCTCCATTTAGATATTCTTTTATTTGTTTTCCATCTACTTGTTCCCCTTTATACAGATTCTCAAAGTACTTGTATGTAATCTTTTTCTTCCCTTCCATTGTATGTTGTAGTTCACCAGTTTCCTCTTGAAGTTGATATATTAATCTTTTTTCTCTTTCTTTTCTCAATCTATATGACAGCCACCTCCCCGGTTTATTTGCTTGCTCAAAGAAGTTTTGTTTTGTTAGTTTTAGGCCCTTTACCATTTCTTCCTGGTCTAATATATTTAATTTGTGTTTTACTAACATCCAATCCTTTCTAATTTTGTCACTTTGTGGCTTATTTTGTAATTCTATTTCTAAAATTTTAATTTCCTTCTCTAATGTCTTCTGTTGTGCCCATTTTTTTTGTTTCTTTTTGCTGAATATGCTATAATAATTCCACGGGAATAAGCTTTCATGGTGTCCCATAAATTTTGTATAGATGTCTGTTCTTTTGTGTTTTCCTTAAGGAATAATTCCAATTCCTTTCTACATTTTTGAATAAATTATTTCTCTTTTAATATTTACAAATTTAACATCCATCTTCATCTAGTTTTTTCCCCCCTTTCCAGATTATTTTAATGGGGTTGTGGTCTGCCCAAGTATTTGGTAATATTTCAATTGTATGTATTTCTGCCCCAATTTCCCCATTCATCCATGCCATATCAATCCGTGACCAGGATTGGTGTGGGTTGGAATAAAAAGTAAATTGTTTTTTTTTCTGGTTCCATTTTTCTCCAAATATCTATCAGGTTTAGCTCCTCCATCATCTCAAAACAGGTTGTTGGTAATACTTCTTTTTATTTTTAGTTTTTTTATCACTTACGCAATCTTTTTTACTGTCTACTATGGCATTATAATCTCCTATTATGCAGATATTCCTCACTCCGATTTCTCTAATTTTTTCATGTAATTTTTTATAAAAGTCCTTCTGATTTTCATTTGGGGCGTATATTACTACCAGTAGTATTGATATTTGATTTATCCATATCTCTATCATTAATATTCTTCCCTTTGGGTCTGCATAAATTAAATTTGTCTTTATCCCATCTTTAACATATATCACTATCCCTTTTCTCTTTTCTTCTGCTGATGCTGCATATAATTTTCCTAATTTAGGACATTACAGGTATTTTATATCTTGTTTTTTAATGTGTGTTTCCTGTAAGCATATTATGTCTGCCTTTTGTTTTGTTAATTTTGCCCAGATACGCTTTCTTTTTGTTGGCGAATTTAAACCGTTAATATTTACTGACAATAATTGAATTTCTTCTTCCATCCTCCTAATTCTCTACCTGTCTTTGTTTTTTATTAACTCTAGTTTCTTTTTCGGCTCCTTGTTTTTGGTCTCACTTCCTCCTCTCTCTGTTGTTCTTCCTCCTCCCTACTACTTTCTCCCTGTTCTCCTCCCGTTATTCTCTGTTGTCGTTCTTCCTGGCTTCTATATTCCATCTCCTCTTTACTGCTCTGTTCCTCTTCCGGGCCTACTAGTTGCTCATATAAATCCTGTGCCTTCTCCAGATTGTCAACTTTAATCCTTTTCTCCTGCCAGGTTACCAGCATCCCTTCAGGTACCAACCACCTAAATAGTATATCTCGTTTAATCAATTGTGTCACCAGGAATTGATATTCTCTCCTTTGCTCCCTCACTCTTCGCGGGATTTGTTTTAGGATTTGTATCTCTTTCCCTTTGTACATCATCGGCTCATCTCTTGTTATTTTATAAATTATATCTCTTACTTTTTTCCTCGCAAATCTGATGTCTACTTCTCTAGGCAATCGGTGTTTTCTGGCATAATTGGTGCTTACTCTGTATATATTGTCCAACTCATTTAGAATCTCATGTCTGTCTCTTTTTAACATGTCTGCTATTAATCCTGACATTATCATTGGTAAATCTTCCTCCTTTGTCTCTGTTACATTCTGGAATCGAAGGTAAAATACTGCACTGTCCATTTCCAGGTGGATGAGAGAGTCTTCTAAGTTTTTGCTTGATGTTTTTATCTGCTGTTCAACTAAGTTTAGTTTCTTCTCTGTTTGTTCTGTTCTTTTTTCTACTGCTTTTATTGACTGTTCATTTTTTTCCAGTGTTTATTGTGTAATTCCCATTTTGTCATCTAATTTCTGTATGTCGTTTTTAACTTCATTTTTCATTTCACTCATCTCTATTTTCATTTCATTCATATCCGTTTTCAATTCACTATGGTTTTTAGCTACTGCCTCTTGAAGCTTAATCATAGTTTCTTGGATAGTTAGCAGTGCTGTCTGCACATTTTCAATATTCGATCCAGATTTTGGTTTTTCCAATGTAGTCATTTCTTCTGTTGACCTTTGGGATGCTGGAGAAGCAATCAATACCTTTGTTGCTGGATTTGTTGCTGGGTTTACAATTGTCTTTTTGCCTGTTCTCAGTGCTGTTGTTGTGATATTTGCCATCTCTTTTAAAGTTTTATCTTGTTCTTTTAGTATCTTATATATGTTATCCCAAATTAGCATCCAATATCTTTCCCTTTTCCCCCCACCTTTTTAAATGATTCCTTAACTTAGCTTGTTCTATCTATATTAATATACAAACAGTAGTCTTAAAGCAGTATAAGCAACTTAAATAATATCTATAAGTTATTCAATAATAACTGGAAATAGTAAAGAAGAAGTAAACAAACAGAGAGGGAAGGACAGAGAGAGAAAGCCTCAGTGCTCATTCATATCAACAGTACTATATCTTAAAGGTACGATTATTTCATTATATCCTTAGTATGATTACTGGAATTTAACTCAGATAGGTATTTATAACATAGACATATATAATATATAATAATATCCACAAGCTTTCCACTTACTTGTTTATGAATATAAATATTGATTTGAGTACTTATTTATAGGTATTATAATATAATATATTATATATAGATATTTGTTCTGACCCCCCTTCTTCCCTCGCCAACACAGAACACACTCTGGACCAAAACTACTTCAACAGGATTTATTGCACAGACAGACAGACAGATCCTTGGCAGCAATCCACCACGACTAGGCTCTCAGAACCCTCCGGCTCGGAGACACGATAGCAGCTATCCAGCATGCCAAGCTCACAAGACGGAACTTTCCCAATAGTTCCTACGTTGACTTCTGCAAAGGGCTTATGCACAATCAGTCCTTTTATAGACTGGAGAGGAGTCTACTTATCAGCAGCTGAGAGCAATTACCGCCGGCAACTGCGCCCTTGCTCCTTGTGCCTGTGGGCGTGGCAGTAACGAGCATCTAAGAACTCCCTGCTGATGTCTGATTCACTGTCCCGTGACTTCTCCCCACTGCTCCAAAGCATGGCATCAGGAGCCCCCTCCCTTTGGCTCTCACCGCTGCTCCATGCCTCAGGCGCCTCCTGGTGGCCGACCAGACTCTCCGATCCCTGCTCAGAGTCAGAACCCTGCCCAGGGTCCTCCACATCCTCCAGAGCCTACTCATAGGGACCCTCGCTGTCGGAGTCAGGTGGCAGCTCCAACGGCTCCTGCTGGGCCACAACAGATATTGTATATAATTGTAACTTATTTCACTAAACTATTAATGCAGTCAGTTCATTCACCACTTTTTCTTTTAGTTCTGGGTTGAGTTACTTTCTTTTCAGTCTTTGCAAAATTGTCCACGTTCTTCTGTTCTAAATGGTTCTAAATAATTTCAGCACAGCTGTTGCATCAGCCTCTTCCCCTTCCATTTCATTGTTCTCTTCTCTTCTTAACTACTGTCTGTCAACTGCTGATCTCAAGCACACCACAGTTCTCCAAGTCCTCCCTCTTACTCGATTTCTTTCCACTACTTGAGTCTGTATGACTTAGAGTCAGTTCGTACTCTTTCTTGTTGTCTCCCCTCCGATCGCTCACTTACACCAATTAGTTCTCTAAAAATCTGCCCCTCTCACTTCTCCAAGTGGCCTCTCGGTTATAGGGCTCTCTCACCCGATCTATGGAGACTCACTACTTCACCCGTTCTTCTCTGCGATCTTCCCTTTCTGCCCACACTCACAGCTGTTTCCACTCGCAAGCCGGTCCGCTAATCCACTCAATGACACAACAAGTTGATTAAATTCTTCCTTCCCCTTTTAGATAGTTTGTCGAGACTTCAAGTCCACCATTGAAACAAGGCAGACGTTTGCACGCCTGATTAAAAGGGTATCCCCACGTCGTAACGGGTGGTCGCCCTCTGCCTCATTAGTCCTAGGGTTTCCCTACTCCTCCGCGTCTCTCTCCAAGATCGGTGTGCCCCCGAAGGGATTCTCCAAACGTGTAGATTGGGATAAGAAGTCAGAGCCCTGATTTCTTCCCCACACTCGTCTCGGCATCACCACCGGAAGTCTCCAAATATTGGAAATATTTTTGAATACCTGAAAATTAAAAAAAAGTGAACTATCCAACAAATAGAAGCTAAGCGTTCGCTTTATAAGCTGGAAAATAGAGCTGGGACAACACCTACTGGTGGAAAAAGGGTATAACACAGAAAAAATAGAAATAGATAAGACAGGAGATAAGAAAACCATTTACTTGTTTGGGGATAAGCGGTGTGTTCTTTGAAGCTGGCTGAACTCTGTGGATTATAAACATTGCTGGCTTTGTGGGATTGCTTTGAGACTGAGCGAATTGGCTTTTTGTTTCTTTGGCTTTTTTATTACTGGGATATTGGGGAGTTTGCAGGGCCATTTTGAATTACAAACATCATTTGATAAAACATTCTGAGAGGTGAAAGAAGAATTGGACAAGATACTGGGAGGAAAAGTTGGATTATAAAACTTCTGACTTTAAAGTGTCTTTTCTTTTCTATAGATTTAATATTCTAATATTGGAATTTATATAAAATTGAAATTTAGAAATAAACTGTAATAGGGTATTGATGGAGTAACTGTAGACAGTAAGGTATTATGTGTTACTATTTGATCATTATATAGATTTGTAAGATTAGATTTGTAAGACCATAAGTCTATAAGACTACAAAATACATTGTAGATTGATTATAGAAGATAAAAAAGAGCTCTCCAAACCCAACTAAAATTGGAAAGAAAGCATCTTCCACACCGGCACCTGCAGCATCCAGCCCATCAAACCATAGATCAATAGACACAATTTTACAACAAGAAAAAACAAATAATTTCCAAAAAGAAATGCAATCGGTGCTCCAATCCATTTAATAAGCAATTACTTCACAGAAAGAGGAAGCAAGGAAAATCATAATGGGGTGAAACGTGATTTGGGGGAGATGAAGGAACAGATTTGGAATATGGATGTGAGATTAGGAAATGTTCAGCATATGATAACAAAAAATGAACAAAGGATTCATTAAATAGAGAACAAATCAGAAGAAACTAAGAAAATATGGAGGAAATAAATCAAAAGTTGGCACAAGCAAAAAAAAAAAAAACCCTGGAAGAGACAGTCATAATTTTAGAAATGGAGAAAGCAGCTCATTGCCTAAGATTTCAGAACATAGAGGAGGATAAAGAAGAAGTCCTCCCAGAAGTGATGATAGAGTTATTGGCAAGTGCCCTAGAGATAAGAAAGCAAGAGATGGAGGGGGAGATAGATGAAATATTTAGAATAAACATGAGCTATGAAAGGAGACATAAGGTCCCGAGGGAGGTACACATGAGATTTGTTAAGAAATCAACAAGAGATGAAATACTAAAAAGGGCAAGAGATGATCCACTGCAGTACAGAGGGAAATAAATTGTGGTTCTAAAACAGATTCCTAGGAGGGTAAGAGATTTATGGAACCAATATCAATTTTTGACTGTTAAACTGATTAAAAGAGAAGTAAATTTCAGATGGTTGGCAGCAGAGGGAATATTAGTGAATTGGGATGGTAAAAAATGCAGACTGGATTCATTAGATAAGGCAATATAATTCTATGATAGTTACATTGTTGTAAATGAGGGACAAGAAACGAGGAGAATTGGAATATAAAAGACAAGAGGAACCAACAGGAGAAGAGAGGAATGCACAATAAGAAGAAGGAGAAGCAGAGAAAGCAGAATGAGAAGGAGCAAAAGATAGCAATAGCAATAACACTTAGACTTATATACCACTTCACAGTGCTTTACAGCCCTCTCTAAATGGTTTACAGAATTAGAATATTACCCACAATAATCTGGGTCCTCGTTTTACTGACCTTGGATGTCAGACCTACAAGCCATCTTTTCTTTTTAGGCTTCAGTCCTGCCACATTTTCTACTGTGGGAAAATGGGAGGGGGGAATTATATGGAGTTGGGTGATATGTAGCCATAATAACATTTTTCTTAGAAAGTAAAGGTCATTCTTTGTTTCTGCACCTGGCCAGATCTGGATGGGAGGAATCTGTCTTCATGGCAGTGAAAGATTGGACCATGTGTTGAACTTGTGGGTGATGGGGCAGGATCTTGAACTTTCAACTGGGTGGGAAAACCTGGAAGCTTTCAGATTCGGGTTTTGCCAGATGTGCCAACACGACATCTCTAATAAAGTAGAACTTTGAGGAAACTCAAACCTTGGAGTTTTATTTCATTGGGGGTGTTTTTTGGAACCCTGACATTAACCCGAATCTGCCCTAAAATACTTCACCAGCTACCCCGATTCTTGGGGTGCTGTCTGGGGTCCTGAGCCCCAAACGCCAACCTTTAACCCGGGAGACATGAAGACTCAGGGAAGACGGAGTGCAGAGAGGAACCTGATGAAAGTCAGGGAGAACAAACAAATGAACGGCCAATCCCCACAAGGGCCTGGTGGTGAGCTGGATCCATTGCAGGCACTTGGATGAGATGCGTGCAGCTGGCACCCGGGAATTCGGACTCAGCCATGGTGGAACCAGGCCAAGCGGAGGGAGAGACCTGGCTCCACGGATCATTCATGAGATCGGGTAGAAGCTCCCCAATGGCGGTGGTGGAATCTGGAGCAGAGCGGCAACCACCGTCTCCGGGTCAGTTTGGAACGACCCATTCCTGGAACCTGGGATCCCCCCTCCCCTGGGGTCCCTATGGAATGTGTCATGGGTTCTCCTAGCTGCCCCCCTCAGCGCAGCCTGGGAGGGGCTACGAAACCAGTGGTATTTGGCGTGGCTCACCCTGGCCCATCGCCAAGCTGATGCCGGTGTAAAGTACCCTAACGATGCCTGCTTCATAATAAGTCACCTAATATTGTAATACAAAAAGCAGTGATTTATTAACAGCTTCATTAGGCATTCTTCATTAGGCATGTCTTATTCGCAGCCATCTTTTTTGCTTTCGTTATCTGCTTTTGAACTTTGCCCATGTTTCTGTCTTCCCTTCAATCTTTGTCATAAATCACGTTATCCAATAGCTTCATTCATCTCAACCCAGCTACTGTAATCTGAGATCCGGCTCCGCTGATGCTCTGCATGGAATGTCAACACAGAGAGTTGACAGCTGGAGCTGCTCCAGCCCATGGGAGGATATGGTCTGGGCTGCAGCTAGCTGCAATCACTGTGTGCCCTTGCCCTTTCCCAGCAGCAGCCACCGAGCCAACTGGCCCCAGGGAGCAGCTGTGGCACATTGCAGGGCTGGCCCAGCTCACCAGTGGCTTTCGTCCTATAGCCGCTGGAGCCAGCCCAGGCTCCTTCATTGCCAGCTACTCCCCCCTCAAGCAGCAAATGCCTGCAGCCGAGATGTCAGCTTGGGCAGCGCTTTTCCAGGCAGACAGGGGAAACCCCCGTTCCAAGTGTGTGGCGGGAAAGCAGCAGCCACGTAAGCCCTAACCAACAACCAGAGCTCACCAGAAACAGAGTCCAAAGTGCACGTAGGGGAATCCTTCAAAGGGGAACCCCTACCCTCAACGGGCGGCCACAAAGACATGGAGGCCTCCCCAAAGGCGGTGCAGGGGAAAGCACAGCAGAGAGATCTCACCTGCCTAACCCAGCCAACAGTGAGGCAGGTGAAGCCAGCCAGAAGGCCCCTGATTCAGCCAGAAGCCAATGGAAATCATGGCCCCAAGGGGTCCAGGCCCAGACAGGAGGTGTCTCTGCCTCACCTGGGTCCTTGCCACCCACACTGGTAATGGAGGCAAAGCCCCCCAACTCAACAGGGCAAAGGCAAAAGCTGCTTGAGAAGTGGGATCCTACGATCTCCTGGGATGGTGGTTATAGGAAGCTAGTCATCGATGTTGGACCACTGCCAACTGCATGCAGTACCATCTCGTAGAAGCTACAACCCCAGAGGAGACTAGAACGCCAGAACCTGCAGCTCCAGCCTGAGATGCCCCATCTGGGAGCCAGAAAATACCAAAAGGATACCGGGACTTCGATGGGGTGTTCAGCGAAGATGTTTGCAACTATCTCCCCCCTCATCAACCAACTGACCATGTGATAGAATTGGTGCCCGGGGCAAAGCTACTGAAGCCTAAGATGTACTCTATGACCCCTAAGGAAATGGCAGAATTAAGGAAATTCATTGATGCTAATTTAGAGTGGGGCTTCATCCAACCAGCCAAATCCAAGGTAGCAGCCCCTGTCCTCTTTAAGGAGAAGAAAGATGAGGGTGGGGTGGGGTGAGGCTGTGCATTGACTTTCATGGTATTAATGCCATTTGTGTGGAAAACCCCTCCCCCTCCCCCTCATGAAGTACATGTTGAATCACCTGTCCAAGGGCAAGGTGTTCACAAAATTGGACTTAAGAGAGGTGTACTACCACATACAAATTTGAGAGGGAGACGAATGGAAAACCGCATTAATCTGCCCCCTTGGTAGCTTCCAATTCAGAGTCATGCCGTTTGGCTTACAAGGGGCCCCTGTGGTCTTCATGCAATTAATAAATGAGGTGCTGCATGAGCACCTTTACAAGGGGGTACTCGTTTATCTTGATGATATTCTCATCTTTACCGAGACCCAAGAAGAACACGTAAAACTTGTGCGGCAAGTTCTGAAGAAACTTCTGGCCACCAAGCTCTATGCGAAGCTGTTGAAGTGTGAATTCCACAAAACCTCCCTGGATTACCTTGGATATCAGATTTCCAGCGAGGGGATAGAAATGGACCCAGGGAAAGTGAAAGTTGTGCTGGACTGGTAACCCCCACACACCCGCAAGCAACTACAGAGTTTCCTGGGGTTTGCTACCTTTTATCGGCAGTTCATCCCAACATTTGCGGAAGTCGGTCTGCCCCTGACCGAACTGTTAAAAAGAAAGCCAAAGCCGAGCCAACCAATTGTGTGGACAATGGACTACCAAAAAGACTGAGAAATTAAAACAGCTCTTTGCCCAGGAGCCCATTTTGCAACACCCAGATCCAGAACAGCAATTCATAATACAGGCAGACACCAGTGATATGGCTGTAATGGCAGTGCTGTTGCAAAGAAACCAAAGAGGACAACTCTTGTCTTGTGCTTATGTCTCCTGAAAACTCACCGACACTGAAAGAAGGTCAGCCATCTGGGAAAAAGAAGCCTATGCAGTCCGCTGGGCATTACTCACATGGAGACATTTCCTAGAGGAGGGGAAAGTACTGTTCGAGGTCTGGACTGGCCATAAAAACCTTGAAGCCCTAAAGACACCCAGGAAATTGTCTCCAAAACAAGTCCGCTGGGTGCAGTACTTCAGGAGATTTAAATTCAAACTGAAGTACATTCCTGCAGGGAAGAACTTGCTAGCTGATGCCTTGTCAAGAAAGCTGCAGTTTGACAGTCAGAGGGAAGAAGTGTTTCATGCCATAATTCCCCTCCAACAAACATCAGCCCAAGTCACCACCAGAGGCCAGACCAGACGGCCGACTGATCCCAGCCAGGACAATCTGACTGCCGCATTGAAAGCAGCGCTGCCAAGAGACCCCTGGCTTACTGACAACAAAGACATCTTAACAATGAGAGATGGGCTAGTCTGGAAAGGATCCAAACTATATGTTCCTGCCAGTTTAAGGCTAGACGTGCTCCACTGTAGCCATGATGCAAAGCTACAAGGCCACTTTGGATTCCTAAAAACACTCCATCTCGCTAGACATCAATTTTGGTGGCCTAAGATGAAAGCAGAAGTGGAAGACTACGTAAAAAGTTATGCCACTTGCGCGGCCATGAAAATATTACCAGGCTCATGATTTGCAACTAGGTTGGCATGCTTTTTTGTGGTATGGTAAAAGTAAGGCACATGGCTATTTTCAAAGACATTATGTATGGAATGGATTGTTAACCATATGGGAAAGAGTGAAAGGGAAACACTATTTAGAAATACCAATGTGGCTTTCAACAATGAAAGCATTGACACATCCAAATATTAGTAGTATGGAAAATATCATTAGATACAAAGATATCTTGGTTTGGTTTGGTTTGGTTTATTGTCCCCCGTTATGAGTGGGGTCTTGAATTAACTGAGTTAGGTCCATAGCCGTCATGGAAGCCATGAACTCCCGAGCTGACTCGGATGTCTCGCCAATGGAAGGCAGATTGAAATCCCCCAGGACCATAAGCCTGGGGAAATCAACCGCCAATCCGGCTAACACATCCAGCAGCTCTGGCAGGGCGATGAAACGTAGCAGGGAGACAGGTACATAACAAAAAGGCCCACCTTAACAGAAAAGTGGGAACTAAAACAAAAAGAAGAATTAGAAAAACAAGGGATAAATATAGGATGTTTTTCACAATTGCAAATACACTCAAGATATGAAGAAGATAAAAGGGACTACGGTTTTAATTTACGAAGTTTGGAGTTGGATAAGATACTTATGGGAATGGAAGAAAAAATAATTAAGAAACTATATAGCTACCTATTAAGAACTAGCTTAGAAGAAGAAGTGGTTAAAGATATAATGTTAACCTGGGCTAGGAATTGTGGTTACACAATTGAGTTAGAAAAGTGGCAACAGCTACGGGAAAGGAACAATACATTAACCATGTCAACAGCTTACAAAGAAAACTTATACAAAACGTTTTATAGATGGCACATGTCACCAGAAAAATTAGCAAAGATGTCTAAAGACAAATTAGCGAAATGTTGGAAGTGTCAACAAGCAATAGGTTATTATTATCATATGTGGTGGACATGTGCAGAAGCAAGGGAATATTGGAATAAGATAAGAGTATGGTTAAAGAAAATGTTACAACAAGAAATAGTATTTAGACCAGAAAGAGAGAGAGGGGGAGAGAATGAAAGGAAGATGGAGGAAAGAAGAAAGAGGTAAGGAGAGGAGGATGGAAGGGAGAGGAAGAGAAGGAGAGATGGTAGGTAGGGGAAGAGTAGGAGTAGGAGTAGGAGAAAGGTAAGGGAAGAAGAAAGAGAAAGGAGAGGAGGAAGGAAGAAAGTAGAGAAGGGAGGAAGGGAGAAAAGAAAGGGAAAATAAGGTGGTGTTACAACAGGAGGAAGGGTTGGTAAACAAAGCAACCCAAACTGTATATTATAACCTATTAAATGAAATAATAAATGTATAAGAATGATAAATGTAAAGAAGAAGAATGATTATGTGAATGTATATTTAAAATGGAATGTAAGAGAATAAAAAAAATAAAAAAATCTGGAAAATATAAGCAAGCAAGCCCCCTGGGCTACTACAACAGGTGGCCAGCCCCAGCTGACCCTGAGAAGAGATTGCAATGGATTTCATCGTAGAGCTCCCAGACAGCAGCTGAAATACAGTAATTTGGACAGTTGTCGACTTATTTTCCAAGCAAGCCCACTTTATTGCTTGCTCAGCGAAAAAGCTAGGAAAGATGTTTGTCAAACACACCTACCGCCTACATGGTATGCCCCAGAGAATCATCTTGGACCGAGGAGTCCAGTTCACTGCCAAGTTCTGGAGGGAGTTCCTGAGGTCCATTCCATCCATGCAAGGACTCAGCTTGGCTTTCCATCTGAACACAAATGGAGCGGCGAAATATCCGAATGCAATGATTGAACAATACATCCGTTGTTATGTGGACTACCTACCAAGAAGACAATTGGTCAAACCTGCTGCCATTCACTGAAGTGGCATATAATAATGCTGTCCACAGCAGCACTGCATTAACTGCTTTTCAAGTTACCAGTGGCATGGAATTTGTTCCCATGCCTGAGCTGCCCAGAGAATCCCCCTCCTCGATGTCTTTGACTGAATGGATGGACGCTCTTAAAAAGGGGTGGGAGAATTCCAATAAAGCTCTGGCAGAAGCAGCAGAAGAATACAAGAAACAAGCTGACCGCTCGCTTCAACCCCGCTTCTATGTGGGAGATAAAGTTTTTCTATTGGCCAAATACATATGGTTAAGGATGCCTAGCAAGAAATTAGGGCCAAAATTTTTAGGTCCTTTCCCAATAATCAAAATAATTAACCCAGTAATGATTCAGCTAGGTCTGCCTAGAATCCTAGGGAAAATACATCCAGTTTTTCATTGCAGCCTGCTGAAACCTGTGATTGGGTCTAATTTAAGACCGCAGACCCAACCACCCCCACATCCTGTGGTAATACAGGGAGAAACTCACTACAAAGTGGAAAACATACTAGACTCTAGATTGTACAGAGGTCGTTTGCAATATTTAGTGCATTGGAAGGTGTTCTGACCCCCCTCTTGGACGCCGAGCATCCAAAACCAACTCCCTTGTCTCCACCCCACTGCTCCAAGGCATGACATCAGGAGCACACTCCCTTTGGATTTCACTGCTGCTCCATGCCTCAAGCGCCTCCTGGTGGCCAACCAGCCTCTCTGATCCCTGCTTGGAGTCGGAACCTGTCCAGGGTCCTCCACATCTTCCAGAGCCGACTCACAAGGCCCCTCACTGTCGGAGTCTGGTTGCAGCTCCAACGGCTCCTGCTGGGTCACAACACTATCCCTCACCGCAGGGCCCTTCCCCTGGGTCTGATGCTCAGGGTGTGGCCTCGAGGGATATTGCGCATGATAGGCTCGCACCAAAGCAGGGGCATGCACGTCCGTCGCATCGGTCCAGGTCCCCCCGTCCGACCCCTTGTCCTTCCAATCGAACAAGTACTCAAAACCTCCCTTCAGCCATCTCAAGTCTCGGATCCGGGCCACTTCATGTGGTAGCCGCATCTCCACCTCACGCGAAGATGGCTGTGGGGGAGAGGGTTGGCGGAGAGGACAAGCCGACCGCTAAGGGATCAGGAGCAAGCGATGGAACACCGGGTGCACTCGCATCGAGCGTGGTAGGGTCAGGCGATAGGCCACCGGGTTGATGACAGCCTCCACGGGGAACGGCCCAAGATACCGGTGGTCCAACTTCTTAGTTGGCCGGTGGGATGGAAGATGCCGCGTGGACAGCCACACATGATCTCCCACAGCCAACACCCGCACCGCACATCAAGACTTATCTGCCACCCTTTTGTAGTCCTCCTTTGCCTGATTCAGATAGCGGCGCACCACTTGGTGGACCGCCTGCAGCTCAGAGAGGAAGTCCTGCGCTGCGGGGACCGGGGAGTCCACTGGGGTGAGAGGGAAAAAGCGAGGGTGATACCCGACGTTAGCCATTAAGGGCGTCGTCCGTGTGGAGGTATGCAGCGAGTTGTTAAACGTGAACTCCGCCACAGCCAGGTACTCCGCCCAGTTGTTCTGCTGCTGATTCACGAAGCAGCGCACATACTGTTCCAAAATCCTAATCACTTTCTCCGTCCCCCCATCGGTTTCGGGATGGTGCGCCGAGGATAAACAAACCTGGACATCTAGAGCAGCTATCAGCCCTTTCCAGAACTGGGCCGTGAATTGTGTCCCACGATCTGATATGACCCGGTCAGGCAGGCCGTGCAGCCGGAACACGTGTTGGATGAACATGCGGGCGGTGGCGCGGGCTGTTGGCAATCTCCGGCAGGGGATGAAATGTGCCATCTTGGTAAGCATGTCCACCACCACAAGGACCGTGGTAAAACCTGAAGACGGAGGCAGCTCTGTCAGGAAGTCCATGGACACGGCTCCACAGGGTCTGTCTGGGGTCGACAATGGCTGCAACAAGCCTGGAGGAGCTCCTGTCGCTGACTTGGCCTGTCGACACTGCACACACGATGTGATGTACAACCGCACATCGTGTCGTAAGCGGGGCCACCAGAAAGTACGGGAGACCAGGTTTAAAGTCTTGAACAGGCCAAAATGTCCCGCCGCTGGATTGTCATGACACTGGGAGAGAACAAGTCCACGGAGAGGCCCTGTGGCCACATAGAGCCGGTCCCGGTATCTCAAAAGTTCATCATCGAAGGTCCATGGAGAAGCCGGCCCTACCTCTGCCCTCCGTTGCTCTACCCATTCGTTGCCCCGCTGCGCATCCCATATCAGACACCCTAAGTCCACGGGCTCGTGAACTGCAGTGAAGGATTGGACAGGTAGAACAGTCCGGGGTGGAAGCGAGTCTGCAGGGTCAGAGTACTCCGGTGTTCTAGACAGGGCATCTGCCCGTTGATTTTGCGCACTAGGAATGTAAGTCACTTTGAAGTTGAACCGGGCAAAGAACAGAGACCACCGGATATGGCGCTGGTTCAACTTGCGTGCCGTTGTCAGAAACTCTAAATTTCTATTATCCGTCCGGACCTCGACTTGATGCCTGGCCCCCTCCAGGTGATGCCTCCAGGCCTCAAACGCCACCTTGATAGCCAACAACTCCTTCTCCCAGATGGTGTAATTGCGCTCGGAAGGATTGAGTTTCCGTGAGTAATAAGTGCAAGGGAAAAGGGTACCATCAGGGGCGTGAGTCTGCAGTAACACCGCACCCACCGTGATGTTAGACGCGTACGCCTCCACCACAAATGGACGATGGGGATCAGGGTGCTTCAGGATCGGCTCCTTCGTAAAGGCGTGCTTCAGGGCCACGAATGCCTGTTGCTCTGTGGGCCCCCAGCGAAACGACACTTTCTTTTGCAGGAGCCGAGTGAGGGGTGCAGTCAAGAAAGCAAAGCTGGGGATGAAGGTCCAGTAATAGTTGGCAAACCCGAGGAGTCTCTGAACATCCTTCATACGTCGAGGAGGTTGCCAACTATGCAATGCCTCCACCTTGCCCGGCTGCATCGCAATTCCCTCAGGGAAACTTTACAGTTTGTTGCAGCGTCTTGAAATTAATGTGCCCCATACGCCTATGTAACAGATGTATGCATTCATCATGTTGCTTAGCATTTGTATACACAGAATTAACTACACTTTCATCAGACATTACATACAAACCATTCTTTAAATTAGCAGTAACCATTTTACCTGCTTTCTCTATGAGACATTTATTTCCCCTAAAGGTTACTACATAGCCAATCTCAACTAGAGCTCTTACTGATAATAAATTAAATTTCAGTTTAGGTATATACAACATGAATAAATGCTCATTTACAAATGAACACCTCGCCATACCTTCACCAGATGCTTTCACCCTCCATCCATTAGCCAAAGATACATGTTGCTTGCTGGCAGACATTTCTATAAAACAATTCTTATTTCTAGTAATGCACTGTGATGCTCCACTATCAACAACCCATGAATCATGGCTTATTGGTGCATTTCTAGAGATAGTCAAATTAGTCATACCTAAGTTGACATTATCATGTTTCTTACCTTTTCTAGTATTCTGTCGTTTTGCATTTTTACAGAATCTAGCTATATGCCCATTAGCCCCACAAGAAAAAACATTTTCTAACAGTATAGGCAGTTGAAGGTGACTCTTCATGTTGAGGTGGTTTCTCTCTCAGTTGTTCTCTTTCCAACCTCCGTCTTGACTCTTCCAACAGGCGCGCAGTTATGTCAGTCAATGTTAGTTCATTTCGGGTTAGTACCTCGAGGGATGATACAAAATCATCATAACTCTCATCCAGTGATGACAGAATGATGTAAATTTGATGTAACTCTGAGAAAGTAAGTTCTTTTTCATGTAGCTCTTGGAAAACTCCTTTTATAAAGTTTAAATGAGGTAACATATCTCCACCCTTCAGAAGACGTGCCCTAAACAGTTTGTGGGTAAGATGTATATGTGCACCTACAGTGTCACGTACATATATCTTCTTCAAATTCTCCCAACATCTTGCTGCAGAATTCTCCCCACGAATATGAACTAACTGTTGGTCAGTCAACGTTAGACCAATTATACACAATGCTCATTCGTTGCATCGTTGAAACTCTGCTATCTTCTTGGCATCATCCTCGTCATCTGGATTCCAAGAAGTCATGTCCGGTGGATTCTGTACAGCATCCCACAATCCTTCAGTACGCAGAAGTAAGCTGCACTTCATTGACCAGGAAACATAGTTTGTTCCATCCAACCGGGTTTTCAGTGATAAATTTGCTGATGGTGGGTGTGCCATCTTCTTTACCTTTACCTTTACCTTTATTTCGATTTTTATACCGCCCCCTCTCCCCAAAGGGACTCGGGGCGGTGTACAGTCAAATAAAACAGATAAAATGGAATACAAACATACAAACATAAAAACATAGAAGAGGAGTCACTACGACACTGTACAAAGTAAAATAGATAAAAACAGTATATCAACAATCCTAAAAAATACCCAGTTAAAATTACCCAGTTAAAATATATCTGCCAGGAGGTATAATAAGGTTACGAATGGTCCAGGCCGGCTAAACGGAACAGGTGAGTCTTCAGTTTTCGTCGAAAGGAGAGAAAGTCGGTGGTGGTTCTGATATCGGGGGGGAGGTCATTCCAGAGGGTTGGGCCCATCACAGAGAAGGCTCTACTCCTAGGTGCCGCCCGTTGGCACTGCTTAGTGGACGGCACCCGGAGGAGCCCCTCCCTGTAAGAGCGAATCGGTCGCAGGGAAGTGTGTGGTAGGATGCGATCCTGCAAGTACCTAGGTCCTGAGCCATGGAGCGCTTTAAAGATGGTGATTAGCACCTTGAAACGCACCCGAAAGACTACAGGCAGCCAGTGCAGCTCGCACAGGAGCGGTGTTACGTGGGAGTACCTAGTACTCCCCAAAATAGCCCGCGCGGCTGCGTTCTGGACTAGCTGCAGTCTTCGAGCGCATCCCAAGGGAAGCCCCATGTAGAGGGCATTGCAGTAGTCCAGCCGAGACGTCACCAGTGCACTATTCTCCATAATAGTAAAACTTATAAACTAAACAGCTATCTGTTTAGGGAGGACACACACTGGATCTTATCTTTGTCTCTGGCCGGTGGAGGAGTGATCTGGGAGTAGGGGATTTAGCCATCACACCCCTGTCATGGTCAGATCACTCACTTCTCCGGCTCGACTTTCCAGCCACTACTCCCCACCGCAGGGAGGCGGAACCGGAATGTCCAAGATGGTTCCGCCCCAGGCGCCTGATGGAACCTGACAGGTTCCAGACGGAGCTCGGGCCACTTCCTGTAGCCTTGATGGAGGACCTAGTGGCTGCATGGAATAGTGCGGCCACTGGGGCCTTGGACCGGGTCGCGCCTTTGCGGCCTCTCTTGCGGTAGCGAACTACCCAGGCTCCTTGGTTCACCGAGGAGCTGAGGGTGATGAAGCGCCACAAGAGACGCCTAGAGAGCAGATGGAGATCGTCACGCTCTGAATCTGACCAAAAACAGGTGAGAGCCCATTTACGGACTTACCTAGTGGCGTTAAGAGTGGCCAAGCATCAGTATTGTGCCACTCTTATTGTGTCCACAGATAACCGCCCTGCTGCCCTGTTTGGGGTAACCCGCTCCCTCCTTCAACAGAGGCTGCGGGAAGCCCCTTTGCAGGGTAGAGCAGAGGAATTTGGGGAGTATCTGCAGGACAAAATCGCTCAGATTCGAAGCGAGTTGGTCCCTACTAGTGGTCTGGAGGAGTTAGTTAGTTAGTTAGTTTATTAGACTTCTAGACCGCCCCCTCTCCCCGAAGGGACTCGGGGCGGTGTACAGGTACCAAATTAAAACCATACAATTGATAATAAATATAATTAAGATCGGATTAAATAGACCCCTGTACAAGTTTATAAAAATTAAAAAACTTGACCTTAAAACCAAACCGTAAAATTTAAAAATACAAACTGAGGTGGGACAGCTGGAATTAGGCCAGGCCGGCTAGCTGAAACAGGTGGGTTTTGAGCTTCTGGCGGAAGGAGCGGAGGTCCGTGGTCGTTCTAATGTCAGGGGGAAGGTCATTCCAGAGGGTCGGGCCCATCACAGAGAAGGCCCTTCCCCTGGGCGTCGCCCGCTGGCACAGCCTAGTGAACGGCACCCGGAGGAGTCCCTCTCTGTGTGAGCGAATCGGCCGAAGGGATGTGTGGGGCAGGATACGATCCCGCAAATAACTAGGTCCTGTGCCATGGAGCGCTTTGAAGATGATAATCAACACCTTGAAACGCACCCGAAAAGCCACAGGCAGCCAGTGCAGCCCGCTCAGGAGAGGTGTTACGTATCTAACGACTCCCGAAACTGCCCGCGCGGCCGCATTCTGAACCAACTGCAGTCTTCGGGTGCATCTCAAGGGGAGCCCCATGTAGAGAGCGTTGCAGTAGTCTAGCCGGGACGTCACAAGCGCATGGGTGACTGTGCGAATGGCGTTCCGGTCCAATAGGGGACGCAATTGGCGCACCAGGCGAACCTGGTGAAACGCCCCCCTTGCCACCGCTGTCACATGGTCGTCCATTGACAGCTGGGCATCTAGGAGGACGCCCAAATTGCGTACCCGATCCACGGGGGCCAGATGTTCGCCCCCAATGGCCAGTGATGGAATCATCGGAGACGGGTCTTGAGGTTCCATTCTGGGAGGAGTTTGACTCTGTTACTTCCGACGATATGGACAGGTTGCGTAGGCGACTGCGAGCCACCACATGTTTACTGGACCCGTGTCCCTCCTGGCTTGTAGTGGCATCCTGGGAGGTCACACGAGGCTGGCTCCAGGAGTTAGTCAACGCTTCTTTGAGTGAGGGGTACCTGCCGGCCGTCCTGAAAGAGGCGGTGGTGAGGCCCCTCCTCAAGAAGCCTTCCCTGGACCCAGCCTTGTTAGCCAACTACTGTCCCGTCTCCAACCTTTGCTTTCTGGCGAAGGTTGTAGAGAGTGTGGTGGCACAACAGTTTCCACGCCACTTGGAGGAAACTGATTATCTGGACCCGCGCCAGTCCGGTTTCCGGCCTGGTCACAGCACGGAGACGGCATTGGTCGCGTTGGTGGATGATCTGTGGAGGGCCAGAGATGGGGGCTGCTCCTCCATCCTGGTCCTATTAGACCTCTCGGCGGCTTTCGATACCATCGACCATGGTATCCTATTGCATTGACTGGAGGGGTTGGGGGTGAGGGGCACCGTTTTGCGGTGGTTCTCCTCCTACCTCTCTGGCCGAGCACAATTTGTTTTGGCAGGGGGGCAGAGGGCGACCTCGAGGCCTCTCACTTGTGGGGTGCCACAAGGGTCGGTCCTCTCGCCTCTCCTGTTCAATGCATATATGAAGCCGCTGGGCGAGATCATTCGTGGGTTTGGGGTAGATTACCATCTGTACGCGGATGACACCCAGCTGTACATCTGTACCCCAAACCACCCCAACGATGCCATCGAAGTGATGTCCCGGTGTCTGGAAGCCGTACGGATCTGGATGGGAAGTAACAGACTCAAGCTCAACCCATCCAAGACTGAGTGGCTGTGGCTACCGGCGCTCCGGTTCAACCAGCTTACTCCATCACTGGCCATTGGGATCGAACATCTGGCCCCCGTGGATCGGGTACGCAATTTGGGCGTCCTTCTGGACACCCGGCTGTCAATGGACGATCATGTGACAGCCGTGGCCAGGGGGGCGTTTCACCAGGTTCGCCTGGTGCGCCAATTGCGTCCCCTATCGAACCGGAGCGCCCTTCGCACAGTCACTCATGCGCTTGTGACGTCCCGGCTAGACTCCTGCAACGCTCTCTACATGGGGCTCCCCTTGAGATGCACCCGAAGGCTGCAGTTGGTTCAGAATGCGGCCGCGCGGGCAGTTTCGGGAGTCTTTAGATACTCCCACATAACACCTCTCCTGCGCGAGCTACACTGGCTGCCTGTGGCTTTTCGGGTGTGTTTCAAGGTGTTGATTATCATCTTGAAGGCGCTCCATGGCACGGGACCTAGCTATTTGCGGGATCGTATCCTGCCCCATACATCCCTTCGGCCGATTCGCTCACACAGAGAGGGACTCCTCCAGGTGCCGTCCACTAGGCTGTGCCAGCGGGCGATGCCCAGGGGAAGGGCCTTCTCTGTGATGGGCCCGACCCTCTGGAATGACCTTCTCCCTGACATTAGAATGACCACTGACCTCCGCTCCTTCTGCCGGAAACTCAAAACCCACCTGTTTCAGCTAGCCGGCCTGGCCTAATTCCAGCTTTCCCACCTCAGTTTGTATTTTTAAATTTTATGATTTGGTTTTAAGGTCTAAGTTTTTAATTTTTATAAATTTGTACAGGGGTTATTTAATTCAATTTTAATTATGTATGTCTCGAGTGTATGGTTTTTAAATTTGTACCTGTACACCGCCCCGAGTCCCTTCGGGGAGAGGGGGCGGTCTAGAAGTTTAATAAATAAATAAATAAATAAATTATCTGTATACGGTATTGCGTATCAACACCAACTCTCTTTTTAGCTACGTCTGGTACACTCTGGGCCCATAACCAGTGTTAAGTAATTAAGCTCCTCGTTAGAAGAGCGGGTATGCAGAGAAGCGTAATGAGAGTGATATGGAATAACACGCACAAACCAGCATACAGAGACACTGAATAGTATAAAAATATAGTAGTTTACTATGTAGAAATATAGAGGTATTCAGAGTCCAGTTAACAGTCCAAGTCATACAGGGTTCAGTAATTAAGTTATCAAAATAGTCAGGCTAACACACAACGTATAGCTAAACAGTAGCAAACCACAATACCTCAAAATACACCGATCAGCTTCTAAACAAACAGAGATTTAACAGCCATTCTGGCTCCCTCTTATAGCTGCTTGAGGTAACAAGCCAATTACATCTCTCTAACATTTAAAGTAACAGTAAAGTAATCATAGCTTATATACATTGCCAAGCCAAGCCTAGGGTTACATCCCTAACAGGGAGGCTGCCTGTCAGAACAGCAAGCCACCTTTTCTTTTTTTTTCTTTTTTTAATTTTATTTATTTATTTATTATTAGCGTTTATATACCGCCCCCTCTCCCGAAAGGGACTTTATTAAAAAAATTTAATAAAATTTTTATTTTCAGACAAACACAAACACACAACACATATAACATAAAAGCCTTTTCAATTACACACAGTGTGTCGATTGGTTACAAAGTCTTTCTGTGTCCTTTCCGCAGTCTTCACTTGAATTTTATCAAAATTCACATATTGACAATCAAGATATCTTTGTATACATTGTTATTATGCTTCCTCCTATTCTAAGTCATTCAATCATTTTAGCGCTGATAACATTCTCTAATAGTTTCCAATTCCATGGTTTTTTTTCCATTATTAGTATCAATATAATATACATGTATACAAATTGTTATAATTATTAAACATCCATTAAGCCCAGCTCTTATTACATCCTTTCAACATAAGGCATATTAAATTTGAAATAAATTTATATTATAACATGTTATTACATTATCCTGAAATCATCCAATGATATTACATCTTTCTAATCTATTCTATATAGAATTGTTTATCTTTTATAAAAAGGCTTTTCAACATCATCTCCATGATCCTCACTTACAGTTTGTGTAAGATTTCATATTATCAATCCAGTAAATGCTTTGTTATTGTTATTAATCTTTTATTTGACTATAGCTGTTATTAAGTTGTACATTGCACTCAAAATTTAACTATATTTAACTAAATGTATTGTGACATCATTCTATTATTTTAGCATTGATAACATTCTCTAATGATTTTCAATTCCATGTTTTTCCCCATTATTAGTATCATCAATCTAATATACTTGTATACAAATTGATATAATTATTAAACATCCATTAAGCCTAGCTATTATTACATCCTTTCAACATAAAGCATATTAAATTTAAAGTAAATTTATATTATGACATTTTATTTCATCATCCTGTATCCTTCAGAGATAGTGTAGTCCAATATCTCTTGCCATTTGTAAAGTCTGTATTCTAAATGTTTTCTTGATAAGTCTTATGTGGACTTCTCTTAAGAACTTGTTGTTCATTGCATGTCTTATAAGAATTTGAAACCCTTTATCTGCTCTTTTTATCAGCTTAACTTTTGTTATCATTAGTGCTTCTGCCGAGATTACTCTCATTATTTCTGCCAATTTTTCTCTCCTTTTTTCATCTATTTTCTGACATCCGAAATGAAGATCCGGTTCATCAATTTCTCCTTTCCTTATTTCACACTTGTCATTTCCCTCCAGTCTCAGTTTGCTGTCAGTGTCAACATTTTTCTTATCACTTTCATATGTCTCTGTTATTTTTTCAGCTCTGTCCTCAAACTTCATCACTGTCCCCGTACTTTCTGTATTTTGATCTATAATTTCAAGTCTCTTTTCAATTCTCTCTGTAATTATTAAAAGTGTTTGAATTTCTAAGAAAATTCTTTGCAAAGTTAGTGCCTTTTCTTCTTCACATTGTGCCATTTTCTAGGTTATAAACACTGCCAAAACATCCGAGACTTTTTAGGTCAAACAAATTCAGTGGAGTTTTTCAAATCAAAGCTTTCTCTTTCCTTCAAAGGAACACCTGTATCAACAAAACGTTTTCACTGAGCCTTTCAGTAAACAAAGCTTATAGCTTTATCAGATATTGCCAAGCCTCTAGCCACTAGATGGCAGTGTTACCTCTTTTCCATCTGTTTCTGCCTCTCTGTCCAAGAGAGGAAAAGAAAAAAAAGTGTAAAAATTACGCTCCATCCCAACCTTACGAGAGAAGAAGCTTTTAATCCATGAATACAAAAAATAGAGAAAGTATAGACGAAGAAGCTAAAAAAAGAGACCAGTCCAGTTTAAAAGTAAGAGGCATTTGTAAAGAGTCCATCCATAGAAAACAAAGTTAAGGTAGAAAAGATAACACGATCATCTTACACCAGAGTTAATTCGCCACTTATTTTCTTCTGTCTTCAATTTTATTTTAAATTCCAATTATTTGGGGTTTTCCCTTCTCTAATAATAAAAAAAATTCTCACCAATTCGACACACTCCTGTACTGCTTCTGTTTCAGAGGCTTGTCCCAACCTTCTGCAGCCATTTTGGTTGCTTCTCTTGTAGCTGGCAAAAAGAGCTTTCTCCTGGATCAATCAGGGGCTTTGCGATGCCCCTGAGATCAGCAGGACATGCTCTTCTCTATCACTATTCCTTCAGAGCAGTTTAGGTCCAAAAGGACCATCCAGAAACAGAGATATCGACAGCAATCCTGGAGACCCAAGATTGCATGTCGTGTCGTTGCGACGTCAAGACCCTCCCCTCCCACCTTTTCTTTTTAGGCTTCAGGCCTGCCACACTTTCTACTGTGGGAAATGGGAGGGGGGATTATACAGAGTTGGGTGATATGTAGCCATAATAACATTCTTCTTAGAAAGTCAAGGTCATTCTTTGTCTCTGCACCCGGGCGGATCTGGATGGGAGGAATCTGTGTTTGTGGCAGTGAAAGATTGGACCATGTGATGAACTTGTGGGTGTTGGGACAGGATCGTGAACTTTCAACTGGGTGGGAAAACCTGGAAGCTTTCAGATTTGGCTTTTGCCAGATGTGCCAACATGACATCTCTAATAAAGTGGAACTTTGAGGAAACTCAAGCCTCTGAGTTTTATTTCGTTGGGGGTGTTTTTTGGAACCCTGACATTGGAAGGATGGAAGGCTGAGTCAACCTTGAGCCTGGTGAGATTTGAACTGCCAAATTGCAGGCAGCCAACAGTCAGCAGAAGTAGCCTGCAGTACTGCACTCTAACCACTGCACCACCACGGCTCAGATCAGAGACAAATAAGAACAACTAGGAGAATAAGACCTATATATAAGTAAAGGAGATGGAGGGAGAAATTGAGACATTGTCAATAAATATAAATGGACTGAACTTCCCCATAAAAAGAAACAAAAATTATAGACGATTACAAAAGTTAAAAGTAGATATAATTTGTCTTCAAGAAACCCGCATAAAGAAGCAACACAGCAAATTATTGGAGTGCCCCAAAATTGGGAAATTACATTTTTCATCAGCACAACAAAAGAAAAGAGTGGTAGCTCTACAGGTGAAACTCGAAAAATTAGAATATCGTGCAAAAGTTCATTTATTTCAGTAATGCAACTTAAAAGGTGAAACTATTATATGAGATAGACTCATTACATGCAAAGCAAGATAGTTCAAGCCGTGATTTGTCATAATTGTGATGATTATGGCTTACAGCTCATGAAAACCCCAAATCCACAATCTCAGAAAATTAGAATATTACATGCAATCAATAAAACAAGGATTGTACATAGAACAATATCGGACCTCTGAAAAGTATAAGCATGCATACATACTCAGTACTTGGTTTGGGCCCCTTTTGCAGCAATTACTGCCTCAATGTGGCGTGGCATGGGAGCTATCAGCCTGTGGCACTGCTGAGGGGTTATGGAAGACCAGAATGCTTCAATAGCGGCCTTCATCTCTTCTACATTGTTCGGTCTCATGTCTCTCATCTTTCTCTTGGCAATGCCCCATAGAAGCCCCTCTACAGGGTAGAGCAGAGGAATTTGGGGAATATCTGCAGGATAAAATCGCCCAAATCGGGAGCGAATGGGTCTCCCTCAGTGATCCAGGGGTGACGTCGGAGGCGAGTCTTGAGGGACCACTCTGGGAGGAGTTTGACTCTGTTGCCGCCGAGGATATGGACAGGTTACGCGGGCGACTGAGGGCCACCACATGTTTGCTGGACCCGTGTCCCTCCTGGCTGATACTGGCAGCCTGGGAGGTTACACGAGGCTGGCTCCTGGGACTAGTGAACGCTTCATTGAGGGAGGGGTCCTTGCCAGCTGTCTGGAAAGAGGCGGTGGTGAGGCCCCTACTTAAGAAGCCTTCCCTGGACCCATCAGAGCTTGCCAATTATCATCCTGTCTCCAACCTTCCCTTCTTAGCGAAGGTTGTAGAGAGTGTGGTGGCGCAACAGTTCCCTCGTCACCTGGAGGAAATTGACTATCTAGACCCGCGCCAGTCCGGTTTCCGGCCCGGTCACAGCACGGAGACGGCTTTGGTCGCGTTGGTGGATGATCTCTGGAGGGCGAAGGATGGGGGTTGTTCCTCCATCCTAGTCCTATTAGATCTCTCAGCGGCTTTCGATACCATCGACCATGGTATCCTGTTGCGTCGGCTGGAGGGATTGGGAGTGAGGGGCACCGTGCTGCGGTGGTTCTCCTCCTACCTCTCCGGACGGACGCAATGTGTGTTGGCAGGGGAGCAGAGGTCGACCCTGAGGCCACTCACTTGTGGGGTGCCACAGGGTTCGGTCCTCTCACCTCTCCTGTTCAAGACATACATGAAGCCGCTGGGTGAGATCATTCGAGGTTTCGGGGTTGAGTATCATCTATATGCTGATGATACTCAGTTATACATCTCCACCCCGAACCACCCCAACGAAGCCGTTGAGGTGATGTCCCGGTGCCTGGAAGCCGTACGGGTCTGGATGGGCGACAACAGACTCAAGCTCAACCCTTCCAAGACGGAGTGGCTGTGGTTACCGGCACCCCGGTTCAGCCAGTGGGCTCCATCTCTGGCCATTGGGGGTGAGCAACTCCCCCCCATGGACCGGGCGCGCAATTTGGGCATCCTCCTAGACACGCGGCTGTCGCTGGACGACCACGTGACGGCCGTGGCTAGGGGGGCCTTCCACCAGGTTCGTCTGGTGCGCCAATTGCGCCCCCTACTGGACCGGGATGCCCTTCGCACAGTCACTCACGCCCTGGTGACGTCCCGCCTGGATTACTGCAATGCTCTCTACATGGGGCTCCCCTTGAGATGCACTCGAAGGCTACAGCTGGTCCAGAATGCAGCCGCGCGGGTAATTATGGGGAGTACCAGGTACTCCCATGTAACACCTCTCCTGCGTGAGCTGCACTGGCTACCTGTGGCTTTTCGGGTGCGTTTCAAGGTGTTGATTCTCACCTTTAAAGCACTCCATGGCTCAGGACCTAGTTATTTGCGGGATCGCATCCTACCCCATACATCCCTGCGACCAATTCGCTCCCACAGAGAGGGACTCCTCCGGGTGCCGTCCGCCAAACAATGCCAGCGGGCGACGCCCAGGAGTAGGGTCTTCTCTGTGATGGGCCCGACCCTCTGGAACGACCTCCCCCCTGACATTAGAATCATTACTGATCTCCGCTCCTTCCGTAAGGAACTCAAGACCCACCTGTTCCAATTAGCTGGCCTGACCCAATCGCAATCATGATCTAATCCCTTGACCTTCCTGACTGGTTATTTTAAATCTTGGGGTATTTTAATTTGGTTTTTAATCATTAATTAATCTATGCACTATTGTACAGACTTGTGTTTAATTTGTTTTTATGGGGTTTTGTAATTGCTGTATATAATGTTTTTATAATGTTTTTATTCTGTCTGTACACCGCCCCGAGTCCCCTAGGGGAGAGGGAGCGGTTGACAAATCCAATAAATAATAATAATAAAAAAAGATTCTCTATGGGGTTCAGGTCAGGCGAGTTTGCTGGCCAATCAAGCACAATACTCCCACGGTCATTGAACCAGGTTTTGGTGCTTTGGGCAGTGTGGGCAGGTGCCACGTCCTGCTGGAAAATGAAGTCAGCATCCCCATAAAGCTCATCTGCGGAAGGAAGCATGAAGTGCTCCAAAATCTCCTGATAGACGGCTGCGTTGACCCTGGACTTAACGAACCACAGTGGACCAACACCAGCAGATGACATGGCTCCCCAAATCAACACAGACTGTGGAAACTTCACACTGGACTTCAAGCATCTTGCAGTGTGTGCCTCTCCATTCTTCCTCCATACTCTGGGTCCTTGGTTTCCAAATGAGATGCAAAAGTTGCTCTCATCAGGAAAGAGGACTTTGGACCAATGAGCAACAGACCAGGTCTGTTTTTCTTTAGCCCATGTAAGATGCTTCTGACGTTGTTTGTTGTTTAGGAGCAGCTTGACAAGAGGAATACGACATTTGAAGCCCATGTCCAGGATCCATCTGTGTGTGGTGTCTCTTGATGCACTGACTCCAGCCTCAGTCCACTCCTTGTGAAAGTCCCCAACGCTTTTGAATGGCCTTTTCCTGACAATCCTCTCCAGGCTGCGGTCATCCCTGCTGCTTGTGCACCTTTTTCTTCCACACTTTTCCCTTCCACATAACTTTCTATTAATGTGCTTTGATACAGGACTTTGGGAACATCCAACTTCTTTTGCAATTCCCTTTTGAGGCTTTCCCTCCTTATGGAGGGTGTCAATGATGGTTTTCTGCACAACTGTCAGGTCAGCAGTCTTTCCCAGGATTGTGATTCCTACTGAACCAGACTTGAGAGACCATTTAAAGGCTCAGGAACCCTTTGCGGGTGTTATGGCTTAATTAGCTGCTTAGAGTGGGACACTTTGAGCCTAGAATATTGTACCTTTTCACAATATTCTAATTTTCTGAGATTGTGGATTTGGAGTTTTCATGAGCTGTAAGCCATAATCATCACAATTATGACAAATCACGGCTTGAACTATCTTGCTTTGCATGTAATGAGTCTATCTCATATATTAGTTTTACCTTTTAAGTTGCATTACTGAAATAAATGAACTTTTGCACGATATTCTAATTTTTCGAGTTTCACCTGTATATATTAAGGAAACAATACACTCTAAACAAATATATAAGGATGAAGAAAGGAGAATTTTAATGGTGGAGATAGTGATGAACCAAAAAAAGATACTTTTGACAGCAATATATGCGCCAAATCACAAGCAAGAAGAATTTTTATCAAAAACTGTATAAGAAGATATTGGAAATGGAATATGAAAACATTTGTGTTGTAGGAGATTTCAATGCAATTGTAGACACAAAATTAGATTATAGAACAGCGATGGCGAACCTTTTTTGGCTCGCATGCCACAAGTGGGGGGAGTGCAGGGGGGTCGTGTGCGGGCGTGCCGCACCCATAATGCAATGCGCAACCCCCCCATTTTTACATGCTTTTTTCTCCCTCCCCAGGCTCCAGAAGCTTTATAGGAGCCTGGGGAGGGTGAAAAGTGCCTCCCCCGCCCCCCCGGAGGCCCTCCGGAGGCTTCAGGGATCGTCCGGAGGCTTCCCTGAAGCCTTCGGAATGCTTAAAATGACTATGTTTTAGTCTCCAGTCCCCTAATCATCTTTGTTGCTCTTCTCTGCACTCTTTCTAGAGTCTCCACATCTTTTTTACATCGTGGTGACCAGAACTGAATGCAGTATTCCAAGTGTGGCCTTACCAAGGCATTATAAAGTGGTATTAACACTTCACGTGATCTTGATTCTATCCCTCTGTTGATGCAGCCTAGAACTGTGTTGGCTTTTTTGGCAGCTGCTGCACACTGCTGGCTCATATTTAAATGGTTGTCCACTAGGACTCCAAGATCCCTCTCAGTTACTACTACTGAGCAAGGTATCACCTATACTGTACCTGTTCATTCAGTTTTTGAACAAAGAACAAAGCAAAATTTCTTTGAAAACACCAACAAACCAGGAAGATGGTTAGCTTATAAACTGAAAAAAAGAGAGAGAAGAAACTGATAAGCAAACTGCAAGATGTGAAAGGAAACCTACAGTTTCAAAATGAGATTAAAAAGACAATAATTCAGGAATATTATGAAAAACTATATGATAAAGAAAAAATTCCAGAGGAAGGATAATACAATACTTGGAAAAAGCTAAACTACCCAAAGTGTCTGAAAACATTAAAAATATGTTAAATGAAAGAATAACGATAATGGAGCTGACAGAGGCGATAAAGAGACAAAAAAATAACAAGTCCCCAGGACCAGATGGATTACCAGCAGAAGTATATAAACACTTACAGGATACACTGAGTTTGTCAATGTTAGAGGTTTACAATGAGGCATTACTAAAGGCTAAGATACCAAATACTTGGATAGAAGCAAACATTACTAAGAAGACTCAGACCTGACACAGATAAAGAACTATAGGCCTATATCTGTCAACTAGTGAAGCTTCCCTGACCTGCTCTCGAGTTGCCATAGGCAGGGGGATGGGAAATTGCGCCTTGCCGCTGCACCATGGAATTTATTCCTCAGTCATAACAAGATGCAAATCAAGGCCATCTCCGTGGATACCAGCAATGCCTGGAGGGAGTGACTTCTACAACCAGCAAAATTACCTTGTTGGGGAATGTGACACACTTTGGGAAGAGGGGGAAACAGGGTCAGAGGCAAGGCGTGAGGGGGGTGAAGTCAGAGGTAATGGCTTCACCTAGGTAATACTGACATGGTGCTCCTAATAAAATATTGGATTTTTATTGCCAGATGGTTTGAGACTCTTAATTGTGTTAGGCCACTGGTCGGAACCCTGACATCAAGCCAACTCTCATAAAACTAATTAAAGACAACCGGGATTCCTGAGCCCCGGACTCCCCACCTGCTCTCCAATACCTGGGGTGCATGGAAAGGAACTCAGGATACCATGGCAGAAGGCGGGGTCTCCAAGGAAAGCCTGTTTCTGGCAACAGAGAAAGAGGTAGTCCCTACTCCAAGTCAGGGAACTCCAGGAACCAGCAGCCAAGTCGGAATCCCAGTGCAGCAGTTGCTGACCATGGAAACTGAGACATAAAGAACGCCCGGCTCAACAACTGAAATGGAAAGGGATGAGTATTGGTGGAAAAAATCCCTAAAACAGCTGAGGTTGAGTTCCCCCACCCAAACTACCATTTTAAGATGCAGTCCATAAGTGGGCTAGAGGGATTGAAGTGGAGGAAGGAGTGGGAAGAGATCAGAACCCCAAAGCTCCTACTTGAAACCTGAAGTGAATCCCTGGAGCAATTGAGAGAGAAATTTGGCCGAGCCACCATTCGCGATGAGGGGCCATCATACTGACCAAAGGAAAGAGGGAAAGAGATGGGTGGGTGCAGTCAACCTCCTTGAATGGAAGGGAAGCCTGATTCAACCCACAAAGCTCCAATTGCCCAGCCCCAAGCTCAGACTGGAATCAACCGTGGAGGAGCCGAGTGGGGCACCCCGCCCCCTCAAAGTTGGAGAGGCAGGCAAGAACACAGACCCTCTTCTCCACCAGCCCGAAGGGAATTGAGCCTGAGGCAGCTGCCAGTTGTTCCCCTGTGCCGCAGACAACCCATCCAGGTGGGGCAAGCTCCCCCTCCACAAGCTAGAGCCGACAGAAACCATCAAGCACTCCAGGCACAGGCAGATGGGGCCCAACAAGAAGGGGGAGTGGCAGGATTGAACGAGCCGCCCCAATTCAGGACAATGTACGATGGGGACCCAGACCAACTGGCTCTATTCCTCAACTCCGCTGAAGTCCATTCAAACTGCTATGGGCACCTCTGCCCATCTCATAGAGCCATGGTGAATGCTATTGCCATGGGACTGGAGAGAAAAGCTAGAGTGGTTGGCAGCCCTCCATAAGAGGAGAGCCCCCCAGCTGCAAGACGTTGATGAATTCCTGCAAGAACGGAAAACCAGGTTTGAGGAAGCGGAGGATGACCAGTATGCGAGGGATGAGATCCGGAGTTTAAAGCAGATAGGGTGACCCATTAAATAACACATTTGTGAGTTCAGAAGGGTCATAGGGAAGCTACCGCCCTGCCCAGAGGAGCTACTGGTTCATTTTTTCAGAGAGAGCTTGGATAAGCAGATCAGCGTATTCACCATCTATCGGGACATTCCTAACCGGCTCTCTGACTGGTTTTGAGTGGTGATTAAGGTTGATAGCGGCTTGTGTGCAAATGACATGCAGAGGCAGCCAGGTCCTAGAGAGAGAGGACAAGCAGATTGGAGATGATCTGGCCGATGGGAAGCCGTGGCAGCCCAGCCAGCCACAAGATCAACCCTCCCCCGAGGCCAGTTAAAATGCTACATATGCAGAGGAGTAGGCCATTTTGCATTGGCCTGCACAACCCCAGCCACAAAGCCCAAGCCAGAACCACCACCCAGGGCGCGACCAGAACGGGGGCCCAGGCATGCTGCCAACAAGTCTTGAAAAGCCCTCCAGACTGTAGAGGTCCTTCCCTACCCAGCCGAAGGGGTGGGACGACCCACAGCCGACAATGACCAATCCCTGGAACCCTATGACAGCGAGGATGAGGGGAAAAAGGACCCGATGGTGAGTGAACTTATCCACCCTTTCACCTTCCCAATATGTCTCACTGCCCCAAAAACAGGGACCTAGGGCACATTTGAAGCCCTAATAGACTCATGCTGCACCAGATGTCTGATTAACTTGCCCACAGTCCTGAAGCTAGGCTTCAGAGCAAAGAAATTGACCCTTCCAATTAAGTTTGAACAAGTCGACGGGTTCCTATTGGAGAGAACCCACGCCACCCACTTAACCAAACCAGTGAGGCTGGAGCTAGCAGACCACTGGGAATCAATTAGATTTGTAATAGCTCCCAAAATGACAGAGGCGGTCATACTAGGGCTCTCTTGGCTAGACAAGTGGGGCCCAACCATTTGGTGGAGAGGAGGCAGCCGGATGAAGGAAATAGAGGTAAGGCTACGTGAAGACATGCGTAGTAAGCTACCGTGATCTCAGTAGCTGGTTATCTTGGATACCTATGAGCTCACCTAATTAGCAGAACCAGATGTGGGAAGAGAGGAAAGGTTACGTGCAGACATGCGCATTAGATGGCCATGATCTCAGTGACCAATGACCTCAACTGTTTATGAGAACCAGGTAGTACCAGGAAGATATGTGAAGCCTCTACTCTGGCTGGGATGGACTTAAATATTGACAGGAGTAATAAGAGAGAATGTACCAATAAGATGCTGTTGCTACCCCTGCTTTGCTTTGCTTGTTAAAACTTTATAAAAGCCAAATAAACTCTGCGTAAGGCAGACAGACATTTTGGACACCACTGCTTGATGGATTTCTAAAAACCTACAGCTGGACGCTGAGAATAGCAAGAGGCCCCCAAGCCTCTCCCCCACCAACAAACAGAGGAATCACCCCCACAGGAAGCTTCTGCCAGGGCCCCAGCAGAGCAACTGGCGGCCAAGTCTGAAGAGACCCCAGAAGCTGGAAGAATCCCAGGACAAAAACCTAGCAAGGGGGTTCATTGAGCCAGCAAAGCCACGAGTTGCAGCCCCAGTCCTATTCAAAGAAAAAAAAGACGGGACTGTGAGATTGTGTGTTGACTTTCATGCGATAAACAGCATATGTGTGCACAATTTATACCCTCTCCCCCTCATGAAGGACAGGTTGTCCCACTTAGCCAAAGGAAAGGACTTCACTAAACTAGACCTCAGAGAAGCTTATTACTGGGTCTGAATCAGAGAGGGAGATGAATGGAAAACTGCCTTCAACTGCCCTCTAGGAAGTTTCCAATTTAAAGTCATGCCTTACAGGCTGCAGTGTCCTCCGGTGGTATTTATGCAACTGATAAACGAAGTGCTGCATGAGCACCTCTACAAGGGTATCCTTGTCTACCTGAACGACATTCTCATTTTTACTGAGACCATGGAGGACCACATACCCGTAGTCCAGTGTTGGTGAACCTTTTCGGCACCAAGTGTTGAAATGGGAGCATGCACGCTAGAAACTGGAAGAGCAGCTGCCCAGTGTGAATGCATGTGCTGGGACGATGATCTTCTGGTTTCTGGCACACGCATGCCAGCTGGTCTTCATGCACATCAGAAACCAAAAGACCAGGTGGCTGGTGCGCATGCGTGTGTGAAGACCAGCTGGCTGGTGAGCCAGAACCTGGAAGAGCAATGGGCAACAGCTCGCATGCTCAGAGATGGCTCTTCATGCCACTTCCGGCACACGTGCCATAGTTTCGCCATCATGGCCCTAGTCCATCAGGTACTTGAAAAGCTTTTAGCAGCAAACCTATATGTCAAGCTGTCGAAATGGACCCCCTCACACTCGCAGACAGCTACAAAGCTTCCTGGGATTTGCAAACTTCTACAGGCAATTCATCCCCTCCTTTGCAAAAATTGCCAAACCTATGACAGACCTGCTAAAAACAGGGAGCCCAGGGGGCGAAGCCCCACCCTGGGCAACCCCTCCAGTGGAACCTCACTTGCCAAGGGGCATTTGAAATGCTAAAATAGCTATGTGCAAGAGAACTGGTACTGAAACATCCCGAACAACCCTTCATCATACAAGCCAATGCCAGTGACGTGGCAGTGGGAGCCGTGTTACTCTAAAGAAATTCCCAGGGGAACCTACAGTCCTGTGCCTATACATCCCATAAACTCACTGACATGGAGAGATGGTGGGCAGTGTGGGAAAAGGAGGCTTTTGCAGTAAGATGGGCACTACTAAACTGGTGCCACCTTCTGGAAGGGGGGAGAAACCATTTGAAGTCTGGACTGACCATAAGAATCTGGAGGCCCTTAGGACTCCACAGAAACTAACGCCCAAACAGGTCCACTGGGCTCAATACTTCAACCGATTCAACTTCATGCTAAAACACATCCTAGGGGGGAGGAATTTCCTAGCTGACGCCCTCTCCCACATGCCCCAATACAAATGCGAGCAAGAGGTAGTAGACACTATCATTCCACTTTCCCAAACTGCAGCCCAAGTGACCACCCACCAACAATGCCGCAACCAGCAGGACCCACCCGCAAGCAATCTAATTGCAAAGTTTAAAACTGAACTGGAAACAGGCCCCTGGTTCTGTGACAACCAGCACATCCTGACAAAAAGAGAGGACCTAGTGTGGAAGGGGGCAAAACTCTACGTCCCCGAGTCCCTACGCACCTCAATCCTCTGCAGAAGCCATGATGTCAAGTCGATGGCCAATTTTTGGTTCCTAAAAACTTTACACCTGGTGAGGAGACAATTCTGGTGGCCCAGCTTGAAGAAAGATGTAGACAGCTATGTAAAAAGCTGCACGATCTGCGCCATCATGAAAAGGAGACCTGGAAGACTCCCCGGACTGCTTCAACAGGTGGTAGAGCCAACGAGACCGTGGGAGGAGGTCGCAATGGACTTTATACTTGAATTGCCAAAGAGTTGGGGGAATACAGTGAAATGGACTGTGATTGTCTTATTCTCCCAGCAGGCACACTTCATACCCTGCAGCAGACTACCCTCAGCCCACCAGTTAGCCAAACCCTTCCTGAAGCACATCTACCGCATGCATGGAGTACCATGCAGAATCATCTCGAACAGAGGAGTGAAATTCATGGCTAAGTTCTGGAGGGAGTTATTGCGGTCCATTGGATTGTACCCGGGGCCTTAGCTTGGCGTTCCATCTGAGCACCAATGGTGGGGCAGACTTCTCCATGGTAGAACAGTACTCGAGGTGCTATGTGAACTACCAGCAGTCCAATTGGGCTGACCTTCTGCCATTCGCAGAGGTTGCTTATAATAATGCTGTTCACAGTAGTACGGGACTAACCCCTTTCAAGGTAGTAAGTGGTATGGACTTTGTCCCAGTGCTGGAATACACAAGGGAACCCCACTCCTCAGTCAGTTTGACTGACTGGGTGTCAATACTGAAAGTGTTGTGGGAAAATGTCAAATGTATACTCTGCAAGAGTACATGAGTGAGGTCTCGTTGCTTAGCCAGGATTCGGCCTGGAATGAAGCTGCCCTCATGGCTGCGTTCCACGATGGGTTGTCAGAGGAGCTGCAGGACTTAATTTAATTTATTTTTAATTTAATTAGCGCTTCTAGACCGCCCCCTCTCCCAAAAGGGACTCGGGGCGGTGTACAGTCCATATCAAAAACATCATAAATAAAATTTAAACAATTAAAATTATTAAATGGATAAATACATAAATAAGAGGAGGATAAAAATAGACAGAACTGTAATTGCTAAATAAATAATTTAAAATATACAGAATTTAAAACCCCAGTGTCCTATAAAATTAAGTCCCCTAAAAAACCAGTAGGAAATATATATGCCAGGAGGTAGACGTTAAAAATTATGCCAGGCCAGCCAGTCGGAACAGGTGTGTCTTCAGTTTCTGCCGGAAGGAGCGGAAGTCAGTGGTGGTTCTAATGTCGGGGGGGAGGTCATTCCAGAGGGTTGGGCCCATCACAGAGAAGGCCCTACTCCTTGGTGTCGCCCGTTGGCATTGCCTAGTGGACGGCACCAGGAGAAGCCCCTCCCTGTGAGAGCGAATTGGTCGCAGGGATGTGTGTGGGAGGATGCGATCCCGCAGGTAACTAGGCCCTATGCCATGGAGCGCTTTGAAGATGGTGGTCAAAACCTTGAAACGCACCCGAAAGACCACAGGTAGCCAGTGCAGCTCGCGCAGGAGCGGTGTTACGTGGGAGTACCTAGTACTCCCCATGACTGCCCGCGCGGCTGCGTTCTGGACTAGCTGCAGTCTTCGTGCGCGTCCCAAGGGAATCCCCATGTAGAGAGCATTACAGTAGTCCAGGCGAGACGTCACCAGCGCATGAGTGACCGTGCGTAGGGCATCCCGGTCCAGTAGGGGGCGCAATTGGCGCACCAGGCGAACCTGGTGGAACGCCCCCCTTGCCACGGCTGCCACATGGTCGTCCATTGACAGCTGGGCATCTAGGAGGACGCCCAAATTGCGCGCCCGTTCCACAGGGGGCAGTTGTTCGCCCCCTATGGCCAGCGTTGGAGTCAGCTGACTGAACCGAGGTGCCGGTAGCCACAGCCACTCAGTCTTGGAGGGGTTGAGTTTGAGTCTGTTGTCCCCCATCGAGACCCCGACGGCTTCCAAACACCGGGACATCACTTCGACAGCCTCGCTGGGGTGATTTGGGGTTGAAACGTACAGCTGAGTATCATCAGCGTACAGATGGTATTCAACCCCAAAACCACGGATGATCTCCCCCAGCGGCTTCACATATGTGTTGAACAGGAGGGGCGAGAGGACCGACCCCTGCGGCACCCCACAAGTGAGTGACCTCAGGGTCGACCTCTGCCCCCCTGTCAACACACATTGCGACTGGTCGGAGAGGTAGGAGCCGAACCACCGTAAAACGGTGCCTCCGACTCCCATCCCCTCCAGCCGGCGCAATAGGATACCATGGTCGATGGTATCAAAAGCCGCTGAGAGGTCTAATAGGACCAGGATAGAGGAACAACCTCTATCTCTGGCCCTCCAGAGATCATCAACCAGCACGACCAAGGCTGTCTCTGTGCTGTGCCTGGGTCGGAAGCCGGACTGGCGTGGGTCTAGATATTCAGATTCGTCAAGGTGTCGTGGAAATTGCTGTGCCACCACATTCTGAACAACCTTCGCTAAAAAGGGAAGGTTGGAGACTGGACGATAATTAGCCAGCTCCATTGGGTCCAGTGAAGGCCTCTTGAGTAAGGGCCTCACCACCGCCTCTTTCAAGGCAGTTGGTAAGAAGCCCTCACCCAATGAGGCGTTCACCAGGCCCAGAAGCCAGCCTCGTGTCACCTCCCAGGATGCCAGTACCAGCCAGGAGGGACACGGGTCCATTAAACATGTGGTGGGTCGCAGCCGTCCACGCAACCTGTCCAAATACTCGGGGGCAACAGAGTCAAACTCCTCCCAGAATGGTCTCACAAGACTCACTGTTGACGGCTCGTCCGGCCCACTGGAGGGGGCCCATCCGCTCCTGATCTGAGCGACTTTGTCCTGCAGATATTCCCCAAACTCCTCTGCTCTACCCTGCAAGGGTGCCCCCCGCGTCCCCTGTGACAGGAGAGAGCGGGTCACCCTAAACAGGGCGGCAGGGCGGTTATCCGCGGACGCAATAAGAGCGGCACAATGTCTACGTTTGGCCGCTCTCAATGCCACAAGGTAGGTCCGTAAGTAGGCTCTTACCTGTGTTCGATCAGACTCGGAGCGTGAGGATCTCCACCTGCTCTCTAGACGTCTCTAGAGAGACGAGCTGGTCTTGGTCGATATTCCTCCAAACCTCAACACGCTGGTCCATCTTTGCCTTAGGATCGATGCCCGGTTGCAGAGACAGGGCAGTCGCCTTGCCTCCCAGGAGACCCGGGTTGTCCTGGTCGTGCGTGAGACCCCAGCTCCACTGGAGGAGCCCATGGAATTAGGCACAGCCAGACCCCACCTGTCAGTGATTGAGAAAAACAGACAACGCTCAGGGGTGTCGTGTTTCTATTGTGGGGAACCTGGGCACATGGCCACCTCTTGCCCCAAGAAATGACGAGGGGCATTGGCTCCTGGGCCTGCCCCACAGCCACAGAAACCCCTGTCGGGAAACACCCTGAGCCTGACCTAGGGGAGACCCTGGGCCAGCCGTGCATCAACACCAAGTCATGCCCAGCGGATGTGGCCCCCGGACTTCCTCGGCACTTGATCCTGGCGGCACAGGTATTCCTGTCCAGTAGTCCACAGGGGATTCTGGCACATGCCCTGGTCGACTGCGGAGGCACAACAAACTTTATGGATGTGGCGTTTGCAGCCAAATATGCAGTCCCTCTGTCAGTGTTCCAAATATCATCCAGAATTAAATCAGAGTCCAAGGCAGAGCTTTCCTCAAAGTTCCAATGTAATAAGAGAGACATGTTGATACATCTGTGGGAACCCGAATCTGAAAGCTTCCTGGGGTTCCCACCCAGTTGAAAGTTCATGACCTTGTCCCCACACCCACAAGTCCATCACATGGTCCAATCTTCCACTGCCACACTGGCATTTCCACCCATCTAGTTCTGGTCAGGTGCAGAGGTGCGGAGACAAAGGATGACCTTGGCTTCTAGAAAGGAATGTTTTATTTTGACAACAACACATTCTACAATTCTACTCCTTACTATTCCCCCTCCCAATTACCCCACTAATGAAACAGCATAGTAAAATGAGCTAAGGCAAGCTCTGCCACCACTGCCATGAGGCGCGTCTGTGCAGAACTCCCCAGGGAAAGGTGTGTCAAGCCAGCCTCCCTTAGCAACCAAGAAAGAAACCACTTAACTCCATTTTGCAGAATTAAGAATACTTTTACTGGTTATGAAAAGATAGCAGCTAAGCATAGCAAGATCTGAGGCAAAAGCGCGCAAAATCATACATATCTATATGTGACCAACCCCCTCCCCCTGGTAACCCTCATCCCACTGTCCAATCTGTAAATCCCTTAGGTGTCATGTGAGTTCCATCTTCAAGGAGCATCATCAGGTTGGTAAGCAGGACGGTTGGCCTTGACCGACACCAAGCACCAATCTCCAGCATGCGCAGTAGACGGTGAGACCAAAACTCCCTTTTTACAATCTCTCCTGTACTAAAACTTCCCCTCCCAAACACCAGGCCCACCCTCCCCATTCCAATGGCAGCCGAAAGCAAATAGCGAAACAGAGGCTGACATCCGGCCTTCCTCCAGGAAAAGAAGTCATCCCTGCAAGAAAATGAAACAATAGAAAAGACAACATATGACATGTGTGATTCAAATATGATCAAGGCTTATACTTAGCGTAGAACTTCTGTAAGAGTCGAGGAGCTCTAACATGAGATTTATCAACCCACTCAGCCTGGGAGGGGGGAAAATGCTTCCAGGATACCAGATATTGAATTCGATAGATTTCCTTAACCTCAAAGTGTTGTTCTCCCTCAATAAGAAGAGGGGCAGGGGGTGTAGGTAGGGGCGCACAAAAAGAAGTGTGCTCTGGTTTCAACAGGTTTACATGAAACACAGGATAAATCCACTTAAGATGCTTTGGTAACTCCAATCGTACAGAAACAGGATTAATGATTTTCACAATAGGGAAAGGACCGACATACTTTGGCCCCAGTTTCTTTGATTGCTGGGTGGTTTGTAGAAACTTGGTGGACAAAAACACTCAATCTCCTACTTTGTACTCCCTTTGCTTCACCCTCTTTTTGTCAGCCTGTTTCTTGTGTGCCCGGTGAGCAGCCTCCAATGCCTTGCGGGTCATGGGCCAAATTTGGCGAAGCTGGTCACTCCACTCAGAGAGGGACAAAATTTGCGGTTTTTCTCGCGGCAACTCAGGAATTGGTACAAAGTCCTGTCCAAACACAACTCTGAAAGGCGTCAAGCTGGTACTGCTGTGCACAGAGTTGTTGTATGCCACCTCAGCATGTGGTAACAGTTCAGCACAGTTACCTTGTTGATAATTGATGAAACACTGGAGGTACTGTTCCAAAACAGAATTAGTCCATTCACAAGCCCCGTTAGTCTGAGGATGGTGGGCGGAGCTTAGCCCCTGGGCAGAGCCAATTAGCTTCAGAAACTCCTTCCAGAAGAGGGAGGTGAACTGGACCCCCCCCTATCCAAAATTATGCATTCAGGTACTCCATGTAACCAGTATACATGTGAAATAAACAACTTAGCTAACGACTTAGCTGATGGGATTTTGGAACAGGGTACAAAATGAACTTGTTTGGAAAACAGGTTAGTAATTACCCAAATCACGTTATTTCCTAGACTCTCTGGCAATTCGACAATGAAATCCATCGATATCTCCTTCCATGGGGCCTCAGGGCGGGCCACACCTTGGAGAAGGCCCTGGGGTTTTCCCGGTGGGTGCTTTGCAGCAGCACAAATGTGACAACTGGCTATGTAGCACTCAATGTCTTTTTTCAATGAAGGCCACCAAAATTGTGTCTTAACCAGATGTAAAGTCTTTACAAATCCAAATTGGCCTGCCATTCTTGAATTGTGGGCCCGTTGAAGAACAATAGTTTTCAGGTCAGCAGGAACATACAATTTAGCCCCTACCCAAGCCAGTCCATCCTTCATAGTGCATTCGTTTGAATATTCCTTGAACCAGTCATCGGACTCAAGGCCCTCCTTGAGTTTGCACATGAGGTCCGTCGTGACCTCTAAATTCGAAATGCCTTGGCTTCTAGTGATCACCGGGGCAGCTAGACTTTTTTCTGGGATGACTGGGTGAACTACACTCAGCTTAGAGCTGTTGTATTGGGGAAGCCTAGACAAGGCATCGGACATGAAGTTCTCCCCCCCTCCCCCGGAATGTACTTGAGGGTAAAGTTGAAACGGTTGAAATGTTGTGCCCAACGCACCTGTTTAGGAGATAGCTTACGTAGGGTCTTCAATGCTTCCAAATTTTTATGATAAGTCCATACTTCAAAAGGGTTTTTCGCCCCTTCTGGGAAATGTCGCCAGGTCATCAGAGCCCATCTGACCGCAAAAGCTTCCTTTTCTCATATAGCCCATCGTCTCTCCGTCTCTGTCAGTTTGCGAGATGTGTAAGCGCATGGCTGCAATTTTACATCAGCGTTCATTTGAAGTAATACTGCCCCCACTGCCATATCACTGGTATCAGCTTGAATGATAAATGGTGCCTCCATATCAGGGTGTATCAAAACGGGTTCAGCTGCAAAGACTCACTTTAATTTCTTGAAAGCGGCTTGACGCTCCATAGTCCAATTCAAAGGCTTACCTGGTGTAGGCTTGGCCTCCCCTTTTGACTTTAGGAGATTTGTAATGGGCAGAGCAATGCTGGCGAACGAGGGGATAAATTGACGATAAAAATTTGCAAATCCAAAAAAACTTTGTAATTGTTTGCGAGTGAGAGGAGGTGCCCATTCAGTTACAGCCTGGACTATTGCCAGATCCATCTCGATGCCATTGTGGGAGATGTGATAGCCCAAGTAATCAATTTTCTCTTGATGAAATTCACATTTAGACAATTTGGCATAAAGTTCTGTGGCCCAGAGTTTCTTGAGTACTGATCGTACTAAAGTCATGTGTTCATCACGTGTTTCTGTGTAGATAGGGATGTTGTCAAGGTAGACCATCACGCCTTTCCCAGAAGAGAAGAAAAAGTTTAAAATCCACTGCCACTCTCGCCTTCAATGTCTCTTTTATATATGAAAATATTTTTCTTTTAGATTTGCTTAAACATAAGATTCTTTTAATTTTTTTAAAAGGTGAGGGTTCTATCTTTTCTTTTCTTTCCCTTCCCTTGTCCAAAATATTCCACAAAGACACCTGCAAGGGAACAGTCCGTGTCCTTGAGTCGTTATCAGTCTCTACAGATAAGCTGCAAACCCTCTAGTTACCACATCAACAGAATCCAAGAAAATAGAGCAAAGGATACATTGTTTAAAAAAAAAACCAAACCCAAGTTCTGGCTTCTGAATGGCAGATTCAACTTTCTCGCATTCGTATCAAACTAAAGGAAAACAAAAATCTCTAAGTGTCTTTAATAAAATTTAATAAACAGTAAGAGGAAGGATTATTAAAGTAAAAAAAAGTTTTAAATTAACCAAAAAATAAAGTAGCAAGGAATAGGAGAAAAAAATCAATTCATTCACTTAAGAGGAGAAACGGGAAGCATTCCAATCACTTCAATCCACAAAACGTTGTTACATAGAAGAGGGGAAAAAAAAACTTTCTAAGGCAGTCCAATAAAGATAAATTTTGCCGCTTTATTCTTTTGCTTAAGGGACTAATTTACCTTTTTTTAAAAATTTCTTTGGGCAATCATTCTCAAAGAAAAAATCTCACCAGCTGGACTCACTTTCACTGCCTTCTTCCGGAGCCGTCTCTGACTTTGTCAGCCTGGGGGCTGTCTGTTTACCGCCGGCTTGGAGAACTTCCCTTGAGTTGATCAGGGACTTTGCAGTGTCCCTGATACCAGCAAGGATTTGTCTCCCTGTCACTGTCTCTTTGGGACGGTTTAGGTCCATACGGACCATGCAGCAGGTAAAAGAATCAAAGGGGGTCTCGGACTTTCAAGACCGCATGTTGTGTCGTCGCAACGTCTGGCTCTCTTCTCTTCTGGGAAATATGTATTTATATACAGAAGAAGAAACCCTAAATTACCAGGATTTTTTGGATGGAATTTTAAATATATTGGAAGAATTTCAGAGATTTGATAAGAAGTTGGATAGGCTATTGTTTGGCACAATGAAAGATGAAGGGATTGGAGCCTCAAAAATTAAAGAAGAGAGTGAAGACATAGAAGATAAAGATAAGATAACAGATGAATCTAATAATGGAGCACCTATGAGTGAAAGTGGAAAGAAGGGAACATGGAAAAATGAACCTGATTGTTATTATATCCTTGATGATTTGGAGCTCTACCCCTCCTGTCAAGATATGGACTTGATGATGGAATTAAGAAGAGAAACAGTTTTAGAAAGACATTTGATAATCAAAGATATGTTAATTTTAATACCAGCTCAAGGCCAATGAGACTATATGAGAGATCTTTCAAGCAAAAAAATGCGGAGAGAAGTTTTTAAAAACTTTATAAAGAAGTTCATAAGAGAATTGATGCAACAACTGGCTAAAGAGATAAGATTGTTTTCTTACTGGAAAGACACAGGTTGATAATGAAGGTTGATAATTCAAAATTTAGCTAACCTTTGGTGATTAATAAGTAGGATTTTGTAGACACTTTTATAATGTTTTCTTTAAAATGTCTATTTGTTAATAAATAATTCATTATGATAATAATAATGAAATAATAATCTTAATTAGTAAAAACAAATTGGATATAAATTGTAAATCGAGACCTGGGAAAAAGATTGTGCTCCCCTACCTACACCCCCTGCCCCTCTTCTTATTGAGGGAGAACAACACTTTGAGGTTAAGGAAATCTATCGAATTCAATATCTGGTATCCTGGAAGCATTTTCCCCCCTCCCAGGCTGAGTGGGTTGATAAATCAATTTTACTAATACATTTTTGCTTAGATTTTGTTATAAAGATGTAATTTCTCTTGGGTACTTATAAACTTTACTAACAAACTTTTGTTTAGATTTCATCATAAAGATGTAATTTTTCTTGGGTCGAAGGAGAGGAGATGTGATATAAATGGTTAAAAAAATTCTTTTTTCTTTAGATAACTACAATAATAATAAGGAAATGTCAATGGATAATGTTTAATGGTATTTATGTTATAAAAGGGTAATTATTGGAGGTTAATAGGAATAGCTAAAGAATGCCAGTAGGTGGTTGTGTCTTTAAATACAAATGATTTCAGCACGTTTAAATAATCATAACTAAATGAGAATGATGGTACATTGATGGCAAAATACATAAAAATTTTCGATTTAAAATGTAAATCCAAAATATGAAGGAAGTATAAAGAATGATTGTGGTAGTAACGCACGAAATTTATTTGTAACCAATCGACATGCTTTCTACAAGATGTAATGAAGAATGATTTTTTTGTGTGTTTTTGTTTAATTAAAATAATAAAAAAATGTCCCCCCCCCAAAAAAAAGGTAGACCATCACGCCCTTGTACAGGTGTTCATGTAAAACTTCATTTATTAATTGTATGAAAACAGCTGGCGCCCCCTGTAGGCCAAATGGGAGTACTCTGAATTGAAAACACCCGAGTGGGCAGTTGAAAGCAGTTTTCCATTCATCTCCCTCTTTGATTCTGACTCTGTAGTAGGCCTCTCTTAGGTCCAATTTCATGAAGATCTTCCCTTTACCCAATTGGGCCAACATATCCTTCATCAGAGGGAGGGGGTATACATTTTCCACGCACACGCTGTTAAGATTTTTGTAGCTAGCACAGAGACGAAAGGAGCCATCTTTCTTTTCTCTAAACAACACAGGGGTAGCCACACGTGACCTAGCAGGTTCAATAAACCCCCTTTTCAAATTTTTGTCAATAAACTTCTGTAATTCCTCCATTTCGTGTGGGGTTATTGAGTAAATCTGGGGTTTTGGAAGTTTTACTCCTGGGAGGATCTCAATGCTGCAATCCGTCGCGCGGTGAGGGGGTAATTTATCAGAGGATTTTTCACTGAAAACGTCTTTTAGGTCCCAATATTCCTTTGGGATTTTCTCCTCCCCCCTCAATGTTTTCATGCACTGCGGCCGCTAGGTTAGGTTCAGAGTTGGTAATAGTGGAAACCCTCCCTTCTCCCTCAGGGGGTTTAGCGGATCAGATGCGCAACCACCCTTTCTTCCAGTTGATGTGTGGGTTCCATTTACGTAATCAGGGTAAGCCCAGTATGAGAGGCCGGTCCAGCCCCGGTGCCACAATGAAACTTAATGTTTCCTGGTGATCTCCCATCCACATGTCTATAGGTTCAGTCACAAAATGGGCAGGACCCCCCCCCCCCCCCTGCAAAAAGCAATGGGGACTTGCAAAGTTTTCAGTTTCAAGCCCATTTTTTTCAGCATTTCCAGGCTAACAATGCAATGTGTGCATCCTGAGTCTAAAAGGGCCAGCATTTTTGCTTGGGCGCCAGTAGAGGGCACTTTAAGTTCTACTGGGATGGTCATGGGGCCCGATCGGGAACTTACCAGATGGTCGTCATCGGATTCGGTTTCACTTTCCTCCGGTTCTTCTTCTCTTGGGATGGGAGGGAACTGTGCAACAGGTTCCACCCCTTTCATGGCGGTGTCCCTTCTCTTCCCAGGTTGTTTTTCTGGCTTCCTCTCCCCCACCCTGGGAAGAGGGCTTTGGGCCAATTTTGGAGTGGCAATTTGCTGCCCGGTGCCCCTCCTTTCCGCAACGGAAGCAGGTGGTAGACCGGGGATTGCTTGTAGACCAACTTTTTCCTCCTTTCGGAGTTCCTTTGGGGGGGTTGGGAGGGGTAGCTTTCTCTTTCTCACTGTCTTTGTGGTACTTGTCTCTGGCTAGATCGATCTCCACGTCTGCTGCCAATTCGTACCAGCGTTGCAAGTTATGGGGGGCGGGGGCTGTTTACACAGTTTTGGTATATATCTTTGTTTAAGCCATCCATAAAACTGTCCATTAAAGCTTCTTCCGACCAATCCCACATATAAACGGACAATTCATGAAACTCTTGTATGTAATCAGCCACTGGGTTCTTCCCCTGGGTAAGGGTTTTCATTCTGGTTCTGGCCTTCCGCTCAGTCAGCGGGTCATCAAAGCGTTTCCTCAGGGTGGCCATAAACCTAGCATAGTCTCTCAGCAGGGGGGAGTCATCGTTATGCAGGGCAACCATCCATGCCACTGCCTTGTTCTCCAGCGACATGGTAACAACTCTTACCTTGACTTCTTCTGAGGGGAGATCCTCTCCGAACTGTTGCATGAAATTCCAGACTTGGACCAGGAAAAATCCTAGTTCCTTTGGGTCACCTCCAAATTTCACACCAAGCGGAGGAACTTTTGCCATCCGGCATCTGTGGGGGGGCCCTCTTCCTCTTGGAAGAGCTCTCACGGCTGCTGCTGCTGTTGCCAGGGCTTCCCCATCCTGATGAGCTCCACTGTCTGCCCCCAGGGCCCCCCTTGGGCAGAACAGGGCTTCTGCAGTTCTCTCCTCTAGGTCTGGGAGATCAGCTTCTCTTTCAGGACCGCTCTCGCGTAAACGTCTCCTCTCCCAAGCCTCTTGAAAGAGTTTCATAGCCTGGGACATCATAAGGTTCTCCTCGTCGGCGTCTTGCCAAGCAGCTGCCGGCCGCCGATGTCGCCTTGTGGTAACTCCAGCCAGAATTTCCTCAGGTTCAAACTTCTGTCCCACTCCCAACGACCACCTGGGGCGGACGGATCATTCCTCCAAATTCAGATCCGCCATCTGCTCCGTCTCCAAGGGACACGAGGATGCAGCCGCCCCCATATCATCCTCCTGGTCGCTGCCTGGGTAAGACATTTCTTTAAAGGTTTTGGTTTTTTTTTTACACTCCCCTCGGAAGGTGTTAGCTCCGGGATGAGTGCGAAAGTGAAGTCTTGCTTAATGTCAAGCCAGCCTCCTTCAGCAACCAAGAAAGAAACCACTTAACTCCATTTTGCAGAATTAAGAGTACTTTTACTGGTTATGAAAAGATAGCAGCTAAGCATAGCAAGATCTGAGGCAAAAGCACGCAAAATCATACATATCAATATTTGACCAACCCCTCCCCCTGGTAACCCTCATCCCACTGCCCAATCTGTAAATCCCTTAGGTGTCATGTGAGTTCCATCTTCAAGGAGCATCATCAGGTTGGTAAGCAGGATGGTTGGCCTTGACCGACACCAAGCACCAATCTCCAGCATGCGCAGTAGATGGTGAGACCAAAACTCCCTTTTTAAAATTTCTCCTGTACTAAAACTTCCCCTCCCAAATACCCCCCTCCCCATTTCAATGGCAGCCAAAAGCAAATAGCAAACCAGAGGCTGACAAGGTGGCTGAAGGCAGCCAAGGGAGACATCTCTCTGCTCGGTGTTTCCACCTTCTTTCTCCCCCTTCTGAGACAAGACGGGCCAAACCTCCCACACTGCTTTCTCACTCCTGCAAGGGGAGTGGGCAGGCCGGAGTGCGGACAGCTGCGGATGGGTGAGCAGAGTGGAAGGGATGGCTGCATTGAGGGGAGGAGGGGAAAACACAGGGGGAACAGGCAGGCCGGAGCGCGAGCGCCCGCGGATGGGCGAGCAGAGCAGAAGGGAGCCCCATACTGGCTCTCGGAGGAAGGAGGCAGAGATGCTGGCTTGGGGCTTGCTTCCATTACCACCCCCTCTTCACTGGCTGCAGCCCGGGCCCCACCTGCCATGCTTAGCTGGGCAGCTGGCCGGGAAAATGGCGAGGGGGTGAGCTGCAGTGAGTGGTAAGGGAAGCAAGCGCTGGGCCCACATTTCTACCTCCTTCCTCTGAGAGCCACAGCAGCATTGAGGGGAGGAGGGAAAAACACAGGGGGAGAGGGCAGGCCAGAGCGTGGGTGGCTGCAGATGGGTGAGCGGAGTGGAAGGGAACCCTATGTTAAGTAAGTAAGCTCCACGTTAGGAGAGCGAGTGTGCAGAGAAGCGTAATGAGAGTGGTATGCAAGAACACGCACAAACCAGCATACAGGGACACCAAATAGTATAAAATATAGTAGTTTACTATGTGGTAATATAGAGGTATTCAGAGTTCAATTCACAGTCCAAGTCATATATGGTTCAGTCAGTCAGTTATCAATGTTCTCAGTTAAGGAATGATCCTTCAAACACAGTCCAGTATCATATAATCAGTTTAGCACACAAAGCAGCTAACAGTAGCAAAAACATAGTACCTCACAATACACCAATCAGCGTCTAACAGAGAGCTAACAGTCATTCTGGCTCCCTCTTATGGCTGCTTGAGGTAACAGCAACCAATCACATTACAGCAGTACTTAAAGCTACAGTACTACCATCCTGGTTTATATATTGGTAACCCAACTGTTAGCTTACATTCCTAAAATTCTCCCCTTGGGTAAGCAATATACATAACCTTACATTCCTAATCCATATGCTTTACAACAATGTTTATGTTTTACCGTAACTTGAGCTTTGGTAAAATGATCAGCAATGTTTTCTTCAGAGATACAATACTCTAGTGTAATCATTTTACTACTAACACTTTGCCGTACATTCAAATATCTTAAGTCAGTATGCTTTGTCCTTGTCTTTACAGCAATATTTGATGCCATCTGGATTGCTGCTTGGTTGTCCTCAAGTACAACAATAGGCTCCCGTACATTAATTCCCATATCCATCAGGAGTTGCTTGTAACAAATTAAATCTGTACATAACAAAGATAAACATGAAAATTCAGCCTCCATTGTTGATAAACTTTCCTAAGAAATGCCTTTCTTAAGAATATTGCAATACCTGATGTGGATTTACGTGTAGACACGTCAGTTGCAAAACTTGCATCAGCGTATGCAGTTAATTTCAGTTCACACTTAGGCTCTAAATATAAAGCATAGTGTATTGTCTGTTTAAGATATCTCAATACACGTTTAGCAGCTTGCCAGTGCCATTCTGTAGATTCAGCATTAAACCTTGCCAATTGATTAACACTATATGCAATATCTGGCCTAGACCAATTGCTAAGATAAGATAAACTACCATTTAGGGATTGATGAATACCTTTATCAAAAACTGAGCTTTTGATATCATCATGGCTAAATTCTTGACTCATCGGAGTTTTAGCCGGTTTACACAGTTCCATTTTGAAATTCCTGAGTAACTGATTGATCTTCTCAGTTTGTGATATTTTATATCCTCCCCTAGTCTTATCTATTCTTAAACCAAGATATTTCTTAATTTCACCAAGGTGTTTTATTTTAAACCGTGTTTTTAATAGCGTAATAATCTCAATAGCCTTTTGCTCTGTTTTTGTAATGAATGCTATATCATCTGTAAACAATAGCAATAATGAAATCATACCATCACTTTCTTGCTAAAATAAACAAGGATCAGCCATTCCAGCTTTAAAACCTATCCTTGCTCATTCCTTCACTATGCATTGATTCCACTCATAGCCTGATTGTTTTAAACCATAAAGACTCTTTTTTAACTTCCAACAATCAGTGTTGCTATCAGTGTTTAACCCTTCAGGTTTTTTTAAATATATAGTGTGTTGCAACGGTGCATGGAGATATGCTGTCTCAACATCTAAATGATTCACTACATATCCATGCTTAGCTGCCCAAACTAATGATGCACGTAATGTTGTAGCTTTTAAACTAGGTGCAAATACCTCATCATAGTCACTTGCTGACTGATTGAAACCTTGTGCTACTAATCTGGCTTTATGGGTAACAGTCCCATCTACACTTGTTTTAATCTTCTAAATCCATTTACATCCTATTACATTTTTACCTGGGGGTAACCTAACATTCTCATATACCTCCAGATCTTGTAAAGATTTCAGTTCCCTGTTCATTGCTGTTTTCCAAACTATTTGCTCCTCTTTAGGATATGTTGATAGTTCATGATACGTAGCAGGAACTTTATCTACTTGACATGCTATACTAGCTTGATATCTGTCAGGTGGTCGTGTTACATGGGTAGAACGCCTAGGCAACTCAGGGCTCACCAGTGGACTCTCCTGTTGCGTCTGCTCCCATTTTGCACTTCCTCTTTAATTTTTATAGCTGGTCTTTCTATTTCACCACTAGGAAATACCTGGGTTTCTATAATTACGTCATTGCTATATTCCAATTTTTCCAACCTAAAAGATTCAATCAATCGAGCACTAGCACTACAGTGTACTTTGTTAGTGCCTTTTTCCCAAAATCTAAACGATCTATGATTGGCTTCGTAACCTACGAAAAATAACTGCCTAGCTCTATGTTGTCCCTTCAGTCTTACTTGCGAGGGAATATGTACCCATGCCGGAGTTCCAAATGTGTGAAGATAGCTTAAATCAGGTTTTCCACCATGCCGACGAGTGAATGGTAATTCACCAGTTGTTGTATTAACTACATTATTTAACACATGGTTACTACACATCATAGCTTCACCCCACAGTGTTTCAGGCAATCCTGAATCAACTAACATGGTTAGAGCCATGGCTTGTAATGTTTGCCCCTTCGCTCTTTAAATGAGTTATGTTGTGGCCTATAAGGAGCAGAACGCTTATGCTCAATACCTGCTGATCTCAACATTGTTTTAAATTTAAAGTTTGTAAACTCAGTTCTGTTATCGGTTACAACAGTAATCACCTTAGATTTCATTTTTCTTTCAGCAAATTTTAACCAATTAAAGAAATGTTTCTGTCTTGTCCCTCAGTAAATAGCAGAAACCATATCTTGAATAATGATCCATGATACTCAAAACATAACAGGCACCTCCCAAACTGGGTTTCATAGGTCCAATTAGATCAGCAAAAACAACTTCCAGAGGTTCCTTTGTTTTAAACCCATTTTGTCTGTTTGCTGGAGTAACCTTGCTTTTTTCCTGACTACACACATTACAATTTAAATATTTACTGCAAGGTTTTACCTTTACTCCTTCTGACAATTTAACAGTTTGTTGCAGCATCTTGAAATTAATGTGCCCCATACACCTATGTAGTAGATGTATGCATTCATCATGTGGTTTCACATTATCATACACTGAGTTAGCAGTATGGGCATCAGATATAACATATAAACCTTTTGTTAATTTGGCAGTAACCCTATTACCTTCCTTTTCAATGATACAGTTATCTCCCCTAAAGGTTACTACATAGCCAATGTTAACTAGAGCTCTTACTGATAAGAAATTAAATTTCAGTTTAGGTATATACAACATGAATAAATGCTCATTTACAAATGAACACCTCGCCATACCTTCACCAGATGCTTTCACCCTCCATCCATTTGCCAAAGATACATGTTGCTTGCTGGCGAACAGTTTTACAAAACAATTCTTATTTCTAGTAATGCACCGTGATGCTCCACTATCAACAACCCATGAATCATGGCTTATTGTTGCATTTCTAGAGATAGTCGAAGTCGACATACCTAAATAGCCATTAGCATTTTTCTTAGCTTTTCTAGTATTCTGGTGTTTTGCACGTTTACAGAATCTTGCTATATGCCCCTTAGCCCCACAAGAAAAACATTTTCTAACAGTATAGGCAGTTGAAGGTGACTCTTCATGTTGAGGTGGTTTCTCTCTCGGTTGTTCTCTTTCCAACCTCCGTGTCGACTCTTCCAACAGTTGTGCAGTTATGTCAGACAATGTTAGTTCATTTCGAGTTAGGACTTCAAGGGAAGATACAAAATCATCATAACTCTCATCCAGTGAGGACCGAATTGTCAGGGGAAATTTCACCCTGAGCTAATGAGGTGTAGACCGTCGGCTTTCCTAAAAAGTATATTTTCAGAAAAAAGCGAAAAAAGACCCGATAACATGTTCTAATTAAAAACAAACTTTTATATGAAAATAAGAAATAAACATGTGTGATGTATTAAAAAACGTATTAAGAAGCATGCACAGTAAATCATTGCTGATAAGGCCTATGACCTGCGCAGTAACTATTCAGTTCAGCTAGCAAACAATTAACACAGTGACAAGAATGATGTAGACTTGATGTAACTCTGAGAAAATAAGTTCTTTTTCATATAGCTCTTGGAAAACTCCTTTTATAAAGTTTAAATGAGCTAACATATCTCCACCCTTTAGAAGACGTGCCCTAAACAGTTTGCGGGTAAGATGTATATGTGCACCTACAGTGTCACGTACATAAATCTTCTTCAAATTCTCCCAACATCTTGCTGCAGAATTCTCCCCACGAATATGAACTAACTGTTGGTCAGTCAGTGTTAGACCAATTATACACAATGCTCATTCGTTGCATCGTTGAAACTCTGCTATCTTCTTGGCATCATCCTCGACATCTGAATCCCAAGAAGTCACGTCCACTGTTCCCTCTAAGGTGCGCGGCTGCGCGGCCGCGCACGTCGCAATAAAAGACTGCGCAGCAGTTTCCAACTGCCACGCAGTGATTTCTACTGTCACAGGGGCCGGAGGCTGGGGAGGTCCTTTGCAGGTGGCTAGAACTGGTCGCCCGCAAAGGACCTCCCCGGACTTGTTTTGGTGAGTGTGGGGCGACTGACGCTAGTTCAGCAAAGCAAGCCCGGGGAGGTCCTTTGTGGGCGGCCAATCCTAGGTGCTTGCGCCCGGCGCTGCAGATAAAATAAACTCCCAAAGCCCCTGCCGCTACCGGAATATCTGCTGCCGCCTCCTCCTCCTCTAACAGCACCACCACATTTGCTGCCCGACGCTGCGGCAGAGGGGAAGCCACCAAAGCTCCCGCCAGTGCCCCCGCCCATGGCAGCGGAGCCTCCCCCTCTGTTCAGAGTACCTGAGCTGAGCCCCGCATTACCCCTGACCCCTCCTCCTCTGCTGTGCTTTTGAGGAGCCATGAGGCCGCGGGAGCCAGTAGGAAGGCGGTGGAGGAGGCGGGAGCAGGGGAAAAAGGCCTCATGGCTTCTCAAAAGCATGGCAGCGGAGGAGAAGGCAGCAGGGGTAACGCGGTGCCCAGCTCAGGTGCTCCGAGTGGAGGGGGACGCGCCACCGCCGCTGCCACGGGCGGGGGCGCCAGCGGGAGCTTTGGCGGCTTCACTCCAAATGTGGTGGTGCTGTTGGAGGAGGAGGAGGAGGTGGTGGCAGCTGTTATTCTGGTGGCGGCAAGGGCTCGTCGGCATCTTCAGCGGCACCCCTGCCCCCTGTGAAAAAAACCAAAGATGGAGCAGATCCACGCAGATGACGTCACCGCAACATGACTGGAGGAGGAATTCTGGGAGTTGAAGTCCACAAGTCTTAAAGCTGTCAAGTTTGAAGACCCCTTGGGGTTTTTTTTCCTAAAGGGTTAGGGATGCAAGGATCTTGTAACTTGACAGCTTTAAGACTTGCGTGCTTCAAATGCCAGAGTTTCTGACCCAACATTTTGGTTGCTAAGCAGGAGCGTTGTTAAGTGATACTATATAACACTTTTAATTAAGCGGGTACCTTGAATAAACATAACTTTGAGTTTCAAATAATACTGATTTTGTTGTTGTCTTAGGTGACACCTGTGAAAAAAATTCAGGTGCTGCTCAGGCATAAAAATGTGCCGCTCAAACACTATACTTTTCTGCTCACACTGAAAAAAAATTAGAGGAAACATTGGTCACGTCCGGTGGATTCTGTACAGCATCCCATAATCCCTCACTACGCAGGAGTAGGCTGCACTTCATAGACCAGGAAACATAGTTTGTTTAATCCAACCGGGCTATTAGTGATAGACTTGCTGATGGGGCGTGTGCCATCTTCTCCATAATAGTAACGCTTACAAACAAAACAGCTGTCTGTATACGGTATTGCGTATCAACACCAACTCTCTTTTTAGCTACGTCTTGTACACTCTGGGCCCATAACCAGTGTTATGTAAGTAAGCTCCCCGTTAGGAGAGCGAGTGTGCAAAGAAGCGTAATGAGAGTGGTATGCAAGAACACGCACAAACCAGCATACCGGGACACCAAATAGTATAAAATATAGTAGCTTAGTATGTGGAAACATAGAGGCATTCAGAGTTCAATTTACAGTCCAAGTCATACACGGTTCAGTCATTCAGTTATCAATGTTCTCAGTTAAGGAATGATCCTTCGAACAGAGTCCAGTATCATATAATCAGTTTAGCACACAAAGTAGCTAACAGTAGCAAAAACACAGTACCTCACAATACACCAATCAGCGTCTAACAAACAGAGAGCTAACAATCATTCTGGCTCCCTCTTATGGCTGCTTGAGGTAACAACAACCAATCACATTACAGCAGTACTTAAAGCTACAGTACTACCATCCATGTTTATATATTGCTAACCCAACTGTTAGCTTACATTCCTAACACCCTACACCGGTTCTCGGAGGAAGGAGGCAGAAATGCCAGCATAGGGATTGGTTCCCTTACCACCCCCTCCTTTCCGGCTGCAGCTTTGCTGGGCAGCTGGCTGGGAAAGCAGCGAGGGGGTGAGCGATGGTGAGCGGTAATGGAAGCAAGCGCTGGGCTAGCATCTTTGCTTCCTTGCTCTGAGAGCCGCAGCAGCATTGAGGGGAGGAGGGGAAAATGCAGGGGGAACAGGCAGGCCGGAGTGTGGCTGGCCGCAGATGGGTGAGTGGAGCAGAAGAGAGCCCTATGCCGTTTCTCAGACTAAGGAGGCAGAAATGCTGGACCGGGGCTTGATTCCCTTACTGCCCTCTCCTCGCCGGCTGCAGCCCCAACATGAGAAACTGGAACTGTTAATGGAGGGTCAAACCAATAGGGCTGTGAAGGTGCATAGGCATATATGCACATACATAAATAACAAAAAATATAGCAGTCTCCTTCAAAATAAAAGAAATGCATTTATATTGCATGCATGGTGTACACTTATTTATATTTGATTTCTAATTTCCAACTGACCTAGTGCAGGCCGGATATGGACAGCCAAAGGCCCAGATGTAGCCCAAGGGTCATAAAATGCCCAAGTCTGGCATAGAGCAAATTATTTACTGTACTTGGGCAATGAGGTTACCATGACTTAACTTGTGGCTAACTATTTTGATGCAGAAATGACTCTAGCTGGCCTACCAAAGCAAAAGAGTAAAACATATTCATGATTAGTTCCTTGTTAGCAAATTGGCTTTAGGGACATGAAATAGCTACTTACTTTTTCCTGTAGTTGAAAGGAGGCGCAAGTAAGCTTGAGGTGTGATGTGCAGTATAACAGAATAATAGCAGTGGAACACTGCTATCATGTCACCCCTAGTTCATTAAACTAGACATACCCAATTCCACCAACCGTTCTTCATATGTTTTAGCCTTCAGTTTCCTAATCATCTTTGTTGTTCTTCTGATGGGCTGGCTGCTAAAGCAAGGTCATGGCACATACTTGAAAGTAAATCAGGAAGACTGTAATTGGGGTGTGTGGGTCTGTCTGTCTCACAAGAACAAAGAATGTTTATCAACAGGAAATATGCATGTGTAAAGCTTGTAGCAATTATGGGTAGCTAGAAAGTTGATAAAAGTAACAAGAATTAGAAAACTTACAGACCTCAGCTAAAAGTTAGGAATAGAGATGGGCGGCAGCAAATGAAATGTCTATTAGACAACTCCTGGGGCATTCATTAGCCAAGGCTTAGGAATGGGACAGCTATAGACCAATAGAACAAATTGTAGAATTATTGCTAAAATGTTTATTAGAGGTTATTTCTTATTATTTCACCTTATCCCACCTTCTCCTTTAGTGAAAATGTATAAAGCTGGCTTAATCCTTTGTTCTTGGTTCTTGGCCTTTTGACCAGGAACCCTTTTCCTTGGAGTACTCCAATAAAAAGCAATCAGAAAACCTGCACCTCGTGTCTGGCATCCATCATTGGCTTTGGCACCAGGCTCAGACCCAAATTGGGGACAACACTTCTTTGCACTCTTTCTAGATGTCTCAACATCTTTTTTATATCATGGCGACCAAAACTGGATGCAATATTCCAAGTGTGGTCTTACCAAGGCATTATAGAGAGGTAGGGTTACATTTCTTGTTATTCTGTGCTGATTTATAGCATGTTAGCAACCCCCTCCCCACTTCCCTGGTTCCATAGTCAGGATTCTGAATGGGTTATGACCCATCCTGTAAAATCGTTCTTTCCCCAAAGGTCTTGTCCACAGCAGTCAGCAATCATATGCATCAGAATCAGCCACTTTGTGGAAGAACGGGAGAAAACGTCACTCCTTTTCCACTGTGGAAAGTTATCACCCAGCCCTCTCCCAGAAAAATTAAATATCCTAGGAAATATTGAAAAGGCAGAATATTATATTTCCCTGGATGTGAAAAGGAAGAAACATGTTTTAAATTGAGAATAGCTCCCTGCAGCTTCCTGCCCCCACCCACTTTGTCAATGGGCCATTAAGGTGGCCAAGCTAGTCCCTTTACATAATAAAGAGTTCTCCCCTTCAGCTCCAGGGGGATGGGATTAAGGCATGATAATATTGGCCCTTTACCCAACTCGCCACATGGCATCTGAGAACTCAACCAAACCTGGATTCAAAACTCAGCCTAGAGAGTTGCCCCTGCATGGCCCCATGGGAGTCTGACAACCAATCAGAATACAATCTCAAGATCAAAAGCCAGAGAGGGCATAAAACCAGGGACTCAGCATCTCAGTCCTTCCTTCTCTTCTTCTTCCCAACATTGAAGCATGTGATCACCTTTTCTGTTCAGGACTCAAGCCATGTGGTCCTGTCCGCCATTAAACCATCTTTCCAAGCAGCCTCCATGTCTCCAGTGTCTTCTTCCCCACTTGGAGCTGAACCCAGAAGGACATTTCTTCCAACAATTAAAGGTTGTTACTTTAAGGTACAGGGAAGGAAGGAAGGAAGAAAATACTTCTCTTTACTCTGTTTTTGTTGGCCAAACAAATGCAAAGTAAAAACTCCCCTCCCCCCTTCACTCAGTTTTCTGGGCCCAACAAACTGAGCGAAGGCAATTTCTGCCAGTTTACTGTTTTCTTTCATTGAACAATTTAAAATTCTTGTCTTTTGGATTGGAGACATCTTAATTACAATTACCTTGAGGGTGCACAAAGACTTAGACACACATTTACACAAGGACAAGGAGAAAATAAGAGTGGGGGGGAAGGAGAACTCTCAGGTTTACACATCCTAGTCATTCCCAGCACAAATCTGTTAAATTAGGGAAGGCACAAATCTTAACAAACAAACCACGTGGTTGCATAGAAGACAGAGAAAGGGACAGACAGGAGAAAAAAAAAGAAACCACAACATTTTCCCTTTTCTTTTAAGTACCTTCATGTAGCCAAATTAGTTTTTCCTGTATCATCCTTCAGCAAAGCCCATTTCTCTACATATCTGTTTTGCTTTCCCTTTTTTTCATTCCGGCCAGGACAGGCATCTGCTTTTCGTCCCAGGCCCCCAAGAGCTCCCCTAGGGGGGTTTCCGTGGCCGCCCGTGAGCTACCGCTTCCCATGATCCCGCTCAGATGTGGGGCTCACTTCGTCCTAGCCAGGCTTGCCGCTTCGTATTCCCCACTTCAAATTTGCATCCTTCGGAGGGACTTTTCGCGCCCTTCGGAGGGACTCTTCGCGTTCCTCACCGTGGGAACCTTCGCGCCCCTCTACACAGGATCTTTAGCGCCCTTACTCACAGGGACTTTCCGACAGTTTTCAAGTCTTGGGGAAAGACTCGGGAGGACCAGCCACACAGCTACCCAGGAGGGGTCCTGTCGTCAGTGGGTATGCGCACCTCCTTTTTTCCTCTCTCTTTATGCACAATGGGCTTTTGCTTTTTTCTCTCACAGGACAAAACAACAACAACAACATTTCATTCACTTTTCCATCCATTTTCACACACACTAGTAACACACATGCAGGCATACACACATTTCCCACGCTTTAAAATTAAAATTTAGATAATTAAAATTTAGAGGTACTCACCTTCTTTCCAGGCAGCCTTTGAGCTCAAACTCAAAACCCCTTTAAAGCCTAGATCCAAATGGCTAAGGCCAAGATAAAGTCCATCCACAGACTCAATGGGGTCTGTGCCGGCATGGGAGGCTTACCTGGGCCATATCCATTGGTTAGGCTAGCTTGGAGTCCCATCTGTGGGTTACCAATTTTTGAAAGAAATGTCCTTCTGGGTTCGGCTCCAAGTGGGGAAAAAGACACTGGAGACATGGAGGCTGCTTGGAAAGATGGTTTTAATGGTGGACAGGACCACATGGCTTGAGATGCCATGTGGCAAGTTGGGTAAAGGGCCAATATTATCATGCCTTAATCCCACCCCCCTGGAGCTGAAGGGGAGAACTCTTTATTATGTAAAGGGACTAGCTTGGCCACCTTAATGGCCCATTGAGAAAGTGGGTGGAGGCAGGAAGCTACAGGAAGCTATTCTCAATTTAAAACGTGTTTCTTCCTTTTCACATCCAGGGAAATATAATATTCTGCCTTTTCAATATTTCCTAGGATATTTAATTTTTTCTGGGAGAGGGCTGGGTGATAACTTTCCACAGGCCCTTCAGTGGGAGGGAGCATGCTCAGTCTCTTGGCTTGTTCCTCCTCCCTGCCTTTCCCCCCCCCCCTCTCTTTCCTGCATTCTCCCACCCTGCCTTGCTGCATCAGCATCAACCTTTCTTCATCCTTAGAGCATCACTGTCTTCCCAGCTTGGCTGAGCCAGGAAGCTCTGTTTATCCATCACTGCAAGTACCAGCAACCCTCCCTTCTCCCCCTCTACCTCAAAGAAGAGGGGTCCTTCCCCACCACCCGGGTCTGTCTGCCGTGCCACAGGGAGTGTGGGGGAAGAAGAGCCCACTGACGACCCACAGGAATCACAATGAAGGATCGCACTCAGGAGTTGAGAACTGTAAGATGCAATTCCATCCCTCCTCCTCATGCCTAATGGGGTGTGTGTGTGTGTCTGGCTCCTATCTCCCTCCCCCCCTGCTCCCCATACCAAGATGGAAATGGGGGGGGGGGGTGCTAGTAAAGCTTCCAAAAGATATCTCATCCCCTCCCCCAATGCCCAAAAGGAATCCTCCCATTGAACCTTCCCTAATAGTTCAGGACTTTCTGGAGAAGGGACCACTGGGTACCACTATTGTGAGGGGAAGGGGAAATGAATACTCAGGGGAAATCAGCAGAAGCAGAGGTCTGCTTGGCATCTGTGGGTGAAGGTGGATTTCCAGCAAGGGGGGGTGGGGAGGGAAAGACACGGAGGCGGGATAATCTTGTAGGTAGCAAAGGGAAGGTAGCTGGTGGCATTTCTGCAGAGAGACCACTCCAAAGGGAAGAACGTGGATCCTTGTATATATCCTCCAGAAAACATCTCCGGCTGCCTCTCCTGCAGATCTGATTTTTTTTCTCAGAAGTCAGAGGGGCAAAGTAGCTCTTTTGAAAAACTGCCACTTCAAGCCGATAAATGTCTTGCGGGGTGGGGGGAGGCAGCGCAAGGGTATACAGCTCATTTTTTAAAAAATCTGGGGGAAAAATAGCAGAATCTGTCTTTTCATTTGCTCACTTTCCCACCCCTGAACATCAAAAGAAACTCTCCATCATCTGCTGCGCCCCAAATTGAGATATTTTGGGTAGTGATATACTCCGATCTCTTTAAGCTCAGTTTAACTGTCTCCTGGGGTGTTTTTTCCCTTTCCTTTTGTGCTTTGAAAGAATATGTGGTTGTTTTTCGTCTGGGGGAATGCGTGAGAAGAGAGAAGGTATGTTTTTAACCGTCTCTGCAGATCTGCTCGCAGGAAATATAGGATCTCGTATATTTTTCCCTCCATGCCTTCATTAGCGCCTCTTTGCTTTTAAAAATCTACCTACCGCCCCCCCTCCCTTGCAAGGTAATTAGGAAGGTAAAGCCTCTTCCAAACGGTTTGAGCATTATTTTGGTTTGTGTTTCGCGAGTAAGGGAGATCTTTGCAGATTGAGTGGGTCATCCCACTGATTTAAGGTTTGAAAAAGTGAGGGAGAGAGAGGGACTGAATTGCGAAACAATTCAGCTGTAGCTCCCGTGGCATGGTGTATTTTTCCTTACCCACATGGGTGGGTAAAAATCTTTTCTCCACATTGTTTTCCGTTTTACTCCCCCCCCCCCCCCTAAATTTGTACTAATCTCATGAGTGAAGGAGAGGGAGGTGCATACATACATACATACAGGCAGACAGACAGACACCGAAAGAGATGTTTAATAATCACCATGCCACATGCTTTTGTCTTCTGCAGAGGAAAAAGAGAGCACATTTTCCCAGCCCCATTTCTTGTGTCTTGTTTAAAGGGGGGGTATTAAAAAAAGGGGGAGAATTCAGGGCAGATGTTGCAACAATAAAAGAATCCTGGTGACTAATGGGTGTATGTGTGCGTGGAGACACACACATATCTTGTGTGCTGCTCCTCCCTCTCCTTTTTCCTGCTTCTTTATTCTGTTTAGGTTACAAAAAATGTTGATGTGCATGTAAAGGCTCCAGTTCTGGGAATGTCTTTGTGGGGGGTGGAGGCTCTTCTGTGGGGTGACAGGGCGCATGCCCCACTTCACATTAGCTGTGGGTAGCTAGAAAAGGAAGAGAAAAGCTGCCCTTCCCATCCCTCAAATACGTCTTTCTCTGCCTTTGCCAGCCAGTGAAGAATAGGTCCCAGCATTCCCACCTAGCCTTCTAGCTGGGGAAGAGGAAATGGGAAATTTTCTGTATAGTTGGTGCATTGTGTGTTGTGCAGTAGAGAGGTGATGATGGAGCAGATGGGTTTTGCTGCAGGAGCCAAAGGCTTGTGTGCATGAGTATGTATGTGTGTGTGTGAGTCTCTCGGTCTCTCCTTTCCACTCCCCCACCCCCACCCCCCAACACTTCGTGTTAATAGTGTTGGCAGTCAAATGCAGTAGGAGAGAAAGTATGCCAAAATACACAGAGACAGGAGAGGTGGGGAGTGGGAGAGAGGTTGCTCAAAGTGTGTGTATTGGCAAACAAGAGGACGCAATCTCCCTAGATCTTGTGGTGGTGGGGCAAGGGGAATTAGAAGGGGGGGGGAGATCCATAGCCCCCCCCCCCTCCCCAACCAGTCAGAGAGTTTGAGTTTGTAGAAGTCTGAATATTTGAGGCACAGAGAGATGCTTGCAGGTTTCCTCATTTTTTCTCCTCTCTGCTCTTTCGGACCCTCACAAGATGATAATGTTCCAAACAGAAGAAATTAGTAGGGTATCCAAAGTTCTCCTTTCCCTAAAAGGGCCCAGCCTGTAAAATCCAACTTGACTTTTGTTTGTTTTTTTATTTTCTTTGTCTGCTTTGTTGCTTTACCAGAAAGTAGCAAGACAAGGTCTCTTAAATGCTTCTGAAAGACTCTCAACTTTGGGCTCCAGTATGTCTCTTAGGAAAAGTAAATCCACAGTAATGGGGCAGCCACAGGTCTATTTTCATAGGTGTACTTGCAGTGGATCAGACATGTCTCCCTGGCCCTGTTCTCCCTTCCCACCCTCCAGCAACCCCAGAAGTGACTTTTTCTGCCACTGATTCCCTTGAGGTCAACAGAACAGAACACCACATGCAGTTCTCTGGATCCAAGCTATTTATGGGTCCAAGCTATTTGTTAAGGCCCAACAATGTTCATGAGACCTTCTTCCCAAGGTGCACCATCTGCCTTGAATGAACACACCTGGGACAACTGCATTTGGAACCTGAAATGTGAGGAGCAAAGAGTGTGGGGGAGAATCAGGTGGCAGGTGGAGAACAAGATGAGTTTTTTTTTTTCTTGAGGGTCTTCAGGAAGGACTTGAAGGTGGGGTGTTGGTGTCTGATGTGGCAAAACGCTGAGAGAAGAGAATGTGGAAGAAGGAGGCCAACTGGGTCTGACTGGATGGGCTTGGGCGACGAAGAATGTGAAGGGTGTGAGAAGAAAACAGGTGAGCGAAGGTGGAGTTGCAGCCAAATGTGTGTGTTTTTCTTCTCTTTGTAAATGGTTGTCTATGGAGTTTTATTGTCATTTTTGATGCATACCATTCTCCTCTTGTGGCTGAGAAAGCTCCTCAGTCACAGCAACCATCAAATATAAACATCTCTAGCTCAGTAAAGAACGCTGCTATCCCAGCATCTGTAATAAATACAGATGTATGATGATACTTTTTGGATCAAACTAATGAAAGAGGGTAGGGGTTTTGCCTTGCAACTGTCAGAAGTGCGTGTGAGATTTATCAGGAGGCTACAAAGTGGATGGGACTGCTGGCAAGGCTGTGTTCCCAGCACCTTCCAAATCTCATCTGACGGGAATGCTTGGGGCAAGATCTTGGAGGTTAAAGGAAGTATTTTCTGGGACACAAAGAGAAGAAGCCGCTTGAGGCCTTAAGGAACAGACCTAACAATGAGAATTGAGCTTAGGAGCAAACAGATAGCCAGCACTGATTTAGATAGGGGAAATATTGGCTCCAGCTGGCCACCTCCAGCCACTAATATGGTGGTAGTCTATTTTTTTAAGCAACCCTGATGATACAGTGATATAGTTTGGATGCACTCAGGTACAAATGGCATCTGACTTAGTTGGCCACCAACTGCAGCTCCAGGTCCCTCCTGTCTGTTCTGTTTTATATCATACTTAATGGTTCTAAACGTTTAGAATAAGTAGCTTGAAAGAGCCATGAGCGTGATGGAGAAAGCAAGAAGAGATTGATATGGAATAAAAGATAGTGGTACTCAAAAGAAGGAATAGATAAAATTGCAGGCATCTCTCTAATTGACGGAGAGTTTTAGATCAATCAGAATAGAGCTGGAAGGGGACCTTGTAGGTCTTCTAGTCCAACCCCCTGCTCAAACAGGAGAGCCTATACCATTTCAGACAAGTGGCTGTCCAGTCTCTTCTTAAAAACTTCCAGTGACGAAGCACCCAGAACCTCTGAAGGCAAGCTGTTCCACTGGTTAATTGTTCCCATTGTTAAGAAGTTTCTCCTTAATTCCAGGTTGCTTCTCTCCTTGATTAGTTTCCATCCATTGTTTCTTGTCTTGCCTTCTGATGCTTTGGAAAATAAATTGTGGGTAAAATAAGTATTTAATTTTTAAATAGAACAGATAAATTGTGGATGGACCATGGGTGCTTTGGAAGCAGTGATCGTTACTATATAAAATATGGTAACACAACATTAAAATGGGGAAATAACAAGACACACTCTTTGTCTCCTTTCTTGCGGCTCATCCATCACTCCAAGCATGAGACGGACATTTTAATGAAACAACTGTAACCACTGTTCCCTCTAAGGTGCGCGGCTGTGCGGCTGCGCGGCTGCGCACGTGGCAAGAAAACACAGCGCAGCAGTTTCCAACTGCCGCGAAGTGATTTCTACTGTCACAGGCGCCGGAGGCTGGGGAGGTCCTTTGCAGACGGCTAGAACTGGCCGCCCGCAAAGGACCTCCCCGGACTTGTTTTGGTGAGCGCGGGGCGACTGACGCTAGTTCAGCAAAGCAAGCCCGGGGAGGTCCTTTGTGGGCGGCCAATCCTAGGTGCTTGCGCCCGGCGCTGTGGATAAAATAAACTCCCAAAGCCCCTGCCGCTACCGGAATATCTGCTGCCGCCTCCTCCTCCTCTAACAGCAGCACCACATTTGCTGCCCGACGCTGCGGCAGAGGTGAAGGTGCCAAAGCTCCTGCCGGTGCCCCCGCCCATGGCAGCGGCGCCTCCCCCTCTGTTCGGAGCACCTGAGCTGAGCCCCGCGTTACTCCTGCCCCCTCCTCCTCTGCTGTGCTTTTGAGGAGCCATGAGGCCGCGGGAGCCAGTAGGAAGGTGGCGGAGGGGGCGGGAGCAGGGGAAAAAGGCCTCATGGCTTCTCAAAAGCACGGCGGCAGAGGAGAAGGCAGCAGGGGTAACGCGGTGCCCAGCTCAGGTGCTCCGAGTGGAGGGGGACTCGCCGCTGCCGCTGCCACGGGCAGGGGCACCAGCAGGAGCTTTGGCGGCTTCACTCCAAATGTGGTGGTGCTGTTGGAGGAGGAGGAGGAGGAGGAGGTGGCAGCTGTTATTCTGGTGGCGGCAAGGGCTCGTCGGCATCTTCAGCGGCAGCCCTGCCCCCTGTGAAAAAAAACGAAGATGGAGCAGATCCATGCAGATGACGTCGCCGCAACATGACTGGAGGAGGAATTCTGGGAGTTGAAGTCCACAAGTCTTCAAGCTGTCAGGTTTGAAGACCCCTAGGGTTTTTTTTTTCTAAAGGGTTAGTGGTGCCAGGATCTTGCAACTTGACAGCTTTAAGACTTGCATGCTTCAATGCCAGAGTTCCTGAGCCAACATGACTGGAGGAGGAATTCTGGGAGTTGAAGTCCACAAGTCTTAAAGCTGTCAAGTTTGAAGACCCCTTGGGGTTTTTTTTCCTAAAGGGTTAGGGATGCAAGGATCTTGTAACTTGACAGCTTTAAGACTTGCGTGCTTCAAATGCCAGAGTTTCTGACCCAACATTTTGGTTGCTAAGCAGGAGCGTTGTTAAGTGATACTATATAACACTTTTAATTAAGCGGGTACCTTGAATAAACATAACTTTGAGTTTCAAATAATACTGATTTTGTTGTTGTCTTAGGTGACACCTGTGAAAAAAATTCAGGTGCTGCTCAGGCATAAAAATGTGCCGCTCAAACACTATACTTTTCTGCTCACACTGAAAAAAAATTAGAGGAAACATTGACTGTAACTTAGATCCAAAATGCAGTAATTCAAAATAAGCCCATCAGTCATTCCTCGAGAGTAGAGGAGCTGGAGAATTTTGTTCAGACTGCATTTTTAGGAGCAAGAAGCTTAATTGCAGGTCCTGGACACATAGGTAGCTTGGGATCAGTCAAGTGGCATAGTTCTCTGGTGGTCCAGTTCCTTTTTCATAAAAGAATACAGAAATGCATACTTTAGCAGGTAACCGTGTTCATACTGTGTGCCATATTTAGAGCAGTTTAAAAATACACACCTTCCCCCTCAAAAGGACAATAGAGGAAAAAGGACAATAGAGTTATATCTGGATGCAAGCTTACCTGACACCAGTTCCTATTATTGCATCCTTTCAGAGTAAGCCTTGTTAACTCTCAATAAATGCATTAAGATTGTACTGCAAAACCCCCCACATCTTTAAAATAAATTGAAATCCAATTACTAAAACAAGTTTTTATAAGGGAACAACAGTATGCTTGCTCCAATTCAGAGTCCCTTTGAAGAGGGGAAAATAATGAAGATCCAGCTGCTTTAAAAGGTAATTCAGGATGTCCTAGGGATATGCCTGATGGAATGATTTCTCTAACTGTGGCCACAAGATGGGCTGTGTGAAGACAGGAGATGAAGGACTACCTGTTGTGGCTACATATTTTTCTCGCTGGGTAGGGAAAGCAAATCAAAATGTCTGATCAAAGATTCCTGCATCAAGAATCTTGTTATTGGTACAAAAAGGGAGATTGTACAAAGAAAAAAAAACTACAGGTGAGAAAGTTACAAAGTTTCCTGTTTTCTTATTGTGGGACACCTTCCTAATTCTTCAGGGAAAAAGAGTCTAGGGCTGAAAGATACTAAGAAGAAAAGCAGAGATGCTTTGTCTCCTTTAGCATATCTGCCCAGTTTGTAGACCTCAGAAGCCCCATCGAAATACAATTTATCAGCAGTTTGAGGAATACGCCTAGCCTGAGATCCCAAGTGCTCTTGTTTAGAAAATGAATATGGGTAGTCCTTGACTTTTGACCACGATGGAGCCAAAAATTTATGTGGATAAGTGAGACATTTGTTAAATGAGTTTTGCCCCATTTTACGGTGTTTCTTGCCACAGTTGTTAAGTGAATCACTGCAGTTGATAAGTTAGCAACATGGTTGTTCAGTGAATCTGGCTTCCCCATTGATTTTGCTCGTCAGAAGGTTGCAAAAGGGGATCACGTTACCTTGGGACACAGCAACGATCATAAGTATGAGTTAGTTGCCACGTGTCTGAATTTTGATCACATGATCGTGGGGATGCTACAGAGGTCATAAGTGTGAAAAACGGCCATAAGTCACTTTTTCAGTGCTGTTGTAACTTTGAATGGTCACTAAATGAACTGTTGTAAGTCAAGGACTACCTGTATGTGACACTTAAATGTAATTTTTACTCACCCTAGGTGACTGCCAGCCCAGTGGCTGTCCTGAGATTAAGCCAACAAATCCTGGGTTGTTTGGTTGTGACATTATAGATTATAATTCAACATTAGGAGAATCAACCTATGTGAGCTTTGAGCTCTCATACCTCCCTTTCTTTCTTTTTCCTTTCTTTTTTTGGCATAATAATTGGTAGAAGCCTGGAAATATTTGTATTCATCACCCCCCTCACACACCCCAAAATGTGGTTAACGTAGCTATCATTCGTGGGAAAAATATTCTGAGATGTTAGCTTGTTCTGAGAAGCCACTTTAGGGATCAGGTCTGATTTTAAAAGAGTTTTCAGTTAAAATGGAGTGAAGTTTCTAATCTTAGTGGGTCTGTCTTGGAAAATGGAAGAAGCTGACTTTGGTCTATGGGGATTTTTTTTGTCAACAGGCTAACCAATGGTAGACTACTAGATAGAAACCAAGATGATGGAACGGTAGTGTGAGAAATGTAAAATAAGAACTGGAGAGATGCAACATAGTTAGCAAAAATAAAAGAAAAAACACAGGAAGAGTTTGTCCCATGGGAAAAATCAATGCAGGTAGTCCTCGACTTACAACCACAATGGACTCCTTTCTGCTGTTAAGTGAGACATTTGTTAAGTGACTTTTGCCCCACTTTACGACCTTTCTTGCCTCAGTCATTAAGTGAATCCCTGCAGTTGATATGTTAGTAACCTGGTTGTTAAGTGAAACTGGCTTCTCCATTGACTTTGCTTGTCAAAAGGGGATCAGATAATCTTGGGACTAAAAACCAACTGTTGTAAGACGAGGATTGCCTGTACTAAAAACAAAGAAACTGTGGGTCTCATTTTGGACGGGATTGACATCTGATTTTAACATTTTCCCCTGCTTTTGTTACCATCAAATGCTTATTTAAGACAGAATTGGTGCAAGGTGGGGCAGGGCAAAGACACACAAAACCTAGTGTGTTTGTGGGAATTCTTCAGCACTGTACTAAAATGGACAGTTATCTTAGTTGTGTAAAAAAAAAGTTGATGCCTTTTGGTACAGACAGTGCCCAATTCAAGACTTGAGCTTTCAGAATTTGGCTAGTTAAAAGGGAAAGAGTCACTTGCTTGCGATTCTACAAAACCGCTGCTGTTGGGGGAGGGGGCAGCTTGGGGGGGGGGAGGTTCAGTGGTATAACCCAGACTCTGTTAAATGCAGCTTCTTGGGAATGTGTTTCATGAATTCCCAGCCTTTATAGCTCACCTGTTGCCGAGGATGAAAGTTAGGCTGTATCCACAGACCTTTGCCTGAGAATGCTAATCATCTAGGTGTTGATCTGATTTTGAGTCACTGGCTTCAGCAAGATTGCTGCATCATGTGCCTTTTGTGCAATAGTATAGAAATGTTTGATCATCCTTGGCTCAAAAATCTGAGAGAGTTACCAGGGTGATTGGAGAGCAGAAGGATGTGGCCTGCAGCTTGCTATCTGGCCATCCCTGCTTGAGAAATGGCAGGGTCCTGCACGAGAAGCATTGTCACCAGGCCTTTGTCGAACTGTAAACCAAGCAAAGAAAATTCCCCCCACCCAGGAAGAATTATTTGACCGAAAGCCAGGTATGGTTATTTATTGCACATGAATCTGCTAGGACGTTCTGGTCTCTGTGTCACTAATCTAAGGCAGCTTCTGTGGGCCAATGTCACATTGTCGCTGTGACTTTGCTGTCATCCTTGATAATATGCCAAATTCCTTCTCAGGCATTATTTTGGAAAACTCTTGGCTTCTAATCCTTTGTCCTTAAAGCAGAATGCCACAACCTAACACAATCTAATTTTTCATTCACATAGCCATTAGCCACACTGGTTGGGAGCCTTGGTCTCAGGGTATCTAAGAGAGCTGCCTTAAGGTTTAACACTTGCCTCAGTTCTCCGTAAGGGAAAAAAGTGTCTTTGGTTCACAAACACGTGCATATTTTTGCAAATGCCGAAAGCTGTGCCCGGTGTCACATGACCTAGCAGAAACGAAGAATATAAGCAAGGATGCGATCCAAGTAAGGGCAAGAAGAAAGTTATTTGGGGGAGAAGTAGCAGTCTCATGGTTATGGCTATTTATAGCTGTATTTTCTTTCTTTCACTCTACCTAAATGCATGCAACAGTGTTTGGTTGTACCTAGAACAAGCCAGTCATTGCTCGTGAACACCAATATTTTTTCCCCCTGCAAGGAGTTATCTCCTCTGTTAATAAACCCATTGTCTTTGTAAATACAGTTCAAAATCTCAGTTCAGCAACCCCTTCAGATTGTCATGAGATTTGCTTAACTATGAAGCAGTCAAGCTTTTCCAGGAGGAGGTATGATTTTAACCAGAGCTTCAAGTATTATCTGGAAGCATTTCTTTTAAAGAAAAAAGAACATGTGTAATTCAACATCATCTTTCCCTATTTCTGGGAATGTCTGAACATCCCCTGAATTGCTGCTCAAGGGAAAGCAATAAAAGCTTAGTGATCCCTGAAAGACTAACACACACTAAAAATGAATAACGTGCCATCCTAGGAGTTGCGTTCAGTTGTTTAGATGCCCCAGCCCTCTCTGGTTTTGCAGCAATACCCTGGTGGCCAATCTCAGATTTTTTTTTCATTTAGCAAATGAAGTTTCTAGCCATTCAGAAAACATCCTTCCAGTCTCTCTAGCCCTCTGTCTTTTTTCTCCATGTCAACAATTCCTCCAAACTTGATTCAGGCCCTCAGATAATGGCAGTCGGCTTGGTAAGCAAATGCAATGTATCATAGTACCAGCACAGCCAAGTGTAAACTCTGTGTAGGGCCTTGTTGTACTCAGGAAAGTGGCGAACTCCAAACTAAGGAATGAATATGGACCTGCAGAGGAGAAACTGGAAGCATCGCGACGAGACCAGTTGGGAAATAGCGGAGCTCTGATGAGCTCAGTGAAAACCCAGCCGGACAAACTGCTGTCAGGGGATCTTCGGATCAGAATCGTCTTGGAGGGATGAGGAAGGAGAGGCACCTCAGACGACCAAGAGGAACCAACAGTTCCTCGGTAGGTTGGAGGAAAGCTCTCCAAAACTGACAGCGTGGGCATTGGCCATATTTAAATGACCGCTTTAAATTCGAGGCAACCGGACCAAGCTGTTTGTGCAGAAGCAGTGTCGGAACAGAGTGTGGAAGCCAGGTGAGTGATTGACCAACTCACAGAGAAAAAACAACAACTGATTTTAATCTTCAAAAGGGTCCCGGAGCAGAATTAGCAGCTAATTGACTTTCAGGGAAATTTATTGAAGGAAAAGAGGCAGCGAAGGTTAAAACACCAATGCCTCAGAGGATTTTGTCTTCTGCAGTTTGGAAGTGAAGAAATTAACTAACCAAAGAAAGAGCCCAGGGGGAAGGCCTTTTCTCTCCTTATTTTATTTTATTTTATTTTATTTTTTGTGGATTTAAAGTGCTTTTGACAGCTATTGACAGTCAGCTGTTGGATTGTATTGCGGTTGGGAAAGAGCCATCTAGCAGCGAGTAGAAAGTACTACACCAGCTAATGAAAGTGGAAAAAAAGAGAAAAAAGTGAGAGTGCAGCTGTGGAGTGTGACCTTGGCTACAGGAAAAGATACTTTGAAACTGTGAGAATCACTAAAGAGTATCTGTTTTTGTAATATTGTTTGACTGCAACTATCTGTAGCTGTGGAAGAGAAAGAAAACTTCAACTTGGACTAGACTGGACTAATTCTAAAATTGAGCAATAGAATTTGGAAGACCCTAAATTTGCAATTAAATGTGGTATAACCCAAAAATTTAAAAATCTGTTAAAATAGTTAAACTTCTATAATGGAGATTTGGATGTATGATGAATTATTTGGGATCCTGAAAAACGCATGTGAATAATTGGTAAAAAAAAAAAAAACCAAAGGGAACGTACAGAACAAGAAATAGGAGAAGAGGGGGTAAAAGAGGGCACAAATGAGGTACAGGAAGATAATGTGGAAGAAAGAAAAATTGAAAATAAAATGCAGATAGATGACTTCACTGGAATTTACAGTCACAAAGAAAAAGCAGACAAAGGGGGAGATCCCCCCAAAAAGAAACCACAAAATAGTAAGGAAGGGAAGAGAACAGGGAAAACCCTGGGGAAAGTTACTAGAATAATAAAAGTAAACACTCTGAAGAAAAGATACAATAACCACAAAAATAGGAAAAAGAAAAAGAAGTTAGGAGAAAGGGGGGAGAAGAAGAAAAAGAATTAAAAGTGGAATTTTTGAGAGCCCAGGAGAAAATGGTTAAAAGAGGAAGAAAGGGAAAAAGAGTTACATTAGTGTTGTGTACCGAGCCGGTCCACCAGTAGGTGGCGCACGTAGACCTTCCTTTCATTGGCCCATACATCCGGCGGGAGAATCCTGATCACCCTATTGGTTCCCTGACTGACGGCGTTTGTATAAATTGCAGTCAGCCGGGGATTGTGTATCTCGGCTTAGTCAGTTACTGTTGTTTTTAAATAAAGATTAACGTCTAGCAGCCGTCTGTTACTCCCTGCCTTGGAACACAAAACTGGCGACGAAGGTGAGCGAACCTGAACCTTACACCACAAGAACTATGGCTAATACAGCTTTCTTCGCTTCATTCTGCATTGAGGCCGAATCCTGGGAGGCGTTCATGGAACGGTTTGAATGTTTTCTTCAAGCCCATGACCTGCTGAATCTCTCGCTTGAACGTAAGAGGGGTATTTTCTTGAATTACTGTGGCCCAGAAATGTTTGCCACGGCAAGGTCACTATCTGCCCCCACCCCTGTTCATACCATGCCATGGGAGCTCCTCATGGCAAAACTTAAAACGCACTATGAGCCAGCGCCCTCACGTTTCGCCAGGCGCCAAGATTTCCGCCACTGCGTTCAACGAGATGGACAATCTATAAGTCAGTACGTAGCCGCGCTTAGAGCTGCCGCTATTACTTGTGAATTCGCCAACCTAGACGAAGCGCTCCTCGAGCAATTCATCTATGGTTTAAAGGATGTTAATCTCCACCGGCGCATTCTCTCCCGCTCGGACCTCACGTTGAAGAATGCTGTCGATGAGGCTCGCGCTTACGAAATGGCAGGTCAATCCACTCCTGACCAGAGGCGTTTTCCTCCAGCTATTTCTTCAGCCACCAACCAGCTTGTCGCCTCTAACTCTTTTCAAACTGACTTAGATTTGGTGATTGACCGCCTGCAATCTTTGAGCCATAAAGATACACGGAATTGCCTCAGCTGCGGCGGCCGCCATTTGTGCTCAGCCTGCCAGTTCCGCACTGCTGTGTGCCGAAAGTGCGGTAAACGGGGCCATTTAGCAAATGTTTGCCGCTCTACCGTTCCTGGTTCCCGTCCTGCTACGGTGCCTTCTATCTACCGGCCAGCCCCGCCGTCTCTCCCTGCCAGGCGCCAAAATTTTCTCTCCCTAGGTGACATCGACGACTCTTGTCCGGAATGGGTTGTCGACGCTTCCTCCTCCTCCCAGGGAGAACGTGGTAAGATCCATCTCTCGCTTCAGATCAAAGGCAGCCACTACTAATTGTAAAAAAAAACCTAGCTTCTCTACTAGGGATGGACTGGTTCCGTGCTCTCGGTCTATTTGTTTCCGGGATCCACTCCACCCGGTGTTCTTCTTCCCTTGGGGATGACCTTTCTTCCCTTCTTTCTGAATTTTCTGATGTTTTCTCTTCTTCTCTGGGCTGCTATACGGGGTCTCCTATTTCCCTCAACCTTGATCCTACTGTTGCTCCTATCCGTCTCTCTTAGCCGCTGCCCGCTTCCTCTGCTTCTTTCCGACCCAGCTCCCATCGAGTCCATCCACCTCCTGGATGAACTCCACCTGCCCATTACCGCCTCTGATATAGCCCTGTCTTCCCTCTCTGATTCTACTATTTCTGCTGTCCTTAACTATGTTCGCAGGGGATGGCCTCCCTCCTCTGTCGAACCCCGTTTTCTCCCCTTTTACCGGCGCCGCACAGAGCTCTCCGCGCTTCAGGGTTGCCTCCTATGGGGCCATCGCGTGGTCATTCCTGACCGATTGCGCCAGTCTGTGCTTGCACGCCTCCATGAAGGGCACCCAGGCATAGTCCGGATGAAATCCCTGGGTAGGGGGTATGTCTGGTGGCCCTCCATGGATGCAGATATTACGGCTTGGGTGCAGCGCTGCACCCCATGCCAACAGGTCCGTCCCGCCCCTCCCTCCGCCCCTGCTAGTGAGTGGGAACATCCTAGGGCTCCGTGGAGCCGCCTCCATATAGATTTCATGGGCCCCCTCGCAGGCACTTCCTTCTTCCTTGTTATAGATGCCTGGTCTAAGTGGGTGGAACTTTTTCCTATGCCCTCTACCACCTCCGCGGCCACTATCCGTATCCTTAATTCACTGTTCAACACCCATGGGTTGCCGGACATCATTGTCTCGGACAATGGCCCTCAGTTCACTTCCCAGGAATTCCAACAATTCCTTGCAGTTTTGGGTATTCGCCATGCCCCAGTCGCTCCCTTTCACCCTGCGGGGAATGGCCTGGGTGAACGTGCTGTGCGTTCCGCCAAGGAATCACTTGCCCGCATGGTTAACCTTCCCTTATCCTCCCGGATTACTACCTATCTGCGTTCCCAGCATTCCACCCCGTGCCCCCTCACAGGCAAAAGTCCTGCTGAACTCCTCTTGGGCAGAAAAATCCGGACCACCCTGGATCGTCTACACCCTCTGTATTCCTCTTCCCCTCTTCCTACCTCTCCCCCTCCTAGGGCTTTTCGGGTGGGTGAGAGGGTTTTTGCACGGAACTTCGCGGGTGATCCGAAGTGGGTACCCGGAAGTATTGCGGACATAACGGGGCCCTGCTCTTACAGGTTCCTACTCGGCGACGGACGAATGCTGGCGGCGCCACATAGATCAGCTGCGGCGGCGAACTGACGATGGGTCTCCGGATAGACCATCAACTCCGAGTAGACTCACCTCATACATCCCTGCGACCAATCCGCTCTCACAGGGAGGGACTCCTCCATGTGCCGTCCACTAAGCAGTGTCACCCGGCGGCGCCCAGGAGTAGAGCCTTCTCTGTGATGGGCCCAACCCTCTGGAATGACCTCCCCCCGATATTAGAACGACCACCGACCTCCGCTCCTTCTGACAGAAGCTTAAGACCCACCTGTTCCAATTAGCTGTCTTAACTGATTTATAGTGCCATTTTAACCTCCTGGCAAACATCTTATTGGGTAGTTTTTAAGGGTATTTTAATGTATTTTAATGTTTATTTGTATTTTAATTTAAATATTGTACAGTCCACATCCTACCTCCTCCTTTTACCTATTTGTATATTTAAGTATACCCATATTTTGTATTTATACTGTTTTAATATGACTGTACATCGCCCCGAGTCCTGTTTAGGAAAGGGTGCGGTTTATAAATTAAAGTTTATTATTATTATTATTATTATATAGACTAGGCCCTAGCGACGACGCCTGCCGGCCCAACGACAACAACGCAGCTAGTTCCGAACCCGTGTCCCCTACCACGTTTAGATCTGCAGACTTATCTCGTAACTTTGGTGCACCTCCCGGGGTGGGGCCTCTGGAACAGCTCCGCCTGCCTTCCGGACCGAGCCATCCTTCTATGTCAACCACAGCCACTCCTCCCCTGTGAAGATCTCTGCGCGTGCGCCAGCGTCCCGGGTATTTGCGGGACTACGTCTGCGCGAACCAGGGGAAAGGGGTGTTGTGTACCGAGCCGGTCCACCAGTAGGTGGCGTGCCTAGACCTTCCTTTCATTGGCCCATACATCCGGCGGGAGAATCCTGATCACCCTATTGGTTCCCCGACTGACGGCGTTTGTATAAATTGCTGTCAGCCGGGGATTGTGTATCTTGGCTTAGTCAGTTACTGTTGTTTTTAAATAAAGATTAACTTCTAGCAGCCGTCTTTTACTCCTTGCCTTGGAACACAAAAATTAGTAGACTAAAGAGAATAGTAGTAAGATTGCTATTGTTATGTAATTAATTAAGAAATAAAGAAATTATAGGATATTGTTAATTGTAGAAAAAATTGAAAGAAATGCTAGCCATGTTTAAATTGAATTAGAGGATATATGTTGTTTATGTATTAAGAAAAAATAACTATAAAGATGAAAAATAATGGAAGAGAATAATTTGGCTGAAAGTGAAAACAAAACTATGATGTAAAATGGACTACGTAAATGAAAGGATGTAAAAGACAAGACCCAGACAACGCTTTGTTTCTATAATAGGTATAATTTGTATTAAAAAATAAAAAACCTTGAAATAAAAAAGGAATGAATATGAACCTGCCAACTGTCAGAGAAATGATATGTACCGAGCAAAGGGTGATGAATTGTAATGCTAAATTAAGGTTGCACCGTAGCTTTTGTCTGAGTTTTTTTTTTTTCTTCCTACCCTCTGAAAAGCTAGCATTATCTTTTATTCCAGGGCTGGTCAGTCCGTTGATGGCCCAAAGCCCATAACCCCTTTTTAACAGATCCCGGGGTCCTGGGAACCTTAGTTCATTCATGTCATTGAGTTTCCGTTTATTTCTTTTTTTACTAAAAAAAACCAAGCTAGATGAATTAACCCTGCCCTTCCAGCGAGGTCATTTAGCATCACCAACACATCTACCATTTAGTGACCAATAAGGAGACACCACCAGATGGGCAATAGAAGTAAAGAAGCTCAAACAACAGACGGGCACCTGGCATGGACTCTTGGCTAGTTGAATAAATTATGCAATGAAGTCAATTTGCATAATTTATGCAGGTGGTGCAATTGAACATACTCCTTCGTGGAAACCTTGTCTTGCATAGTTCCTCGCTAATGCAGTAGGAGGTTATTTTTGCTTCCTTCTCTCTCTCATCTCCAGAGTCCCACCACTATCTTTTTAGATCCCTTTAAGGTGGCATCTTTCCATCCTTCAGCAACATTGGCAGCCCCACGTCCTTCAAGACAAGTCCAACAACATTTTAAGAAAAGAAAGGGGTACACTGCCACCTTCCATCACCTCCCCCTTCCCATTTTAGTGGATAACATTGAATCAAGGCTGTTTTTGATTTCACATTATGGTTACTCTGCTTTGAGGGCCAGTCCTTCCATGCTGGTTTCTTCAGTTCCAAAGAGAGAGGCGCTGTGTGTGTAGGATTACTTCTGACTCCCAACTTTCTTAAAAAGAAAATGCCTTTTTTAAAAGAAACGAAGCTTTGGCTGCTGTTCAATGGAGGAAGTTAGAGGAGCAAGGCACCCATGGTAGCATTTCAGATACAATTTCTTCTCTTCTCTCCACCCCCTTCCCATCCTTAGGAAGGGGGCACAGACACCCAAGATGAATATTATATTTGAAAGGAAGGAAGAAAGAAAGGGAGGGAAAGAATAGATAAATGTTTTTATCCCCCCCCCCCCCAAAAAACCCCACTCTATGCTTTGGTTGTTCTATCAAGAATGTGTTTGTTTATTTGTTGGCAACTTCCATTTCAATACTGTGACTTGGGGCGGCTCGCAAGGATTAAAAACATTATTGCAAACAATTCCAACAAGAATAAAAATGGCCCATTGGAAGGGAGGTGACAGATAAATTAAAACAACAAATTAACAAAGTCAAGTCAATATATCCTACTCAATATACAATCATGGGCAGAGGTAAAATTCTGGCACAGAGTCCGACAAATGAGTCAGGTGTTGAAGGATGGCAGGATTGGGGCTCCCTGGATTTCAAGGACAGTGTTGTTCCAGAGAGCAGATGCAGGCTTCTGGGTCCCACAGGATGGCATTCTTTCATAGATGGGAACAGCAGCCTGCCAAGCATATTGGTTCCTGTGTGGCTTGTTGTATGGAATTCTCTAGATATTGCCTAGTTTCTGTGCACAATGTGAGGCAGGAAGTAGTTTGTTGTGGGTACAGTATAGAGGGGATAAAAAGGTACCACCAACAATCTGGCCAGAGAACCAGCTGATTTTCGTGCACGCGTGCGTGCCAGAAACCAGAAGACCATGTGCGTGCCGGAAACCAGAAGATTATCTTCCCGGCACGCGCATGTGCACCAGGTGGCTGCTCTTCCAGTTTCCAGCGCTGCTGTGTGTGTGAAGACCAGCTGGCCGGTGCGCCGGAACCCAGAAGAGCAATGGGCGATGGCTCGCGTGCCTGGAGGGCTCTGCCACTTGACATAGGTTCGCCATCACAGGTGTAGGGTCTCCTGCTTTGGGGGAGGGGGTTGGACTAGATGACCTACAAGATCCCTTCCAACTCTGTTAATCTGTATGATCTATAAGTTTCTATTGTTTCTGTGCTGACTGCATTCCTGTGGTTTTGTTATTGCAACTAAATAGCCTGTTAAATGGTTCTTGGCTGTCTGCCCGGAGCTATTAACTGAAGGAAGAGAGAAGAAACAAAAACCCTCTCTTTCACTTTATTTCCTCCCCTGAGTTTTAAAGTGGCTAAATTTTTTCTGCTGAGGAAATGGCTATGTGGTTCTTTCTTTGTTTTCTTTTCCCTTCCTTTGATTAATTACAAATGAGCAGGAACGTCTGAGGTGTGTGTGAGCTACTGGAATCGTTAGGCAGGCAGGCAGGCAGCCTTGACTATTCAGCCAGTTCGCAGAAGTCCACAAAGAGTTAACAAATGGTTCTCCCAAACCGTTGTGAACCGGATTAATCCCATCATTCCCCACCCCAACCCCAAACAAACCTGGCATTTTAGGGACTTGGTGCAAAAAAAAAATCTGTTCTTGCCTCTGTAATCTTGGTCATTTATCCTTTCTAGCCATGGACATACACCCACCACACCACCCCTTCACCTCCCATGCCTTTCCTGGAATAAATTTGCTCATCTCCAATTATGTTCAAAAGTAATATGCAGAGCAAATGTTCTTAAAACACAGTTGTTTTATTTTACCAGAGAAAGCCTGACATTTGCTGCAAATCTTCTCTCACCTGCCAAACCTGCACAGCAGTCTCTTTACTCCATTGATTAAAATCTTGAAATTGCCTCAGCGGGAAGTTTTCCTTTCCAGGCTGTTTGAAAGGAACAGCCACTGAGCAAGGATGTGCGGTGGAGACCTTCCCCATGGCCCCCTCGCCAGTCTAAGGTGTCTGAGCTGAGCTTACTCTTCAGCACCCATCTCATCTCGGATTGGAGGATGTCAAGATGTATTTACAATTAAGATGCCCCAAAAGAGACTTTTGAATTTGGTGTGGTGGGTTGATGAGGGCAGAGATAAATCAGCAGATGTGCAAATGTGCCATACATGGACAAATCTAGAAAGGGAACCCATGCTCGGAGGCTGTCTGTGTGTGTCAGGCGTGTGTGTGTGTGTGTGAGTGTGTGTGTTATATTTTAGTTGGCTGTCTGAGCTGTAGTTGTAATGCTGTAGAAGCAGATAGATTTTAATATAACCATGATAGCTTTGTCACTGTATGCTCTGGACAATAGAGCTAGCTGGAGAGGCAGAATTATATAAAACAGTCTTTCCTACCTTGCATATTTTGAAGAATCTCATTTTTTGCCGAAGGACCTGTTTCTAAAATGTTTCTCAAGTTAACAGAAATGGGGTGACCTAATGTCTCCTGTGCCACCTTGAATCAAGGATACGCTGGACTTCATGGGTTTGGCCCCCTATGGGGCAGTGGTCTCAGAGTGGATCCAATTAAGTGGCTGCTATGGAATGCTGGGTGTATCTTCCCCAACAATCGAGGCAGTTTCAATTGCACTGTGACTGGGTTGATGATCTTTACTATGCGGAATGGTCCCATAAACATTGGCCCCAGTTTCTTGCTAGGCAATTTTAATCTCAAATATTTTGTGGAGAGGTAAACCTTCTCTCCCACCCGGAATGGCCGTTGTGGATCCCGGTGTTTGTCTGCCTGTTTCTTATAGGTTTGTGCCGCTTTAGCCAGTGCCTTTTTGACAATTCTCCCAGGTCACTTTCAGCATCGACATCCAGTCAGCCAAGCTGACTGAGGAGGGGGGATCCCTTGGATACTCAGGCATTGGGACGAAGTCCATACCGCTCACTATTCTGAATGGCGTGAGTCCTGTGCTACTGTGGACAGCATTATTGTACGCAACCTCAGCAAAAGATAAAAGGTCTGCCCAATTGGACTGCTGATAGTTCACGTAACACCTCAGGTACTGCTCTACCATGGCATTCAGTCTCTCTGCTGCCCCATTGGTGCTCAGATGAAAAGATGAACTCAGACCCTGAGGTGACCCAATGTACCACAGGAACTCCCTCCAGAACTTAGCTGTGAACTGGACCACTCTGTCTGAGATAATTCTTCGAGGTACTCCATGCAGTCGGTAGATATGCTTCACGAACAGTTTAGCCAGCTTGTGAGCTGAGGGTAGTCCACTACAGGCTATGAAGTGTGCCTGTTTGGAGAACAGGTCTATTACAGTCCAAATCACTGTGTTTCCCCCACTTTTTGGCAACTCTACTATAAAGTCCATTGCGATCTCCTCCCACGGCCTCCTTGGCTCTGCTACTGTATGCAGTAGTCCAGGGGGGTTTCCTGGTCGTCTCTTCATTGTGGCGCAAATGGTACAACTTTTCACGTAACTATCTACATCTTTCTTCATGCCAGGCCACAAGAATTGCCTCCGGGCTAAGTGTAAAGTCTTTAGGAACCCAAAGTGGCCTGCTGGTTTGGCATCATGACTCCTCTGGAGAACTAGGGTACATAGGGATTCTGGGACATAAGAGTTTTGTCCCCTTCCATGCAAGGTCATCTCTCTTTGTCAAGATGTGTTGGTTGGTTTGGAACCAGGGGTCTGCTAGCAGTTTAGTTTTGATCCTTGTGGTTAGGTTGCATGCTGGTTGGTCTTTCTGGTCACTGCATTGCTGTCTGGTGGTCACTTGGGCAGCAGTTTGGGTAGAGGGAATGATGGCGTCCACTACATGCTCCCGTTCGCATTTGTACTGAGGCATGTGGGAGAGGGTGTCACCGCCCCGAGTCCCTTTCGGGAGAGGGGGCGGTATATAAACGATAATAATAATAATAATAATAATAATAATAATAATAATAATAATAATAATAATAATAATAATAATAATAATAATAGAAAGTTCCCCCTGCCTGGAATGTGCTTTAAGACAAAATCAAAATGGTTGAAGTATTGAGCCCATCGGACTTGTTTGGGTGATAGTTTCCGTGGGGTCCTAAGCGCCTCCAGATTTTTGTGGTCGGTCCAGACTTTGAACGGTTTCTGGCTCCCTTCCAACAGGTGTCTCCAGGTTAGCAGTGCCCATCTCACTGCGAAAGCCTCCTTTTCCCATGCGGCCCATCGTTTCTCTGTGTCTGTGAGCTTGCGGGAGGTGCAGGCACAGGGTTGTAAGTTTCCTTGGTTGTTCCTTTGGAGTAGCACCGCTCCCACTGCCACATCGCTGGCATCTGCCTGGATCACAAAAGGTTGCTTGGGGTCAGGATGCTTCAGCACTGGCTCCTTTGCAAAACTTTCTTTCAGTGTCTCGAATGCCTCTTGGCAGGTTAGGTCCCATGGTAGGGGTTGTCCCGGAGGTTTCGTTCCTGGGCTCCCTGTCTTCAGGAGGTCTGTCAGGGGTTTGGCAATCTTTGCCAAGGAGGGGATGAATTGCCTGTGGAAGTTCGCAAACCCTAGGAAGCTTTGTAGCTGTCTGTGGGTGCGAGGGGGATGCCAGCTTAGGACGGCTTGCACTTCGCTGGGTCCATCTCTATTCCCTCATTTGACACTCGGTAACCCAGGTAGTCTAACCGTGCACTCAATAAATCAATCAATCAATCAAACTTTTATTTATAAACCCCGCCCTTTCCTAAGCAGGACTCGGGGCGGTGTACAGTCATTATTAAAAACCATATACATATCAAAATAGAATACATATACATAAACATAGACATAGACGGAGGAGGTAGAAAATATACTGTACCATATTTAATTAAAATACAAATAAGATTAAAATTCCCTTAAAAATTCCACAATAAGATGTTTGCCAGGAGGTGAAAGATGGAGCTATAAATCGGCTAAGCCAGCTAATTGGAACAGGATGGTGGAATTCGCATTTTGATACCTTGACGTACAGGTTGGCTGCCAGAAGTTTCTCCAATACTTGGCGGACCAGGGGTACATGTGTAAATAAGGATGTCATCTAGGTAGACAAGGACCCCCTTGTAGAGGTGCTCATGCAACACCTCGTTTATTAACTGCATGAATACCGCTGGGGGCCCCTGCAGTCCGAAAGGCATCACTTTGAATTGAAAGCTCCCTAGGGGGGCAGTTGAATGCTGTTTTCCACTCATCTTGCTCTCTGATTCGTACTTGGTAGTATGCTTCTCTGAGGTCTAGTTTGGTGAAGACTTTTCCCTTGGCCAGATGAGATAGCATAGCCTTCATGAGGGGGAGGGGGTATAGGTTGTGTACGCACACCCCATTTATCCCTCAAAAGTCCACACACAATCTGATGGTTCCATCTTTTTTTTCTTTAAAGAGGACTGGTGCAGCGACCCGTGGCTTGGCTGGCTCAATGAACCCCCTTGCTAGGTTTTTGTCCATGTATTTGCGCATCTCTTGCATTTCCCAGGGCGTCATGGCATACAGTTTGGGCTTGGGTAGTTTTGCCCCCGGGATGATTTCGATGGCACAGTCTGTCTCCTGGTGGGGAGGCAGAAAATCGCACTCGGCCTCGCTGAATACTTCTGCGAGGTCCTGATATTCTATTGGAATCAGTTCGGCCTCTGGGGTTTTGTCGGATGTGGTTGCCAGTTGTTCTCATGGGCTTTCTTGGGGGGTTTCCAGCGTGGGTGGTGTTTCTGCTTGCTGGTGTGGGAGGGGTTGGGGACCCCTTGATATCCTAAGTCTTCGGGTACCCCCTTGCCACCAGATGGTCGGTCCCCACTTGTCTAGCCAGGAAAGTCCCAGTATGACTGTGTCTGTCATTTTGGGGGCTATTATGAATCGAATTACTTCCCAGTGATCCACTAGTTCTAGCCTCACTGGTTCAGTTAGGTGGGTGGCATAGGCTCCTCCCATTAGGGAACCGTTGACCTGCTCGAACCGGATTGGGTGGGCAAGTCTTTTTGCTCTGATCCCCAGTTTCAGGAGTGTGGTTAGGTTGATCAAGCACCTTGTGCAGCCTGAGTCTATTAGGGCTTGAAAATCCCCCTGGTTTCCTGTTTTTGGGGCTGTGAGGCATATTGGGAAAAGGAAAGGGTGAATTGATTCACTCACCATTGGGTCATTTTCTCCCTCGTCCTCGCTGTCATATGATTCGAGCAACTGGTTGTCGCTGCCTGGGGTTCCATCACTTTCACCTGAGGGGAAAGGGGCCTTTGTAGCCTGGAGGGCTTTCCCGGACATGTTGGTGGTCCGTTTGGACCCTCGTTCTGGTCGTGCCCTGGGCAGTGGGTCTGGTCTTGGTTTTGGGGCTGGGGTTGGGCATGCAGCTGCCATGTGGGCCATCCCCCCACATCTGTAGCATTTCAGCGGACTTCGAGGGAGGGCTGGTCTCAGAGCCTGCTGTGGTGCTGTGGTTCCCTGCCAGCTGGGTGGTTTCAAGTCGGGTTGACCTCTCTCTTGTGTGTCCGGTTGCTTTGTCATGTTGTTGGTGTACAGCCCGCTGTCGACTTTTGTTGCTACTCGGAACCACTCAGAGAGTTAATTTGGGATGTCGCAGTATGCAGTTACCTGGGCAATTTGCTTGTCCATGCTTGTTCTGAAAAATGCACCAGCAGCCGCTCTGGTAAAGGAGGTAGCCTTCCTATGACCCTCCTAAATTCACGGACGTGCTCTTTGATGGGGGGGGGGGGGGGCTCTGCTTTAGGTTGCTGAGTTCCTCTTCTGCATATGGGTCCTCCTCCTCCTCCTCCTCCACCTCCTCAAACCTGGCCTCTAGCAGTTGCAGGAAGTCATCTATGTCTTGTAGTTGGGGGGCTCTCCTCTTGTGGAAGGCTGCTAGCCATTCCTTTGCTTCTCCCTCTAGACCCTCTGCGATGGCATTCACCATGGCTCTGGGGGATGGGTAGAGGTGCCCATAGCATTCTAGGTGGATATCAGCTGAATCAAGGAATAGGGCTAGCTGGTCTGAGTCTCCATCAAACTTTCCCCTGAATTGGGGTGGGTCATCCAGCCCTAATCCCCCAGCCTCCTGTCGGCCTTGGTATGCTTGCACCTGATATGGCGGGTCATCTCTTTCACCCCTACTTCGGAGAGAGGGAGGGGGTTGCCTGCTCTTGGCAGCCTGCCTGCTGCGTGGGAGAGGCACTGGTTGCCATTCTGGGCTCCTTCTCCTTCCATTGGGATGGGGAGGGGGGCTGCGCTCCAGTCTGCATCTCTTCCCTTCAACAAGATCAGATGTCCCTCCCCTCACTTCCTCCCTCCGTTGCTCTTTTGCACTCCCTTGGGATTCCATCTGGGGCTTTGGACTAGGGCAAGGGAATTTCCACCACTACTTATCTTCTCTTGCTTCTGCTTCTGAGTTTTGCCGCATACCTCCGGCTGCAATCAATCTCCTATTGCCTCATTTTCCCTCCAAGCAACCCAAACTTTGGTGGGAGGGGGTGCTCGGAGGGCCCGGGCTTCAGGAAACCTGGAAAAAACTATAAAATAAAAGTCAGTTTCAGCTATCTCTGAAGTTTCCAAGAGTTGCCCTAATTAATTTATGAGCCCCGAGACAAGGTTCAAAAAAACCCATTCATTTATTAGGACTAACATCTTGGCATGGACTTCTGTGTAGCTGAAACTAAATCACCTTTAATGGCGTCTGACCTTTACCCCTGTGCCCCCTCCCCTCTGGCTGAGGTCATCAATCACATTCTCCAACAGGACATTATGGCAGGGTTCTGGACATGCGCATTCACATCCCAGTACAGAAATATGAGACTTTTACTCTGGCCAAAAGTATGCATGGCATTTCCCTCCTCTTCTCAAGGTGATAGTAGTCATGGAAACGCCTTAGGCATTGACAATAAGCTATTGTAACCCTTGCCCTTGGTTTTCCGAAAATGTTTCCTGCAGCCTAAAAATGAATGAACTGGAACCGAGAGCAACCACAGACAGAGATATTTTATATATCAAGTCAGATTATTGAACTCTCTCTCCCAAGGTTGTCATAGGCTTTTGTTGTCTAGGACAAGTTTCTAATTGATAGCCACAGGGGTTGAACTGGCAACTTTTCTGCAGAATAGCGTTGCTATGTCTGAGCTGCAGTTTGTTCTCAGAAATTCTAATAAACACAGAAGGTACACAATCTGAGCCAAGTTACATTAGACCATGTGGCTCTAGACATGAGAATGTAGGGTAGGAGTTGGGGAATGAACCCCAAGAAATGTGAAATAGGGAGCGAAAGAAGGAATGGCACACCCAGTGTGTCACCTACCTCACTTTCTGCTGAGTGGCTGTTGCTGCCCTTTGTGTATCTGGCCTGATGGCTAGGATTGTGACTTCCAGATCAATTTAGAGTTGAAAAGAAATTAAGCCTAATTTCGAGGCATATCCATTTATCTACAGATGCTGATATGATTTGGATAGAATGCTTGATAGGGATATGGATTTAAATAAAGAGCATGCTATGTAAACACTATTAAGTCTAATTCATTAATTAGCAACTAATTGTCTTAGCTCTTCCAATTTCTTCCCCGATACACACAGAACCTGATGAGTATTCAACCCCTAAAGCAGCTAAAGTTGAGCTCCCCCACCCTAATTCACAGAATTAGGAAAGGGGCCTTGGTCGCGTTGGTGGATGATCTCTGGAGGGCAAAGGATAGGGGTTGTTCCTCTATCCTTGTCCTATTAGACCTCTCGGCAGCTTTCGATACCATCGACCATGGTATCCTATTGCGCCGTCTGGAGGGGTTAGGGGTCGGAGGCACCGTGTTGCGGTGGTTCCGCTCCTACCTCTCTGGCCGGACGCAATGCGTGTTGGCAGGGGAGCAGAGGTCGACCCCGAGGCCCCTTACCTGTGGGGTCCCACAGGGGTCGGTCCTCTCGCCTCTCCTGTTCAACACATATATGAAGCCGCTGGGCGAGATCATCCGTGGTTTTGGGGTGGGATACCATCTGTACGCTGACGACACGCAGCTGTACATTTCCACCCCAAACCACCCCAACGAGGCCGTCGAAATGATGTCCCGGTGTTTGGAAGCCGTGCGGGTCTGGATGGGTGACAACAGGCTCAGGCTCAACCCCTCCAAGACAGAGTGGCTGTGGCTCCCAGCTTCCCGGTTCAACCAGTACATCCCATCTCTGGCCATCGGGGATGAGCAATTAGCCCCGGTGGAACGGGCGCGCAATTTGGGCGTCCTCCTAGATGCCCGGCTGGCTATGGATGACCATGTGGCAGCCGTGGCGAGGGGGGCATTCCACCAGGTTCGCCTGGTGCGCCAATTGCGACCCCTATTGGACCGGGAGGCCCTGCGCACAGTCACTCACGCGCTGGTGACGTCTCACCTGGACTACTGCAATGCTCTCTACATGGGGCTCCCCTTGAGGTGCGCCCGGAGACTGCAGTTGGTCCAGAATGCAGCCGCGCGGGTAATTATGGGGAGAACGAGGTTCTCCCATGTAACACCTCTCCTGCGCGAGCTGCACTGGCTTCCTGTGGCCTACCGGGTGCGCTTCAAGGTGTTAGTCACTATCTTTAAAGCGCTCCATGGCACAGGGCCTAGTTACCTGCGGGATCACGTCCTGCCCCACACATCCCTGCGACCTATTCGCTCGCAAAGAGAGGGACTTCTCCGGGTGCCATCCTCCAGAGAGTGTCAGAGGGCGGCGCCCAGGAGTAGGGCCCTCTCTGTGATGGGCCCTACCCTTTGGAATGACCTCCCCCCAGACATTAGGACAACAACTGACCTCCGCTCCTTCCGTATGAAATTGAAGACCCACCTGTTCCGACTAGCCGGCCTGGCTTAAATTTAGAGCTTCTCCACCTCTTGGGCATTTTTAATTGTTAATTTTAATTTTTAAATTTTAACTGTTATTGGGGTTTTAATTGTTTCAAAGTTCTGTAATTTATTTATTTATTTTCTACCTCCTCCATATTATATTGTTATGATTGTTGCTATTGTACGTCGCCCCGAGTCCCTGGGGGGAGAGGGGGCGACTAAGAAGTCAAATTAAATAAATAAATAAATAAATAAATAGACCTGTATGCAGAAGATGAGCTCAGCAACCAAAAGCAGAGGGGGCACCCCATCAAAGAGCACATCCGCGAATTTAGGAGAGTCATTGGAAGGTTACCCCCCTTTACCAGAGCATCTGTTAGTGCATTTTTTCAGAACAAGCCTGGACAAGCAGATTGCCAGGGTAAGTGCTTACTGAGACATCCCAAAGCGACTCTCTGAGTGGTTCCGAGTAGCAATAAAAGTCGACGGCAGATTGCGCGCTAATGACATGAGTAAGCCACCGGACATGAAAGAGAGAGGTCAACCCGACCTGAAACTGCCTGGCAGACGGGGACCCACAGCAACACAGTGAGCCCTGAAACCAGCCCCCCCTCGAAGTCCACTGAAATGTTACAGATGTGGGGACTGGGCCACATGGCATCTGCGTGCATGACCCCAACCCCGATGCAAAGGCCAGAGCCACCACCCGGGGCATGACTGGAACGAGGTCCCAAATGGGCCACCAATGCATCCCAGAAGGTCCTCCAGGCTGCAGAGGTCCCTCCCCATGCAGACAAAGTGGGTGTGGGACAACACCCCAGGCAACAACGCCCAGTGGCCAGAATCCTATGACAGTGATGACAAGGGTGAAAATGACCCAATGATGAGAGGACCAGTTCACCCTTTCCTTTGGGGCCTCACAGCCCCCAAAACAGGAATCCAGGGGGATTGTCAAGCATCTAGTGCAGCCTGATAGACTCAGGCTGCACTAGATGCTTGATCAACCTGACCACAGTCCTGAAACTGGGGATCAGAGGAAAAAGAGTGGCCCACCCAATCCGGTTCAAACAGGTCGACGGGTCCCTAATGGGTGGAGCCTATGCCACCCACATGACCGAACCAGTGAGACTAGAGCTAGCAGATCACTGGGAAGTAATTTGATTCATAATAGCCCCCAAAATGACAGATGCAGTCATACTGGGACTCTCCTGGCTAGACAAGTGGGTACGGCCCATCTGGTGGCAAGGGGGTACCCACAGACTTAGGATAGAAAAGGGGCCCCAACCCCTTCCACACCAGCAAGCAGAAACACCACCCAAGCAGGGAACTCCCCCAAAAGAGCCCACCAGAACATCTAGCAGCCACATCCGACGAAACCCCAGAGACCGAACAGATCCCAGGGGAATGTCAAGACCTCACAGAAGTATTCAGCGAGACCGAGTGCAACATTCTGCCCCCCCCCCCCAACCATGAGGCAGATTGCGCCATCAAAATCATCCCCGGGGCAAAACTACCCAAACCCAAACTGTAGGCCATGACACCACGGGAAATGCAAGAAATGCACAAATACATAGACAAAAACCTAGCAACGGGGTTCATTGAGCCAGCCAAGCCATGGGTCTCAGTGCCAGTCCTCTTCAAAGAAAAGAAAGACGGAACTATGAGAATATGTGTGGACTTTAGAGGAATCAATGCCTTGTGCGTACACAACCTATACCCCCTCCCCCTCATGAAGAACATGCTATCTCACCTGGCCAAGGGAAAAGTCTTCACCAAACTAGACCTCAGAGAAGCATACTACCGAGTACGAATCAGAGAGGGAGATGAGTGGAAAACAGCATTCAACTGCCCCCTAGGGAGCTTTCAATTCAAATTGATGCCTTTCGGACTGCAGGGAGCCCCAGCGGTGTTCATGCAGTTAATGAATGAGGTGCTGCATGAGCACCTCTACAAGGGGGTCCTCATCTACCTGAATAACATCCTCATCTACACAGAGACCATGAACGACCACATATCCCTGGTCCAACAAGTACTGGAAAAACTTCTGGCAGCCAACCTGTACGTCAAGCTATAAAAATGCGAATTCCACCGTGCACAGCTAGACTACCTGGGTTACCGAGTGTCAAATGAGGGAATAGAGATGGACCCAGCCAAAGTACAAGCTGTCCTAGGCTGGCAACCCCCTCGCACCCGCAGACAGCTACAAAGCTTCCTAGGGTTCGCAAACTTCTATAGGCAATTCATCCCCTCCTTGAAGATTGCCAAACCCATGACAGACCTCTTAAAGACAGGGAGCCCAGGAACAAAACCTCACCCGGGACAACCTCTACAGTGGGACCTAACCTGCCAAGAGGCATTTGAAACACTAAAGAAATATTTGCAAAGGAACCGGTGCTGAAGCATCATAACCACAAGCAACCCTTTGTGATCCAACAAGATGCCAGCGACATGGCAGTGGGAGCAGTGCTACTCCAAAGGAACAGCCAAGGAAACTTACAGCCCTGCACCTACACCTCCCGCAAGCTCACAGACACAGAGAGACGATGGGCTGCATGGGAAAAGGAGGCTTTCACAGTGAGATGGGCACTGCTAACCTGGAGACACCTGTTGGAAGGGAGCCAGAAACCATTCAATGTCTGGACTGACCACAAAAATCTGGAGGCTTTCAGGACCCTGCGGAAACTATCACCAAAACAAGTCCGATGTAATAGACCTGTTCTCCAAACAGGGACACTTCATACCCTGCAAGTGGACTACCCTCAGCTCACAAGCTGGCTAAACTGTTCGTGAAGCATATCTACTGCCTGCATGGATTACCTTGAAGAATTATGTCAGGCAGAGGGGTCCAGTTCACGGCTAAGTTCTGGAGGGAGTTCCTGCGGTCCATTGGGTCATCCCAGGGCCTAAGCTTGGCTTTTCACCCGAGCACCAATGGGGGGCAGAGAGACTGAATGCCATGGTAGACCAGTACCTGAGGTGCTACGTAAAATATCAGCAGTCCATTTGGGCAGACCTTCTGTCTTTTGCTGGGGTCACATACAATAATGCTGTTCACAGTAGCATGGGACTAACATCGTTCAAGGTAGTGAGTGGCATGGACTTTGTCCAAATGCCTGAGTATCCAAGGGATCCCCCTTCCTCAGTCAGCTTGACTGATTGGATGTCAATGCTAAAAGCAACCCAGGAGAATGTCAAAAAAGCACTGGCTAAAGCAGCACAAACCTATAAGGAACAGCCAGATAAACACTGAGCTCCACAACGGCCATTCCAGGTGGGAGAGAAGGTTTACCTCTCCACAAAATATTTGAGATTAAAACTGCCTAGCAAGAAACTGGGGCCAAAGTTTATGGGACCATTCCGCATAGTAAATATCATCAACCCAGTCACAGTGCAATTGAAACTGCCCCGACTTCTAGGGAAGATACACCCGGTATTCCATAGTAGCCTCTTAAAACCCGTGGTTGGATCCACTCTGAGACCACTACCCCAGGAGCCCCTGGGTCCTATGGTCATAGGGGGCCAAACCCATTATGCGGTGCAACAAATTCTTGATTTGAGGTGGCACAGGAGACAACTCCAATACTTAATCAAGTTGAAGGGCTACCCCTTATCAGAGGCATCTTGGGTAAAGAGTAGAAATATCCAGACTGATTGCCTTATAGAAAAAGTCCATGCAGAAAATCCAAACAAGCCTGGGGGGAGGACGTAGCCTTAGATCCTATACTTGTACTCAAATTGTTTTTGCTTTGCACAGGTTGCTTTTGGAAAGTGAGCAGAGCTGAATGTCAACTCCTAAAGTTGTCATTCTGAGGAAAGGGGGGTAGCAAATTCCACGCATACTTTTGGATAGAGTCGGATCCCAGATTACTGCAGCAGGCTTGGGAGGGGTGCACCTCATTGGGGAATGTGATTATGACACAGACTGAGGGGAGGGAAGGAACAGGGGTAAAGTTCAGCTATAATTAAATAGGCTAAGTTCTGACTGCAAAAAGATCTTGCCAAAAATAAATGCTCCTAATAAATGACTAATTTGCTTTTGAAGTTTGGTCTGAGGCTCATGAATCAATTAGGGCATTTTTTTAAAAACCTGACACGTAGTCTGCAGACCCCCTTTTTTTTTTTGAAAAGAATTTTATTGGTTTTTTTAACATTTATAAGGGAAAAGGTAAATGGAAAGGTATACAAATTTTGGCAGTTGCAAAGTGTGGCAGCCCCCCCCCCCTCCAAACTCATAAAATACATCTAAGTATAAAACATTGATACATAATCATATATAATCAGCATGTTAGTTCTATTAATATTTTCAATCAGTTTACACATTGTAGTATATGTTCCACATGTAATTCCATTATTACTTTCGGTCAGTTTATAATATGAAATTTTCTTGTTTATTTTTGTGATCTGAGCTTTCTTGGTATTGCCCCTTCTTCCCCCGCTGGCAGAGCTCCGGCCCCTCCCGTGTCCTGCATATCCGTTGTGGGATCTTCTGTTTTTTCTAGGTTTGTTTTGTTTTTTTCCATAAAGGCCTGTGCCTCTATGGGTGTGTTAATTCTAATTCTTGTCTCCTCCCAGAATATCAGCATACCTTCAGGCATCAACCATCTAAACCACAACCCCTTCTGGTATAATTTATTCGCCAATTGCGAATAACTTTTCCTTTTTTCCCTAATTTTCTTGGGGATCTTTCTGCAGACCCCTTTTCACTTTGGGGAGCAAGTGTATCTCTCCACAAAGTACCTCAAGCTCAAGGTACCTTGCTGAAAACTAGCCCCAAAGTTCCTAGGGCCATTCCCTATTGTAAGGGTCATCAATCCAGTCATGGTGGAACTCAAACTCACTTGACTATTAGGTAAAACCCACCCAGTATTCCATAGCAGCCTCCTATGCTCAATAAAAACAACAACCATACAGTGGGGAAGGAGAGCCGGCAGTTGCCATTCAGGCGCGGAAGGAGAGCTGCTGAAGAGCACGCCCACCAAACGTCCGCTGACAGCCCACAAGCTGCACAGTTGAGCCATGCAGAGGGTGTCCACAACGCGGGCCCCTTGCCGAGCTGCGGGGAGGGCAGCACATCCCTGAACAGCCTGCCACATCTATGGAGCCCACAGAAGGCCATATGAGCCACAGGAGTCATAAACAGCTGATGCACAGCAGAACAGATGGGCAGTGGAGCACGCGTAGGCACCCGAAGCCTAGCATGCCGGAAACAAGCATGGTGTGCTGGATGGAAAGCTCTGCAGCTGCAAGGATGCTGCCAAAGTGGTGGCATGTGAGGGGTGGGAACTATATGGGGCAGGACCCAGGGGTTGGAACTGTGGGGGTGGGGTAAAGGCCATTTAACGGGTGTAGGGTTAAACCACAGTAGCTCTGACTTTGTTTTCCTTATTGTTTGTCTGTGCCGGGTTTCCAGATTGCCAGGTAAAAAGTACCCAATTAACATTCTTGTCTCCATTTTTTGTCTGCTAAATGGCAGAACATGACACTTGTCATTAGAGTAAAGGGGGGTGGGTGATGTTTACGAATGGGTTAGTTGGAGAAATGAAACTTCTACACTTCCACTGACGCTTGTGAGAGTCTGGAAACTTTTCAAGGGTGTCTTAAACAGGTGTGAAGAAGAAGGGAGATGGTTCCCATAACAAAGAGAACTCATTTACATGGTCTATGTGGAAGCCTGAGGACTGGGCTGGGAAATTCATTGTTTAATACTGTGAGCTGAGTGGTGCCTGAGAATGTCAGAGTTAGTATTACCTCGCCATGACCATGCAATGTATTCAATAAACAGTAAGTTTTTCAGAATTGAAATGATCCTGGACTTTTATTTGGATACTCAAGCTGGATGTTGACATTGCCAACAAGGATCTAAATCAGATTTGGGAAATAGCTTGATGTGACTGATTTATTTTAGAGTCCTCAACTGCCTACCATATCCAGCTTCCGTATATTTTGCAGACACCCAGTAGAGACGATCATGATTGTAAATGAGGAACAGGTCAGGCAGGATGAGAGGTGAGATAAACCTTGCTTTTCATCTTCAGCAATCAGACGGGATTGTGAGAGCTGATGAAGCTGGAGAGCCAGGGAGGAGATGGGAAGGAGCTATGCATAAGTCATTAAAGCAACTGGCTCAGCATTTGAGAGCCAGCAACTTTTTTAAGCCTGTTATTTTGTCACTGCTGTACTGATTTTCCTCAGCTAGAGGAGGAGAATAGAAGACAGGGCATATCGACTACGGTGGTCGCCTGTAGTCTGTGCTCTCTGCCTGCCATGTGCAAGATTAATGCTAATGGTAATAATCTCTCCAGATTCCAATTCATCCATTGCTGCTATACCTCTTAAGGAGGGAATCAAGATGCCTTTTCTCCTCGTTGGCTTCCCTGGACTCAAGTCCCATTTCCTATGGCTGTGGCTAGGACCCCGGGATCCTGGCATTCAGCCATTCCACCTCTTAGCAAACCAGACCATACTTATATAAAGAAAGCATAGGAAGGCTGACTGGCATCAGATTATCTCTTTCCTCTTAACCCTTTCTTCTCTCTTCTAAGAATTTGGGGTAGCAAGACCCAGGAACCACCCCCAATCCCTTGGTTCCTGAATCTGAATGCTGACTAAAAAACAGGTTTTTTTTTAGCACTAATCATTCAGTTCCTTGCCAGACAGAATGCATTTTTAACTCAATATATCCCACAAATTCTGTCCCTCTCTGTGACATCTTCTGTACCAAGTCCATAACTTTGAGGTTTTATTAATTATGTGCCATTCCTGTTGATGCTGACTCTTGAGTGACCATATCAATAAGCATCCTCCAGGATAACTACTGTTGGCAGCTTCATTTCCCCACTGTGAACTAGCTAGAGGAAGTAAAAGTTTTCATTCTGAATTTCTTCCTTCCCTGCTCTTGTTCAGGCAGAAGGAGAGGCACAAAAAATAGGCAACCATAAATTATATAATTACCCCCTCCCTCATCCCACCCCACCCCATTTAGTCAGCATTGCTACAAATCTTGTATCCGACTTTTACTAGCATCTTCTTATTGGCTAGAAAACAGCTTAGTCATTCCGGATGGAGAGAACCGGATAGGCCAGATAGCCAGTCACTCTTGGAGGAATAAGGTGGTGTGAGGTTTTGAGTCATGCAAAGAAGGGAAACTGGAAGAAGTCAATTACATCAGAAGGGCAAACTTCAGGAACATCCATGCATGGAACTAAGGCAGAGTGGACTTTTATTATGCATGATAGTTTGCAAGGGATGTCTCAAGGGCTGAAGAGTGCTAATCAAACCTGCAAGGATGTCTCGGAGGAAAACTCCATTCCGTATCATCAGCTGTACTCTTGTGCTTCTTTTTTTTTGCCCAGAATTTTTTTTTTTTATTATTTTTTTGTTCTCTTACATACCATTTTAAGTATACATTCACATAATTGTTGTTCTTCTTTACATTTAACATTCTTATACATTTATTATTTCATTTAATAGGTTATAATATACAGTTTGGGTTGCTTTATTTACCATCCCTTCCTCCTGTTGTAACACCACCTTATTTTCCCTTTCTTTTCTCCCTCCCTCCTTTCTCCACTTTCTTCCTTCCTCCTCGCCTTCCCCTTCCTTCTTCCCTTACCTTTCTCCTACTCCTACTCTTTCTCTTCCCCTTCCTGCCCTCTCTCCTTCTCTTCCACTCCCTTCCATCCTCCTCTCCTTACGTCTTTCTTCTTTCCCCCATCTTCCTTTCATTCTCTCCTCCTCTTTCTCTTTCTTTTCTATTATTGTAGGTGTCTCTTTCAGATCTCAGTTCCTTGGGATGGTATTTCCGCAAACCCAAATATAATTTGATATCATTTCTTATTCCCTTGCCTTCGCTAATCTATCCTAACTATATTCCCCCAATTATATCTCGCTTTTGGATATATACTTACATATTTAATATTTTCTTTTCTGTTTTCCCCTTCTTCCCCCCACCTTCCCATTTAACAGTGCATCATCTGGGTCAGTGGTGGGTTCCGGATCCCTGTGCAACCGGTATGGTGCGACGGGGCCCGGCGTCCACCACATGAACGCGTGCAGCGCGTGCGTGTGTACTTACCACCCACGACACTCCGCAATGCCTCTGCAACGCTCCAGCTGCTTGGCGGAGCATCGCGCAGGCGCCGTATGCTCCGTGCATAGAAGCCCCAAACAGCTCAAATACCGGAAAGGAGAGCGGGCAGGCGGGTGGGCCCTCCAGAGCACCATACCGGAACGGTATCTGGTGCTCCCAGCAGGCACCAGTACGCCCATACCAGGACGTACCACCTGCAACCCACCACTGGTCTGGGTTCTATATCTTTTCCCTACTTTCTTTTCTAGTTTCCTTTCTCTAGCCAATCATAAAATCTTCCCCATGTCCTAAAGTACTCTGATTCCTCTTTAGCCTTTATTTTCATTGTCAACCTGTTCATCTCTGCACAATCTAATATATTTTTTTATTATCTCTTCATCTGTTGGTAGCTTATTTAATTTCCAATTTTGGGCAAATACAATTCTTGCTGCTGTAGTTACATGTATAATCAAATAAGTATCTCTTGCTTGAATTTCTCTGGGATAATACCTAGTAAAAATATCTCTGGTCTAAATACTATTTCTTGTTGTAACATTTTCTTTAACCATACTCTTATCTTAGTCCAATATTCCCTTGCTTCTGCACATGTCCACCACATATGATAATAGGAGCCTATTGCTTGTTGACACTTCCAACATTTCGTTGATTTGTCTTTAAACCTCTTTGCTAATTTTCCCGGTGACATGTGCCATCTATAAAACATTTTGTATAAGTTTTCTTTGTAAGCTGTTGACATGGTTAATTTATCGTTCCTTTCCCATAGCTGTTTCCACTTTTCTAACTCAATTGTGTGGCCAAAATTTTTTACCCAAGTTAACATTGTATCTTTAACCACTTCTTCTTCTAAGCTAGTTCTTACTAGGTAGCGATATAGTTTCTTAATTATTTTTTCATTCATTCCCACAAGTATCTTATCCAACTCCGAACTTCCTAAGTTAAAACCATACTCCCTTTTATCTTTTTCATATCTTGATTGTATTTGCAATTGTGAAAACCATCCTATATCAATCCCTTGTTTTTCTAATTCTTGTTTTTGTTTTAGTTCCCCCCTTTCTGTTAAGATATCTTTGTATCTAATGATATTTTTCATACTACTGATATTTGGATGTGTCATTGCTTCCATTGATGAAAGCCACATTGGTATTTCTAAATAGTGTTTCCCTTTCACTCTTTCCCATATTGTTAACAATCCATTCCTCACATAATGTCTTTGAAAATAGCCATGTGCCTTACTTTTACCATACCACAAAAAAGCATGCCAACCTAGTTGAAAATCATGACCTTCCAATGTCAATAATCTTGTATTACTCAGTAAGATCCATTCTTTCATCCAAGCTAATCCCACTGCTTGATAATACAATTCCCAGTTTGGTAATCCAAATCCACCTCAAACTCTTGCATCTTGCAACATTTTAATATTAATTCTTGCTTTTTTCCCCTTGCCATATATATTTCCCCACTATTTTTTTCATACTTTCAAAGTATTTTTTTCTCTAATTTTATCGGTATTGTTTGGAATAGGTATAGCAATCTTGGTAGTATATTCATCTTTACTACTGCTATTCTTCCCATCAATGATAATTGTAGGTTTTTCCATCTTTCCAGATCTATTTCTATTTGTTTTCTCACCTTATAATAGTTATCCTCCTTTAGTGTTACACACCTCGATGTCAATTGAATACCCAAATATTTCACTTTTTTCACCACCTGTATGTCCAGTTTCCCCATCAACTCTCTTTTCTGTTTTTCTGTCACATTTTTCACCATAATTTTTGTTTTATCTTTATTAATCTTCAAGCCCACTACTTCTCCATATTCTTCTATTATTTCAACTAGTTTTGGCCCTGTTTCTATTGGCTCTTCCATAATGAACACCAAATCATCTGCAAATGCTTGTAATTTATATTCTTCTTTCTTGACCCTCATCCCTTTTACCTCTTTCTTTTGTCGTATTTCTCTATTCAAAATCTCTAGTGTCAGTATAAATAATAATGATGATAGTGGACATCCTTGTCTAGTTCCCTTCGTGATCTCTATCTTTCCTGTCATCTCACCATTTACCATTACCTTTGCCGATTGGTTATTGTATATCATTTTGATCATATTTATGAATCCCTCACCATATCCCATCATTTGAAGTTGCATTATCATAAATTGCCAGTTCACATTATCAAAGGCCTTTTGTGCATCCAGAAATAATGCCATTTGCTTCTCTGAGTAGACTTTGTAGTACTCTAGCGTATTCAATACAATTCACATATTGTCTCTGATCTCTCTCTTGGGGAGAAATCCATTTTGGTCTATGTGTATAAGTTCATTTAAAAGTCTCTTCATTCTTTCTGCCATTATTGATGCAAAAATTTTATAATCCACATTTAGTAGTGAAATAGATCTATAGTTATTTACTTGTTGTAGATCTGACTCTTCTTTTGGTATAAGCGTTATATATGCCTCCGTCCATGTTTCTGGTATCTTTGCCTCCCTTAGTAAGTCATTAAATAGTTCCATTACATTGCTTAATACTTCTTGTAGTATTTGGTACAGTTCTGCCAGTAATCCATCTGGTCCTGGTGTTCTCCCCTTCTTTTGCCTTTTGATGCCTTCTATTACCTCCATCATTGTAATTCTTTCTTCTAGTGCCATCTTAAATTTTTCTGGGATTTTAGTTATTCTAGTTTTCTTTAAGAATTGTCTTATTTTCCCTTCTGGTACCCTCTCATGTTGATACAGCTTGTTGTAGTAGTTCTCTATTATTTTTTTTCTTTTCAGTCAAAAGATTCCAAGTCAAAAGATTCCAAACACTCCTAAAAGCAGAGCTTTCAGTGACATGTGTTCAATGTGTAGTTATATTGTGCAAAGCATCCAGCTTAGCTGAATTTAGCTGTTTCAAGGAGTTGAAACAACCTCCAACTTTTACACATCAAAGTCCTAATCAATTGTCACTCCGGTCTGGTCACACTCCCTTCTCATCAGCTAAAGCAGCTATCGCTGATGAAGGTTCATTGGTGCACTCTCATCCAGGGCACAAGCGTGATGGCCAAGCATAAGCATGCATTTCATCCCCCTATACCACACTTCTGGTAATACTCACTGGTGTTATAGACCATCTTACAGGATGTGCAGCTGGCTCTATAACAACATGTGGCTCTTGCCCCCTTACAGGTGGTTCCACACTTACATGTTCCCTTCCACCATCATGTGCATGAGCTAGATGTTCATGTGCATGAGTTCCATCCACAGGTTCTGTACCTGCTGTGATATCATCTGTATCATGCTTAGGATGAGTATCACGTACATCATGTGCATGATGTGTAGGATGTATAGGCTGAGGCATTACTTTCCTAGGTGATTCTCTATTCCTATGATAAAGACTTTGATTCATCCTTTCATAATATAAAACAGTTTATCATTGCAATGAGTTACTACCGTATGTGTAGTCAAGCGTCCAATAGTGTATGGACCTCCCATGGCATGTGAAGATACGCATGCATAAGCATGCAAGCCACAGAATAAAAATCATCCCTAGGGAGTTCCGGTTCCGGCGCCGGCGGCGACAGGCAGCTCTTTGCCCGCTCCGGCTCCCCTGTGGGCTTCCCCACTCCTTGGGGGGCACAGGACACCCCGCAGAGGGGTCCTGCCGGAGGGGCGGCATCGCGGAGTACTCCTGCAGCGGCGGCGGCCGGCGGGAGGTCTCGCGCGCGCCCAAGGCACCGGGGAGCAAGCTCGGAGGGCGCTTCGCGTTCCTGCGCCTCGCGCCTCGCTATAAGCCGACTGGAGAATGCAACAATAGAAGGAAGCAGCTGCAGTGCGGTGAGGTTGCTTCTCTCTTCATTCCCTATTCTGCATGAAGAATTATTCAGCTGTTTAAAACTTTAAAATAACTTTCGGAGCATTTTGGAGGTGCGGCTGGAGGGAGGGGGGTTTTCCCCCCCCTTGGACAAGCGGCGAGGAACAATTTTGCTCTCAGCCCCCGGGGAGGAAGGAGGGGGGAGAGCCAACGAATGAAGCCTCACCCAGGCTGAGATGATTTTCTTTTCAATTTAATTCTACATATTACTGTGATTTGAGGACTTTTGGAACTTTTTAAAACTTTGTTATGCCTCTGTGCCCAAAACTGGCAGGGCAAGATGGCACACTTCCGTTGTCTTTATGAACTGTGAAATCTGACTCCACCTTTAAAATTCAGGCTTCCGGTCTTTGTCTCCGTGTCTCCCAGAGGAATCTCTTGTGGATTGGTATTTTTTAAACTTTCTAGGGGAAATTTTCTATCTATTGCCAGACTTATTGGAGAGATTCTCTTCTGCCTGGTTCTTCTGCTCCCGGATTCACCTGGCTACCCTTCTTTTCTAGCTGTTTATCTTATATTTGGACTGAACTTCTAACGTTATAAAGGATGGCATCCAAAAGACCCCCTCCTGGGAAACCTGGTTTTGCCACTTCTGCTCCAACACCTGCAACATCCAGTCCAGCCACACAGTCAAAGATAACAGAACTGATGCAACCTAAGACCACAGAGATGGACTTTCAACAAATGCTTCAACAAATTTTACAGGGCCAGGAGGAAATCAAGAAACAGCTAAGGGAAATGAAAGATGAAATTAAAGAAAATCAAGCCCAAATATATAAGAACTCACAAAGACTGAATCTTGTGGAAGGGGGGGTGGAGGAGGTGAGGGGGGGGGGGTAGAAGCTGTGCAGAAAGGGAACAAAGATCTTGACATCCAACAGATGAAAATAGAATTTGAGAGAATGTCCTATTACCTTAGATTTCAAAATGTTATAGAAGAAGATGGGGAAAACATAAGGGACATCATGATAAACATCCTGGCTGACTACACACACAAAGAAAAACAACAGATGGGGTGGGATATAGACCTGGTTTATAGAGTGAACTCAGCTTATGCTAGAACACACAATGTACCCAGGGAGGTTCACATTAAATTTCTTAGAAAAAGCACAAGAGATGAAATTCTGGGTGTACAAAGGGGGCAAGCATTGACATACCATGATATAGAGATAACCATTCTGAAGCAGATCCCTAAGAAGATTAGAGAAAAAAGGAAGAATTATTCGCAATTAGCGAATAAATTATACCAGAAAGGGGTGTGGTTTAGATGGTTGATGCCTGAAGGTATGCTGATATTCTGGGAGGAGACAAGAATTAGAATCAACTCACCCATAGAGGCGCAGGCCTTTATGGAAAAAAACAAAACACTCCTAGAAAAAACACGAGACACTACAGCGGACACGCAGGACACAGGAGGGGCCAGAGCTCTGCCAGTGGAGGGAGATGGGGCAATAGCAAGAAGACTCAGATCACAAAAATAAACAAGAAAATCATATTATTATAAACTGACCGAAAGTGATAATGGAATTATATCTGGATTTTATACTGTAATGTCTAATTTGATTGAATTTAGTAATAGAACTAATATGCGGATTGTAATCAACTATATACCAATGCATTATATATAAATGTATACTATGAGTATGGAGAGAGGGGTGCCTGTCACATTTTGCAACTGCCAAAATTTGTATACCTGTCCATTTACCCTTTTCCCTATAAATTTTGAAAAACCAATAAAAAAAATTTGTTTAAAAAAAAAATCATCCCTAGGTAACTATAACCCTGGCCCTGCAGCCTCTAGTCCTTCCACTTCAGTGCAAACAAAAAACATGATCAGTGGGCACTTGCACATAGATGATTTTTCCCGCCTTTCTTCAGGAGGTGTGTATTGTATACAAACATAAGCAGGCAATACTGTTTTCAAATCTGTCACCAGTTGTTTCTAATGAGTCCACTTATTGGGCTTGTGTGGACTCCCAAAAATAGTGATAATGTGTGAGAGAATATAGTTATTAGGCTCTATGATGATTTCCAGGCACTGGTATTTCCACAAAACATGTTTTTTTTAAACAAAATTTTATTGGTTTTTAAAAAAAATAAACAAGGAAAGGGGTAGTGGAATAAGTTACAAATTTTGGCAGTTGCAATATGCAGGAGGTGGTCCCTCCCCCCGTACTCATACATTTCATTTATTAATACATTAGATTATTACAAATCAATGATATTTTGTCAGCATATAAACTTTTATCTTCAAATAATTTCAATCACTTTACATCAAACAGATTTTCTCGTTCATTTTTGTGATCTGAGTTTTCTCGATGTTGCCCCTTCTCCCCCCGCCAGCAGAGCTCCGGCCCCTCCCCTGTCTTGTGTATCTGGTGTAATATCATCAGGCTTATCTAGGAGGGCTCTATTTTTTTCCATAAAGGCCTGAGCCTCTATGGTTGTATTAATTCTGACTCTTGTGTCCTCCCAGAAAATTAGCATACCTTCAGGCATCAGCCATCTGAACCATACCCCTTTCTGGTATAATTTCTTCGCTAATAGCGAATAGTTTTTTCTTCTCTCTCTCACTTTCTTAGGGATCTGTTTCAGAATGGCTATTTCTCTATCCTGGTATTTTAGTGCTTGCCCCCTTTGTGCACTCAGAATCTCATCTCTTGTAGTCTTTCTAAGGAATTTAATGTGTACCTCCCTTGGAACATTATGTGTTCTAGCGTATGCTGAGTTTACTCTATAAACCAGGTCCATGTCCCACCCCATCTGTTGTTTGTCTTTTTTAATGTATTCAGCCAAAAGGTTTGTCATAATGTCCCTTAAATCTTCATCATCTGCCTCAATCATATGTTGAAACCTAAGGAAAAAGGACATTCTTTCAAATTCCATTTTTATCTGGTGGTTCTCTAGCTCTTGGTTCCCTTTCTGCACCCCCCCACCTCCACCCTCATCTCAGCCGTCTCCTCCTCCAAAAGATCCAGTCTCTGTAAATTATTAATCACCCGGTCTTGGTTCTCTCTAAGCTGCTCATTCATCTCCTTGAATTGATTTTTTAAATCCTCCTGTCCCTTTAAAATCTGTTGGAACATCTGCTGAAAGTCCACCTCAGAAGGCTTGGGTTGAAGCAGGGAGGTTAAAGTCTGTTGTCCGCTGGGGCTGGACGCTGAGGATGTCGGGGCGGAGACTGCAAAGCCCGGCTTCCCCGGGGGTGGTCTTTTGGGTGGCATTATAGTGAGCAAAGAGATAACAATGTCAATACAGAGAGGAAACAATTAGGGAGGAAAACCGCCGAGGAGGTTACGAGGCAGAGAGTCCAAGCAGATAGGAACCTTTTCTATATTCAGCTCCTGGCGATAAAGTAATAAAGTCCTTTGTTCCAAGCCCAGAGTCCAATGTAACAAGAGATTTGTCTGAGTGCCACGGAGACAAAGACAAGATGCCTGAAGCTTCTATGGATGGAGTCACGTTTCAGTGTCTATGAAGATGACGGAAGTGTGCCATCTTGCCCTGCCAGCTCCGGGATCAGAAGGCAAAAACCAAAAGTTTTCAAAGTTTTCAGATCATCACCTCATTTACACAATTGCAGTCCAAAATCTGCCTTTGCTATGAGCGTGATTTCGTTGCATGGCTCCCCCCACCCTCCTCCTCTGGGGCAGAGAGCAAAACCGTTTAAAGCCGCTTGTCCAAGGGGGGGGAAATCCCCCTCCCTCCAGTCACGCTTCTCCAAAACAAGTTGAAAGTCAGTTTTAAAAAGCTGGCAGTTTTTTTTTTCCTTTCAGCCAAGTAAGGGAACGGGGGAAAGTTTCCACCTCACCACACAGCAGCTGCGTCCTTCAAATCTTGCTTTCTTCCAGCTGCCACATCGCGAAGACGCCACGGCGCCTCCCCTCTTGCCTCCTGGTGCCTAGGGCGATGCGGGGAGCCCCCCCAGCCGCCGCCGACTCAGGGGGTCCCCTGCTACGCCGCCCCCTCGGCAGGAGCCCCTCCAGGGCGTCCTGTGCCCCCCAGATCAGTGGGGAGCCCACCAGGAGTGCGCGGGGCGAGCAGAACCTGCCCGTCGCGAACCGCAGCATGTTGTCATTCTATCAGACTGTAGTCTCTCCTTTTTACACAAAAATATGAGCCATTCAAAGTTCTTTGCATTAAATACAAAAAGACATTTCCCTCTAGTTCAAGCACTATTGGTGTAAGACTTCCAGGCTTTAGAGGTCCAGCCACATTTCTCTTTTGCCTCATTTGTAGCAGTCTCATATGGGGAGGCATTTTAACACATTCCCCTTTCACACATAAGGCAAACCTGTTAGGCCTAGACCTCCACACAAAAACATAAGATTCGAGGGAGCTTTGATCCCAGCATAAGGGAAAAATAAGGCTTCCTCAATGATTTTACATCTTCTATATGAAGGGGTATAATTTCCATACCGCTCCGTGCACTGCTCATATATGGTTTCCATCTTATAGTATAGCTCAGCATGTCTTGTAACAATGTCATAGGTTTGGTTGCACCTTGGCACACCTTCCTCAAAGGTGAATCTGATGCAAATGGCATCATCATCAGTGGTTTCAATGAGTGATAACTGTGTCTGCACTTGTGAATATACATTATCAGGCTCAGAATGGAAGCAGAACTGCAACCATGTAAAGGGAAAACTGAGTAACATCCGTAAAGGCTTCATCCTCACCTGATAAACATCCAACAAGGCAAACACTGTGAATTTCATTGTCCTAATGAACTAGGCCTTCCCCCCTTGTTTAAGGTATATATCTGTAAAACAAAAAGGCTTACCCTTAAACTTCCAGGGTCTGTACTGGCTGTACATTCATTGGACACAACATAGATATCAACCACTCTGCCAATTCTTTTCTGAGCAAAAGCAAAAGCACGATAAAGAAATTTATTACCCCCAGCCAATAAGCAATTCCCACACCCAATGTTCCATAAGCTAAGCTAATGCTGGTCTTCAAGAAGCTTGCTTCAATGGTTTAACTCAGTTCATCTTTAAGGTGCAGCCACGGGTCCTTTCACTCTGGAGTAATGGAACCTCTCGTTCGTACGGCCAACTCAGTTGTCAACAGTACTTGAAACGGACCTTCCCACACAGGCTGCAACTTCATCTCCGCCAGAGATGTAATCAGGACCCAGTCGCCACTTCCGTAACCGCCATTGGGCTTTCATGAATAATCATCATATCATAATATTATCTGAGGGTAGCAGAGATACTTGATCCTGAAGCGATGCCACATCAATGCTTCATATAGATATATGTGATGGGGGCAGAGGTTACTAGCACATGCCTCCCTGTTGAGCAGAACTTCAAATTTCTGCTTTGTTGCAATCAAGTAATTGAAGATGAGGAAAAGTCAGCAACTTGCTTCATTGTACATCTGGACAGTGAGCTGTTTGTCCCCACTGCTGTATCAGAGGCAATCAAGATTTAGCAGGACCAGTCCCAGGCTAGACTACGTTCTTCCCATACATTAGCTTGCACTCAGGATTCAATTACTAGATTTCAGTTTGTAGACAGCAAATTCAAGAGGTCATTTCAAGAAACAGCAAACCTCCTCTCCTGAGATAGGATTTAAACATAGGACAACCAAGTATACAGTTCTTCTACAAAAACATCTTATGTGCCACATATGGAGTCTCCCAGTGTTGTAACCCAACCTCATCTTATAACAAAACAACTTTATTTAAAAAGATGTACAAGAGACAAAGGCAACCTTTCATCCATTCAAGGAACGGACCCGAAGTTTTGATTCCACGGAACAAAACTTGTTTCTACTTGGTTTATTGCCAATCAATTCCCAATTGTTCTGTTATCTGCCATAAAACGTGTACTTTTATCACTATTAATGGCTTCAAACAACCTGTATCAGGGTATTGCCCACTCCAATATGATCCTAACAGTCATTTGAGCATTCGCTCTTGCACATCAGCCAAACATTCAGTCAAATGACCTACTGAATAAATGAAATATTTCAAACTTTCCTGCTGCTGGCAATTCAGTGTAATCCATTTGGATTCCGCTTGAACAGGCCATACAGCCAATTCCCGTCCCCCAGCAACCTGCTATTTCACATTAAAATGTATTGAAATGCATTTCAGTTTCACAAGATCAACCAAAACTTGCATTCCCCACTGACGTCCCTCATGTATTTCCTCATGATTGCTTTGTTCACTATCCATACTCCATTCCTTATAATCAATCTCCATAAGCATATCTAAAATCTGTATAAATGTCTCCCACTTCCTGCTTCATTATTGAACAATATTAAAGCTTGTATTAAAGAAACACTTCACACATTTGCATCAACCAACCCACTTCCAATTGGCTCACATCAACCAATTAGATCAACCAGCTTCCTGGCTTCTAAAACCTTCTCAAATGTGTCCCAATTAACTACCACATCCATCCATTCCTTTGCCACCTTCAACTCAAGAAGATCCACTAAGAAATAAATTAATACCCATCCTACTATCCTTCCAGTATTCAGAGCTGTCCTCAAGGCACCAATCCACACAAAAGCCAAAGGCCAACCTTGCACTACCAGATCCATTTTGACAAAAAATACCACAGGTTTCCTTTATCCCAGCCCAGGCTTGAGCTAACTACCCCTTCAACAATACAGTCTTCCACTGCTTCAACTCGTGAAAGCTTTTCCTACATCAGGCAAGCTCAAAGCAGGAGCTTGTATCATCACATCTCTATCTCCCTGATTCTCCACAATCTGCAATAACCAACTAAGCCCAATAGCCATCTTATTCCTAAACAAGGGATGGGTGTCTATTCCTTCTATCCCTTCTGGATTTATTCTCCTTGCATCCCGACTGATTAAGTGACCTAAAATACTTAACCTCAGTCTAGTGTCTCCCTCGATACTCTCTGACCACCTAAAAAAATGTTCAACAAACCATTTTGTACCGTCCTCAACCTCAGCTACAAATCATCTACATATTGCAACAACTGCAACCCTCTGGACTGGGTAAATGTCCCCAACACCTGTTCCACATTTGCAATTGGCAAATGCAGACCTCTTGAAAAGCCCTGTGGTAAAGCTGTTACCACATGTATTCAAATAGAACCACTCAAAAGTAAAAATGAAAAAAAAAACTTTCAAACCTACCATACTAAAATCTTTGAAATCCATGCCTCTGCTTGTTTACAAACCAGCAGTCAGCACGGAATTCCATTCAAAAGCGTCAGCATTCAAAAATGCCCAGCCATAAAAATATAAATGAAGGAAGGAAGGAAAAAGATAAACATTTGCGTAGAAAAAAGGACCAAAGTAGACAAGTGAAAAAAGAAAACCTTTAGTATAAGTTGTCTGGTTTATCCAAGTTTCTTCTTCCAGTAAAAAAGAAAAAAAAAGTGCAGTCAAAAGGGTATTCTCAGCAGCCCATTATAATGTAGCAAAAGAGTGCAACACCGTGTTTACACAGCTGGTCTTAATTTCTTTCTTCTAGAGAGACTTTATCATCAGTTCAGTATTATCAGTCATAGTTCAAGGCCATTTCTTCTTAGCCAGCTTTCTTCTTTTTTTTCCCAGCCAACTTTGTTCAGCCAACTTTTATTTACCACTAGATGGCAGTGCAAACAAATAATTCATCATATTTATCTTTTAAATTAGCAACTTCGAAAGCAAATCAAGAGATTGTCAAAAGTTACTAGAAAAACAAAAGCACAGAGTAAAAGTCAAAATTCCAATTTGCTTTCTAGCCCTTAAACAGTTAAACAGTTCTCAAGATCTATTGTTCCTTTTGTCTTGCTAATGGCTTTGTCTGTCTGTTCACTGCTGGTCGGAGGGTGGGAGAGCTTTCTAACGCCCGTTCCCACCCACCCCCGCCACCCCTGTCTCTTGCCACTCTTTCTTTTTAAAAAATTTCAACCAGAGGTTAAGGTTAATTACAGGAATGTTATACTTTCAAGCAATCTTGTTATCTCACCCAGATGAACACTTCGCTGATTTTCCAAACTGCTTAGCTGTGGTAGCTCATAATGGCTGATTTCCCTGCTTTGGGTTCGGCAATTTGCAGGCATTTTAGGGGAATTGTGGGTTCCCCAACCTCACCCACTTGTGCTCCCCCTCTTCACTGCCCCCCCCCCTGGGCAGCTATGGTTAAACACCCCCTCAACACAGCAGGGAATATGACAGTTCTTCGGAGAGCCCCTCGGAGAACACATCCTGTTGCTGAGATTCAGGCCACACACCCCACCCATGTGCTTCTATGTGCTTGTGCATTCTTTTAGTAACCTAATTGACTCAGATCTATTTCCATCTATGTTTGAAACCATTCACATCCAGGGAAGCATTTTCCCCTAGACCAGTGGTTCTCAACTTTCTTAATGCCGCAACCCTTTAATACAGTTCCTCATGTTGTGGTGACCCCCAACCATAAAATTATTTTCGTTGCTACTATGTAACTGTAATTTTGCTACTGTTATGAATCGTAATGTAAATATCTGATATGCAGGATGTATTTTTATTGTTATAAATTGAACATAATTAAAGTATAGTGATTAATCACAAAAACAATATGTAATAATATATTGTGAAATATTTATTTCTAATTGCAAATAAATGAAATTTTGTCTTGAAGCATGGTGTAGCACAGGGGTTGGCAATCTTAAACACTCAAAGGGCCATTTGGATCCGTTTCCCACAGAAAGGAAAACACCGGGAGCCACAAAACCTGGGTGGGTGTGGCCAACTCAACATCACTCCCACCCAGTCATATGACAGCCCCCCACATGCCTACCCAGGTTTCATGGCTGAGTGTTTTCTGTGGAATAGGGTCTCTCTCTTTTCTCTCCCCCTCCCTCTCATTTCTGTTTTTCTCTATTTTTCCTCTCCCTTTCTCTTCTTCCTTCCTTTCTTCCTTTCCTTCCCTTTCCCTCTTTCTTTTTCTTTCTTTCTCATTGAATACGATAGCAAATCCAAAATAAAGTTATTAATTGTAGGAAATTGCTTCTCTGTAATCTTTTCATAGTGAACTCAAAGTTGATAGAAGCTGGCAAGATTGTACTAACAGCAATAGGATATATATTTTGATTTCTTTTGAGTTTGACAATATAATATGTTATCCAAAATTATAAATAATCTTATTTTCAGATGCAATTTTTTTGCCATCTCTGTTATTTTCTTTTTAAAAAATCAGACTTGCTTCCAATTTGAGTTCCAGAGCCCTGCGCAAGGAGAGCCCTGTGCAGCGCAGGAGAACTGGAGCTCTTCCCTCCCTGCACCCAACCAGCTGCTGCTGCTGCTCCCCATTCCCCTCCTTCCTGAGCCAACACGAAGGGGACCGCGGCTCACACTGATCTGAGTCTGGTGCTGAGGAGTCTCCTGTGCAGCGTGGCTCCCCTGCGCTGGGTACCCAGTTACTCACCTCATTGCGCAGTGGCGAGAGCGGGAGTACAGTCATTGTCCCCTCCACCTTGATCCTGGCCCAGGAGGGTATTTTGCTTCTGCGCGAAGAGATGAGCCCGAGAAAGGGCTGGAGCTCTTCCCCACACTGAGTTGCCTGCGAAGGACGCGGAATCGCAAAAGCAGGTAAGAGGCTCATGCCTTCTTGGGGCAGAGAGCAGATTGCGCGATTGGGTCAGCAGGGAGCCACAGGAGAGGGGCCAAAGAGCGGCATGTGTACACTGTAGCATGGGTAACAGTCTTAATAGGGAATCTCAGTGTACGCGCATCCCATGTTCCTTTATTTTATTTTATTTCCCCTGCCTTGTTTTATGCCTCAGAAATGGTACCTCTTGGCTTCCGTAGCTCTGCCCATCAACCTCCATCACTCAGAGCAAGCTGCTTTCCCAGTGTCCTCTGTGCTGCGCGCGTCTCTCTTTTCCCCCTCCTCGCCTCCATTCCGGCTCCTACTTTTCCCCCACCCACCACACACACACACACACACACACACACTGATCTTGGGCGCTCAGTCGCCTTCGGCGAGAGGAGCAGCAGAAGCCCCTCCCCTACCAGCACAAGGTTTTGTTCTTTCCTCCTCCGGCCGCGTGTGTGGTGATCCCACCTCACAGACTTCCAACCAGTAACCTCCTCCTCCCCCTCCCGTGTCCCCAGTCTGGTCTCCCTTCCCTTCTTCTCTGTTTGGTTTCCAGCTAACGGTCTCCCCTTCGGATCCCGGCGGAACTAAGCAGAGCCAGCTCAGTGGAGCCAGGCCTGTGCCAGAGGGGGGGGGGGGGGAAGCGATGTCAGGTGGCAACTCGGCGGCCGCCGCAGCCTCTCCTCAGCCTTTGCCCTTCTCGCTGCCCAAGCCTCCCGCTTTGATGCAGCTCAACCCCGGCGAAGGCGTGTGCCCTGTAGGAGCTCCCGAGCAGGAACAGTCGCTGAAAAACGCCCGCATGGGAGGCCAGCCGAACTGGCATCTCTCCTTCCGCCGTGCAGGGAACCCGAGCCGCTCCTTCCCTTTGGGCTGGCTTCTCGCCAGCCTCTCCATGGGAGGCTCCTTGGCGACCCCTGTGAAAAGGTCATTTGACCCCCAAAGGGGTCGCAACCCACAGGTTGAGAACCGCTGCCCTAGGCAATCATTCCACACAAGCAGGTCTTAGCCCCCTCTAGACTATCCGAGGAACGCTTGAATAGCCTGATGGGAAATACTGATGAGAAGTGGGATGCAAAGTAGGACACAAAACTATTTTTATTTTCTGCAGTTAGCACCCAAAGCTGGATCCTTAAACAAAAGAGATACAGCTTCAAACACTCCCTTCTCTGCATCATCACCAAATTGCATCTCATGCTCAAGGGGGTGGCAGAAATGTGTTTTGGTATATAATCAGATTCCATTTGGTCATTCTGGTAGCTTTTCTTAGCAGCATTCCTTGAATCCTTGAAACGGAGAGAGATAGCATCGTGAGCAGAGTGTTCCCAAACTCTTAGACTGCCAACATTCACCAATTGATTGACAGTAGATAGATAGACTCATAAGTGCCCCCCCCCCCCCCGGCTGTTTCTGACAGCCATTGTCAGAGATGGATGGTCTGTTTGTCTGACCAGATCAGAGGTGGGTTGCTAATTTTTTTACTACTGGTTCAGGTGTGCTCCCATGTGTGCGCCCATGTGCGTTCCTGTGTGCACTCCTGCATGTGCGCAATGCTTCTGCGCATGCACAGAAGCATCCAGGTGGGTGGGTGGAGCCTCCCGCCACCGCTACTTCCAGTTTGGCCAATTCAGGCCGAACCGGCAGCAACCCACCTCTGGACCAGATAGGGTCACTCATCTTTTCCACAAGATGACCTTGGCCTGTCTTATCTCTTAGGCCATGATGCAAATTAGCCAGTAAAGCAACCAATAAATTTTGAGAATAAGAGGATGTCAGGGATCCAGACTTAAGGTAGCCTAATTACCAGAACCAGCCGAAAGCAACATAAAAAGCTAATGCAAAGAGATTTGGAGAACAGCCAATTGTGAATGAGAGAGCCAACCATACTGTGTGACAGAGAAATGATTGGAGGAGCCAATAGGCTTGCTGTAGAATTCTCATATGCAAATGGAGGGGATCAAGAGTTAGGAATGATTGGAGCCTGAAGTCACAGTGGCACAACGTGCCTCTCAGGGCTTTGGTATCAGTGTTCCTGAAAAGCCCAACTCCAATGAAACGCCAAGACAGGCATTTTCTCAAAGCTCCCATTTATTAGAGTAGGTATACAGGCACATCTGGGAAAACCCGAATCTGAGATTTCTGGGCTTTTTTTCAGTAAGTTAAAAGTCCAAACCCATCCCATGCACCCATCAATCTATCCCTCATCCAATTCCAGTCTGTCCCAATTTGAAACATCACTCCAACCACTCCTTCTCCAGATGCAGGAATACCCTGATCTTGACCAAAAAGAAGAATGCTATTTTATGTAAGTACATCCCCTCTACTAAATCCCCCCTCCTAGTTTCCCAGGCACAAGAATGTGGTAGTGTGGAAGCATCCGGTGTTACTATGGCTTCCAAAGCTGACAGGTGTCCCCCCTTGAAGAAAACACCACATCCTGGAAAATGACATAGACAAAATACATGCCCATCAAAACACTTAACAACACCCCCCACACACCCCGGAGGACCCTTTGGCATGTCAGGAAATTTATCATGAAATTGTTTCACTAGTCTATCAGCCTTTACATCCCAACTTTTAACCCAGGTAGCTTCTGACAAAGGGTACCCTTTCCAGAGTACTAAATACTATAACCGACCACAGTACAATATAGAGTCAAGAATCTTCTTAACTTCATAATGAGTTTCCCCCTGCACTACCATAGGTTGGGGAGGGGCAGCTGGTATGGGTCTGAAAGCAGATTCTACTGCAGGTTTCAATAACCTATTGTGAGACACCGGATGTATTTTCCCTAGTATCTGAGGGAGGCTAAGTTGGACAGTCACAGGGTTAATCACTTTCACTATAGGAAAAGGACCGATAAATTTACCATATTTTTCGGAGTATAAGACGCACCAGCGTATAAGATGCACCAAGGTTTTGAAGAGGCAATTTTTTAAAAAAAGTAGGTAGGTAGATAGAGGGGGAGAGAGGGAGAGAAAGAGAGAGAAATACAGTAGGGAGAGAGAGAGAGAGAGAGAGAGAGAGAGAGAGAGAGAGAGAGAGTGAGTGAGTGAGTAGTTAGGTAGGTAGGTAGATAAAGGGATAGAGAGAGAGAGAAATAGAAAGAGAGAGAGAGAGAGAGAAATACAGTAGATAGGTAGGGAGAGAGAGAGAGTAGGTAGGCAGGTAGATGTTTCCAGGTGTATTTATCCATGGGCTGGAGAAGGAAATCGCTGACAATCTGCAGCACCTAACACTTTGTTTCTGCTGGCACAGCACTTGATCAATATAATTCTCATCAATAAGTTAAAGAGCTTTCCAAAAGGGGGAAAAAAAGTTTTTGCACTCTGCAAAACTCCCCAAAACGGCCCATTTTTTTTGTGAAAACGGGCCTGTTTTTTTTACAAAAAAAAGGCATGAATAGCCTTGGGGGGGCTTGCAGAGTGCTTGGGGGGGCAAAAACGAGCAAAAAATAACCCTTTTTTGCTAAAACAGGGCCATTTTTTGTCAAAAAAATTGCATTTATAGCCTTATGGAGGCTTATAGAGTGCTGCTGGGGGCTGTGGGGGGAATGGCCTGTTTTTTGCTCATTTCTGCCCTCCCCAGCCCCCAGGAGCTCTCTGAAAGCCTCCATAAGGGTATGCATGGCCATTTTGGTGAAGGGTTTGGGAGGGCTTTGGGAGGCAAAAAATGCTGTAATTGATGTATAAGACGCACCCAGATTTTCAGCCTCTTTTTTTTGAGGGAAAAAGGTGCGTCTTATACTCCAAAAATACGGTAGGTCTGAATTTCTTGCTCAGTAACCTCAATCTTAGGTATTTAGTTGACAAATGCACTTTATCTCCTATCCAAAAAGGTGGTTGTAGAGACCTATGCTTATCTGCCTCTTTTTTATATTTTTCAGCTGCTTCGACTAAAGCTTTCTTCGTATTCTCCCACCCTTTTTGTAATGAGGCTACCCAATCCGTTAGGGACATGGAGGTTGGGGGTTCCCTAGGTAATTCAGGCATTGGCACAAAATCCATGCCAGTAGTTACTTGAAAAGGAATCATCCCCATACTGCTATGTACTGCATTGTTATAAGCCACTTCTGCAAACGGTAGTAAATCTGCCCAATTTTCTTGTTGATAATTTACATAACATCTAATGTATTGTTCCACCATTGTGTTGGATTTTTTTAGCTGATCCATTGGTCATAGGATGGAATGCCAAGCTAAGCCCTTGGGATAATCCAATGGACCTCAGGAACTCCCTCCAGAACCTTGCAGTGAATTGGACCCTGTGATCTGATATTATTCTTCGTGGAACGCCATGGAGCCTGTAAATGTGCTTCACAAAAAGTTTTTCCAGTCTATCAGGAGTGCCTCCATCAATAACCAAGAAAGAAAACTCCCAACTCCATTGTTCATGGAATTAAAATACTTTTACTGGTTATGAAAAGATAGCAACGAAAGTAAAGCAAGATCTGAGCCAGAAAGGCGCGAACAAGTACATATCAAATGATAACCCAGCCCCCTCCCTCCAACGACCCCACCCCAGTGTCCAGTCTGCAACTCCCTTAGGTGTCATGTGGATTGCATCTCCAAAAGGCATCATCATGTTGGTATGCAGGATGGTTGGCCTTTACTAGGACCAAACACCGGCTATCAGCATGCGCAGAAGATGGTGAGAAGAAAACTCCCTTTTCCATATCACCTCCTGTACCATTTATTCCCATCCCAAATACCATGCCCCCACCCTCCCCGTTTCTATGGCAGCCGATAACAAGTAAGCAAAGCAGAGGCTGACACAGTCTGTTGCAGGCAGTGAAGTGGGCTTGTTTGGACAATAAATCAATGACAGTCCAGATTACCATATTTCCTTCACTTTCTGGGAGTTCAAAAATAAAGTCCATTGCGATCTCCTCCCAGGGTTTTGTGGGTTCTGGGACTTGCTGGAGAAGCCTTGGGGGTTTCCCTGGTCTGGTTTTCATGGTGGCACAAATAGCGCAGCTTCTAATGTAGTCTTCTGTGTCGGATTTCATCCTTGGCCACCAGAATTGTCTCCTGACCAAATGGAGGGTTTTTAAAAATCCAAAGTGCCCCTCTAGTCAAGAATCATGGCTCCGTTTTAGCACCATGCAGCCTCATGCAGCTGGGCACATAAATCTTACTTCCTTTCCAAGCCAGTCCCTCCAGTGGTGGGTTTCAAAATTTTTAGAACCTATTCTGTAGGTGTGGCCTGTTTTGTGGGAGTGGCTCAGCGGTCATGTGACTGGGTGGGAGTGGCTTGGCAGTCATGTGATTGGGTGGGCATGGCTTGGCAGTCATGTGACTGGGTGGGCGTGACTAGGTGGGTATTGTCATGTGATTGGGTGGGCATGGACAACTCGATGTCACTCACATGGAGAGGCACCTCGCCTGGCTTCTCCTTGCCCCTCCCCTCCCAGCCAGTCCTCGCCTTGTCTTGCAGCTTATGGTGGGAGAGGAAGCATTTTCAAAGTCATCTTCCCCTTGATACTAGCCAATAAGATGAGATTTTGCTGTCAGAAGATCGCCTGATGTACATTTCCAAATATTGTTTATCACCATTCTCTTGGTAAGACTGAGTGGAGAAATTTATAAAGAATAACAGAGTTGGAAGGGACCTTGGAGGTTTTCTAGTCTAACCCCTGCGGAAGCATGAGATGAGACCCTATACTATTATGGACAAATTTCTTCTTAAAAACCTGCAGTGATGGTATACCCACAATTTCTGAAGGCATCCCGTTTCTCTAATTGTTCTGTCAATAAATTTCTCATTTCTAGGTTTGATCTGTTTGATAAGTTTCCATTTCACAGAGCCGTCTCACAGTTACTTCCAGTTGAGCCAGGCACCACCTATTCTATACATTTTTTCTTGCCTGTGTAAAATCTTACTTTACTGTCCATTAAATTGCATTTTTGGTGAGAAATGATGTTCTACAGTGGTATTCAGTTTACTACAATGATTTTTGCAAACTGCATTAAAGCTTGAAGAATACACCTCTGCTTATACTGATAAAGTTTATTCTTTTTCAACATTAAAGCATACAGGCAATCAAATATTTCCAATCCTACAATTGAAAACACATTAGAAAGGCCTTTAGTGCATTTAGTGGATGTTTTACCATTCTTTCTCTTCTCCTTTAATTAAATCTTTCTGCTTTATTTTTTTTTCCCCTTGGGCCTTATTGCAATATTTCAAAATTCTCACAGATCCTTCACAAAGAACCAGTTCTAATTTAACTGGAATACAAAACAATCTTTCCGGTCTGGAATTCCCTGACACACACACACACACACACACCCCTCAGCTCCTCAACACTTCTCAGTGTTTTCCTTTCCATTATGTACAGAGATGTGCTTCTCTTTTATTGCTCATTTTCAAATTAACAGGCCAGCCGGTTTGGGGTAGAGAAGCAGCTTCTCCTTCCTCATGCACAAGCCTGATAGAGGACAACTGTCCCTTCCCCTTTCTCTCCCCTCCCCTCTCTCTCTTGTTCCACTGCAGTATCTGGAAAAACACACTTGGGCGGGGATAGGCATCCCTGCAGCCTTTTGGGGAAAACACACACAAACACACACACACACATGTCTCGAAGGTCTGCTGGTGGGTACCTTAAAGAAAATGGACCCAGGAGTTGCTCCCCAGATGGATCTTCCTTTCTTAAGCAATTTAAGAGCATTGCCACCATCTTGCAGACTTCCCTCCCTGCTTTTTCTTTTCCTTTTCCTGGCAATCTATTGTGGACATCCAGGCAGAGCTCCAAGAGGGATGGGGGCCCAACTTCAAACATTTTTTTAAAAAAAAGAGGGTGCAGCCCGGAGACCATGCAGCCCACTCCCCCCGCCCCAAAAGGAGCCTCCTGTTGGTCTTCCCTCCAGGGAGGGCAGCAAAGGAAGACGATTGAGGGAATCCTCTCTGCTTCACCTCTGCTTTGCTTGTCACCCCATCTGCACGGACCTCTTTGGGGTGCTGGGCTTCTTGGACCCCTTTCCTCCTTGCCCCCCAACGTCTGCTCTGATGGCAATTATGGCTAAAAGCAAAAGGCCTTTGGAAGCTGCGGCTGCCCCCCTCCCTCTTGCAGAAACTCCTCTTGCTGCAGAATATGGATCACTCCATCTTTCCTGGTTTTCAGCTTCTCTTGTCTGATTATCTTCTCCTGCCCCCTCCCCCCTGCACAATCTCAGTTGCTGCTTGGAGGGGGGGAGATTTCTGGTTTTACAGGGCTAAGAGGAAAAGGGGAAGGAGGAACAGGCCCTCCAAGGCTGCCCACCTCTTGGCGTTTTTGCAACCAAATTCTCTCCCCCCCCCCCCCACAAACAGAGGACCCCTCCACCTGAATACTGCACTGCAGAACAGTCTGGGGCCATAACTGGGCAGCATGGAGAGGCTGCAGCAGCTCCTCTCTAAACAGAGGGAGAGGAAAAAAGTTCAGATTCTCCCTGCTGCAGCACTTAACCTTGAATGCTTGAATGGCAGAGAGAAGCCAAACTTTCCCCTCTCCATTCACAGAGGAGCTGCTGCTTCCTTTATGCCCCCCCTGCCCCCTCCCTCCCGGGGGTCGAAGTACCTAGAAGGGACAGGAAGGCTGCCACAGCTCCTTTGAGAAGACTTTTTTGAGAAGAGAAAGTGCTCCGGTCCGTCTGCACCCGAGCTGGGGGAGCTCCCGCCCACTCAGAGCAACTGCGTGGCTCACCTGCACTGGCTGTTTCCCTGGCGATGGGCAGGCGGTTGAGAGCAAACGCACGGCAGATTTCTGGCACTGGTATGTGCATACCAGACCAGACCGGCTGAAACCCACCTCTGAGTCCCTCCCTTAAAGTTAAGTCCATTTGGTTTTCTTTAAACCAAGTATCATTTGACAACGCGGCTTTTAATTCTGCTGTCAACTTGTCTTCGGGGAGGGGGGTCAGAACAGCATTTGCTTTGTGCCCTAGTGATTGCCTGGGCAGCTGGTTGGACTTCAGAGATCATGGTATGTACTATCTGTTCCTGTTGGCTGTTAAATTTGGGTTTTCTGGACAGTGCATCAGCCAATAGGTGCCCCCCCCCCCCCCGGAATGTATTTTAGGTTGAAGTTAAAGCGTTTAAAATACTGAGCCCAACGAACTTGTTTGGGGGAGAGTTTCCGAGTGGTCTTCAGAGCCTCGAGGTTTTTATGGTCAGTCCACACTTCAAAAGCCTCCTTAGCACCTACTAGGAAATGCCTCCAGGATAAGAGAGCCCACTGTACCGCAAAATCTTCTTTCTCCCAGACCGCCCATCTCTAAAAAGACCGCCACTTTTTAGACACATAAGCGCAACGCATTAACTCATCTTGAGAGTTCTTTTGGAGTAGCACCCCTGCTACAGCCACATCACTAGCATCGGCTTGGACTATAAAGGGTTTATTTGGATCGGGATGCTGGAGGATCAGCTCCACCACAAGCAGGTGCTTTAAATGTTCAAAGGATTTCTGACAGTCCATAGTCCAAGCGAGAGGCTGGCTGGGTTTCGGCTTGGTTGGAGATGTGCCAGTTTTAAGTAACTCAGTTAGAGGGAGCACCACCTCTGCAAAGGAAGAGATGAATTGGCTATACAAATTTGCAAAACCCAGGAAGCTCTGAAGCTGCTTACGCATTCATGGGGGTTGCCAATCTAGTACAGCCTTCACTTTTCCAGGATCCATTTCAATCCCTTGATTGGACACTTGGTAGCCCAGGTAGTCTAAAGATTCCTTATGGAATTCACATTTTGACAACTTGTAGTGTTTGGCAGCTAAAAGTTTTTTCAGCACTTCGCTACCTCAGAATTACAGGGTTCTATCTGACATTTTCGTCAAAAATGAGTTAAGAGTGTGAGAAGGTTCTATATACCATGACTTAATTTTTTAACAACTTATTTTGTAAAATTTCTAAATTATTTCACCACAAATAGCAAAATTACAAGGTTCTATCTACACTATCACACAAAAACTCAGAACTACAGGGTTCTATTTGCAGCAGCCAATTGTCATGCTTGGCTGCTCCCATGTGACGGAGCAAGGATGGAGCCTGCAGCACCTAGAGTTGCCTTCATTTCTGGACACATGCATACCGAAATAATGTCTCTTTTCCATGATGTGGAAGCAAGTTCAAACTTATATGAACCAAGTGGATCTGAGTATGTTCCAGAAACTGAAGATGACCAATCAGATATGGAACTTTTAATTGAAAATGAGTGAGTATTCTGTGCTTTAAGTCTAGAACATTCATTAGCACTATTGCAATGCAGGCCCGGAACCCTGCATTTTGAGCCTAGTAATAATTGTGGCAATGAATCACACTTGAATATACATTTTTCTTTTTTTTTATTGTTTTTGTCTTTTTATCACATATTACACTCTTTATATCAACAGTTTGTACAATGTTACATCGTCGTATCTATGTATGTTTTCCTCTCTTTACCATATATTACAATCCTTATGTCATTTTATCTATACATATTTAACATATTTACCTATTTTTATATACAGTTCTATGTTTATTTATGTATATTGTTTTCGGCTTAAATGTTTTTCTTACTATCCAACCATTCATACCACTTATTCCAAATTTCGTAGTATTCCGATTCTTCTTTGTCCTGTAATTTTTGAGTTAGTTTGTCCATCTCTGCGCACTCCAAAGGTTTTTTTAATCACTAATTCGTCTGGCGGTGTATTGTTTTGCTTCCAGCATTGGGCGAAGGCAATTCTAGCTATAGTTAATATATGTGTTAGTAAATATTTAATTTTTTTTGTATAGTTCCCTTTAATTATTCCTAATAAAAGGGTTTCGGGTTTATACTTTACTTGTTCCCCCGTAATTTCTTGTGCCCACTTCCAGATTCTTTTCCAGTATTTTTGCGATTCCGGGCATGTCCACCACATGTGGTAGTAGGTCCCTTCTTCTTTTTTACATTTCCAGCATATCGATTTCAGTGTTGGGTACATTTTTGCTAATCTTGTTGGTGGTAGGTGCCAACGATAAAACATTTTATATATATTATCTTTCAGTGTCGCTGATCTCGTTAATTTATAATTTATATTCCAATTTTTTTTCCAATCCGCTAGATCTATGTTATAACCAAAATTTTTGGCCCATGCTATCATACATCCTTTAACTATTTCTTCTTCTAAGTTTATTTCTAACAAATATTTATACATTTTCGTTATAAATTTGTTTTCTGGGCCAGTTAAGATTTTGTCTATTTGTTGCAATTCCGTATGTATTCCATATTCTTTTATATCTTTTTTATATCTTGATTGTAATTGGAGGTATGGCCACCAATCTATATTGATATTATTCTCTTTTAATTCTTGGTTCGTTTTCAAATTCCCCTGGTTATCTAATATTTCACTATATCTAACCATTTTTGATAAATCTAGCGTGTTGGGGTGTATCATGGCTTCCATGGTGGAAAGCCATGCCGGTATTTTCATATAGTGTTTTGCTTTAATTTTATTCCAGACTTGAATTAATGCTTCTCTAATGTAATGTCTATGGAAATATTTTTGCTTCTTTTTATTCTCTTCCCATAAGAAAAAGTGCCATCCTGTTTGTAGGTCGTGGCCTTCTATTGCTAATATTCTTTTGTTTTTTAGATTTATCCAATCTTTAATCCAAATTAGTGCTGCTGCATTGTAGTAGAGTTCCCAGTCAGGTAGTCCCATACCACCTCTGCTTCTATCGTCCTGTAATGCTTTCAGTTTTATCCTAGCTTTTTTCCCTTGCCAGATAAATTTTAGTATTATTTTTTCAGGGCACTGCAGTTAGAACTGTGTTTTATATATAGAGTATATATATATATATACACACACACATACTGTATATATACTGTATATGTATGTATGTATGCATGTATGTATGCATGCATGCATATGTATGTATGTATGTATGTATGAATGGCTGTATGTATGTATGAATGGCTGTATGTATGTATATATGTTCCAGCATATTAGCTTAAGCAGGCATAAGCCTTTAGTGAGGAAGGTCACTCAATCACCCAGACATTGAAAGCATTGAAATGAAGTTTTATGTACCAGACCACTCTTGCATTCAACTGAACTTGCTATGCTACCAGCAGAATTCACCAGTTTCTTTCCTAAGATTGCTGAAAAAAGCCATGTGACGCCAGCCATTCAAAATCATCCAGATGAAGCCCGCACATTTTAAAAATTACTCCATGTGTTCAAAGCAGTTTCAGTACAGTAATGTGCTGTATGCTAAAGTATCACAACTAAAATTCACCCAGATCCATTCAACAGTAAGGTTCAAGACAACCTTCGTTGCGGAAGATCGGAACACAGTCACCATCCGTGCCTTTCAAAAGAAGGCGAGGAGTGTTTGCAGGAAACCTGCTTCACCAACACTGCCTGCTGCATCTGTTTCATTGCCTGTGTTAGGGTGAGAATTCCGCCTTGAATTATGGAAGTGTGGTGTTTTTCTCAGTTGCCACGAATATCGTTGTAGAGGGATTCCTTTTGTGACCCTCTTGGAACGTCTCGGAACAACAGTCCATTCTTCTTCTGCTTCGTCCTCGTCCTCACATTCGTCGCTAGCATCAGCATCTGCGGCTCGCGAAGAAGGAACTTCAGGTTGTGTAGAACTGGTAGATGGAATATCTGCCTGTGAATCTTGGTCATCTGGCTGCGTGGCATCTGCAACATCATCTCTAGGAAAATAAACTCCAGGATCATTGGAATGAATCCTGGACCAGTCAATATCTTCCTCAAAATTAGCAGATTGTGAAATCACAATTACATGTTTAGGATCAATAAATTTGCTCCATTTTGAATTATCATCAATACCCATAAATCTCAGTCTCTTTGCTGCTGGACCTCCTTTTCTTCTTTGAGATAAAGGAATGTTCACCATAGCGTATGAACCAAAAATGTGGAGGTTCTTGAGATTGGGCTTGTAGCCATACATCATGAAGAAAGGAGTTTGATTTATTACACTGCTCCAAGTACGGTTGACAATGTAATTTGCATATTTGATAGGTTCACCCCAGTATATGCTACTGAGATTGGCGTCTTCTAGGAGACAATGCATCATGGTTTGTAGAACCTCTTGTCTCCGTTCTGCGACTCCGTTATGAGCCGGTGTGTACAGAGCAGATGTCTGATGAAGAATTCCATTCTTACGCATCCAGTCCTGGAAACGCTGAGACATGAATTCGGCACCACGGTCGCTCTGGATTCTGGCAATGCGAACTTGGTATTGGGTAGAAACAAGTGCTGCAAAGTCTTTAAAGATCTGAACGGTCTCAGATTTCTCTTTCATAGGATATACAAATCCATATCTAGAATGATTATCAACAATTGTTACAAAATACTTTTTACCACCAATTGTTGGTGGAAAAGGACCCACTATGTCAGTGTGTACCAAATCAAAAATGCGTGTTGACAGGCGTGTAGCGTGTTTGGGAATGGCTGCTGCTTTGGATTTAGCTTTCCTGCAAACTGCACAATCCAAAAACACCTTACACCCCTATAGATCCAAACCTTTTGCGAACTCCGGCATTTTCTTAAGAACACAGAAACTGGCATGCCCCAATCTTCTATGCCACTTGTGGATACACCTGGAATGCAAAGGTTTACCAGTTAGTGAATTTTCAACATTAACAGTTTCATGAGGAACCTCAGGATTGCTCTGAGCAACCTGCTTCCTTATTTTCTGTTTGTTGGCTTTAGGAGCCATTGGAGTAGCAACAGGATCTCTCTCTGAAGCAATTCTCTCTGGGCCTGTGCTCTCCTCTTTTGGAGTTTGTATACTTGCCTGTGCTTGCGGTTCAGGCTTTGGCTTTATGTAATAAACACCACCAATTAGCATGGTTTCAGCAACAATATCTCCATTTTTAACTATGTAACTTGCCTTTTCAAGGTGGTGAACCTGGAACTTTAACACTCTAGACAAGTGACACTGACTAAGCAAATTACTGGTTGCTGCAGGTATGTAATAAACATCAGGGATGAGTGTATCGAGCTCTTCAACATAAACAGTTCCTTTTCCCATGACCTTTCAAGGATGATAGGAGAAAGAATAAAGTTCATGTAGATCAGGTTCAGGCTCGTGCATCTCTGTGAAGATTTCCTTTCTGTAAGTAACATGTAATGCTGCTCCACTGTCCAAAGTCCACAGAAGCCGTCTGTCGTACTCTGGATCAGGTTGTGGATCGTTGGTTAAAGCCAATGTGGCGAGTGGAGCTTGCGGATCATGCCTTGGACCACGACAACCTTATCTTCCGACTCTACCTCTGCCTATGGAGTCTGTTCCTCTGGGCTGGTATGTGACGGGAGCTGGAACTCGTTGGGCACAATCCCGGGTGTCATGTCCCACATGGTTACAAATGTAGCATCTTGGCATCCTTGGAGCATAGGCTCTTCCTCGGAAGGGACGTCTAGCTGGAGCTCTTGATGTGGGCGGCCGTTGCAAATGTGGTGTGGCTAATTTGATAGCTTCCTCTTCAATTAAGAGCCTGCAAACATTATTGACTGTTCGTTGAGCAATAGGCATATGGTTAATCTTTGTAATGGCATCTTTCCATTCATAATTCAATGAGTTAATGATAATGCTGATCATTTGAACATCATCAATAAAATGGCCTCTTTCTCTCAATTCTTTTCTCATTCCTTTCAGTTTGGTCAAATGTCCACCAATTTGTTCACCAGGTTTCAATTTCGAACCATGGAACTCAGACATGAGCAAACATGAAGATTCAATTGAAATGGGCCTGTAGCAATCTTCCAAATGGGCCCAAATTTGTTGGGCTGTTGTATTAGGCGGAAAAATAACCTGCAGTTCAGTTTCCATGGACATTAATAATGTTGTGCAAGCCTTAGTCTCTAAGTCTCTTATTGCAGGAGTCCATGGCTGGGCAGGAAGATTAAACACCATACAATGGGTACCTTCTCTGCGAAGCAAAATTGAAATCTCACTGACCCAGGCTTTATAATTCTGCCCTGACATTTTTAGTTTTAACTCACTAGTCAATGGAGGAGCAAAGAATGCCTGCTGAGGGATGTGCATTTGAAAAGCTTGCTGTGCAGGTGAAAATGCTGGTTGTTGCACCAGGGGTCACTGTAATCGAACCTGTGGTTGTTGTGTTACAGCTGGAGCTGGTGATTGGGCAGCAAAATTAACATGGCTTGCTTGGGGGGCAGGTATCTGCCTTTGCTGTATTAAGTATTGTTGAGCTCCATCTGAGAAGGCACGTGCACCACCAGGGGTTGCTGAAAATTGGGCCTTTGCATTGCAGCCTGAATATCTGAATAATCTAATGACATGTGTGAAATAGTCTGCTGCAATGTCTGAAATTGCTCCTGAATTCTGACATGCATATCAGCCCTTTTTAGTAAATTATTTCTGCCAGGAGATGGTGCTGTGGTTACATCTTTTGGCTGTAATATTTCTGCTTGCGTGGCATGTGCAATTGGAGAACAAAAGAGATCACGTGGCAATTGTGATGTGTGCACATCTTTCTGTTCTGATTTGCCTGACACAATATCCACCAGGGGGTGTGTCTTAGGCTTTGGAGAAGAAGGCAAAATGGTGTTTTCAGAAATTTGAAAAGCATGGGAATCCCTCTTCTCTGACTTGAGCATGGAATAAGCCCTTTTGGCTTGAAATAACTCATTTTCAAAAAATTCTATGTGATCACGATAGCTTTTCATAGCTTGCTCAGAGGTGCGGAGGGAATCATACATATCTCCTGTGTGGGAGTGAAATTGCTGCAGCTGCGAGAGCTTTGGCCTGGCACCAAGCATTTCAAAATCTCTAGGAGGTATTTGGGAGCTTGCATAATTAGGAAGATACTCTACTGACCTCAGTCATAGATTGTCATCTCCTGGAGCAGTCCCATCTTGTTGACATCTTTCTCCCACAGTAGGTTCTTCACCCGGTCTGGTTGCATCAAGAGTTGTAAATCTTTGTAAAATACTTTTCTTCTCTTCATCGGAGAGGGTGAAAATATCTGAATGCCTTGAAGAGAAATCTTTCGGTTTCTTTTTTTTCTTCGGCATGTTAGAAAATGATTTAAGTGTTCCTCAGTCGCTATAAATCATCCTGTCTAGATTAGCCTATTACGCTTATCCTCAAAAAATAACAAAGAAAGGAAAAACCATAAAATCAGCCAGCCTCTGTTACCATGTGTTAGGGTGTGAATTCCGCCTTGAATTATGGAAGTATGGACCGTGGAATTTCCTTGTAGTATACTTTTGAAATAAGCAAAAAATAAAACCAAGGCATGATCCAATAAAAAACATTTTAATATAAAAGAAAGTAAAAATGCAAACTTGCTAACTGAATTAATCACATCTTGGCAGAGCTCTGTGCCTACCTCCCTTGGCAGCGAACAAAAGATCAGAACTGAAAGTTAAGAAGGAATGTGTGACCTGCGCAGTAAACATTGCAGATAAGAAACAGTTCAGTCTATCGTATAAGTCAGAATGCAGGTACAGCTGGCAAACCAAAATAAACGCAGTGACAGCTTGTGCCTAAGACAGAGTTACAGGTACACACACTATCCAAAGCAAAACAAGATGACATAGAAAGTATGCTCAAATGGATGCCTAAAGTTGATAATGACTATTACTGCACCATTTTGAAGAAACAGTTATGCAATACTGGGCTTAAATAGTAATTCTTGGCATTAAGACTTGCATTTACATTCTTACATTTAATGGTGAACCTTCAAATAGTAATTTACAAGCATTTTATGGTCACAAAAACAAATTTGAGTTAATATCAAGTTGAATTCAGTGATTTTTTTTTAAAAAAATTAAACTTTGTAATTCTCATTTTTATGGGATAACTTAGTGTGACAAGGTTCTATCTCATATTCAGAGCCTCCAGTATGACCCCAAGATGAGTCACCATCAGCCTCATTTTTTTTCTTGCATGCAGTATTTGTTGGTAAGCTCACATACCAAAATTTTGCCTTCTATGTACAATGGGGTAACCAGTACAATTTTTCAAATGTTTAAGGCTCATTTCCCACAAAATGGTCATGACACACATAGAACCCTGTAATTCTGAGGTAGCTACTTGTCTGACTAGCCTGACATGTTCTTCCAAAGTCTCACTGAATATGAGAATATCACCAAGTAAACCAGCACCCCCTTATACAGATGTTAATGTGGGACCTCATTGATGAGTTGCATAAATACTGCGGGGGGCGGGGGCTGAAGTCAAAAAGGCATGACTCAGAATTGGAAACTGCCCAACGGCAATGGCCCAATGCCTCCTTTATGCAGACTCTGTAATAGGCTTCCCTTAAATCTAACTTCGTGAAAATCTTGCTTTTTGACAGGTGATTCAGCAAGTCCTACATTAGGGGTACAGGGTATATATTTTGTATGCAAATGGCGTTCACACACCGAAAGTCAACACATAATCTGAGCCCCCCATCTTTCTTAGGTTAGGTTAGGTTTATTAAATTTATAGACCGCCCCCTCTCCCCGTAGGGACTCGGGGTCTTCTCTTTAAACAATACGGGGGCTGCCACTTTAGATTTTGCAGTCTCAATGAACCCTCTGGTTAAGTTGGTATCAATGTACTTTCTCAATTCGGTCATTTCGGCAGGTGTCATGGAGTACATTCTTGGCCCCAACCTCTAATTCGATGGCACAATCAGTGGCTCGGGGAGGGGGGAGGATGTTGCATTCCTCACTGAATGCTTCAGCTAAGTCTCTATATTTCTTAGGAATCAGAGGTTCACCTGGAGGCAAGTCTGATGCAGTGGCGGCTGCCTCTGGTGGTTGGCCCATATTGCTTGTCCATCTCCTGTCAGGAGGGACAGGGGGTAGTGGGCCGATGCCAATTATGATTTTCCAGTATTTATCCTCCCATTTAATGGTAGGGGCCCACTTGTCAAGCCGAGCAAGGCCTAATATGTGTGGCTAAAGGAGTGGTGTAAAAGGGAAGGCTTTGGTTTTATTAGTCATGATGCCTGCAGCTGGTCCAATGAAAAACTGTACAAAAGAGTTGGTTTGTACCCATCCAAGAAAGGGACTGAGTTACTTGGCATTAAAGTCACAGATTTTCTGGATAAACATTTGAACTGAACAGCGGGGACAGAGAATTAATTGATACAGAACATTTCTGACCCCATCAATCTAAAATTCATAGGGTTATCAGTGCATGTAACATAGATGTTTGTGCGGGTAAGATTATCAGTCCTGCTGTCAAGCAAAACCAAGCATTTAATAGTGAGTGCCATACCATGTGCACGAATCATACAAGTGGCAAGAAAATAGGGGAAGTCAGGCATAACACAGGTTATGTAGACAGTAAACACAGGGTCAATCAAAATGGATTCAAATGTCTATACACCAATGCACAGAGCATTAGGAATAAACAGGGTGAATTAGAAATTCAAGTAAATGAGGGCAAATATGATATTGTTGCCATTACAGAAACTTGATGGGATGAAAACCACAATTGGAACATACAGCTAGAAGGATTTAAATTATTTAAAAGAAATAGACCAAATAAAAGAGGAGGTGGAGTTGCACTATATATAAGAAATAACTACATCTCTACAGAAATAGAGCACAACAATGATGAGAACTATCTTGAATGCATTTGGGTCAATATTAAAGGGGGGGGGGGCGACATTGCCATAGGTCTATACTACAGGCCACCCAACCAAGCAGAGGAAGTAGATGAACTTTTTGCTAGTCAGCTAACTAAGGTATGTAGGCAGCACACCACAATAGTAATGTGGGATTTTAACTACCCTGACATCAACTGGGAAACAAACTCTGCACCAAGTGGAAGAGCCAACAGGTTCCTAACAAACCTAGCAGACAACTTTGTTCCCCAAAAAGTAGACAAGGGAACAAGGGGATCGGCCATATTGGACTTAATTCTCACTAACAGAGAGGAAATGATAGAAGGTGTTGAAGCTACAGGAACCTTGGGGCAAGCAATCATGCAACACTGGAATTCAACATTATGCAAACACAATACTTGAACAAAGTCAAACTAGAGTCTTGGACTTTAAGAGAGCTAATTTCAATAAACTTAGAGAGAGCTTGGGACAGATTCCATGGATGAGAATCCTCAAGGGGAAAACAACTCAAGAGGCTTGGGAAATTTTGAAAAATGAGATTACAAAAGCCCAGTCTAGCACAATACCAATGAAGAAGAAAAATAACAGCTCCCAAAAGAAACCAGCATGGCTGCATAAAGAACTCTCTGACAAACTGAAAGACAAAAAAGATAAGTATAAAAAGTGGAAAGGGGGGACATAACTAAGGCAGAATATCAGCAAATAGCCTGAGCCTGTAAAGATGAAGTGAGGAAAGCTAAGGCTCACAATGAAGAAAGGCTTGCCACAAAAGTAAAAAATAACAAAAAAGCTTCTTCCAACATGTTAAAAACAAGAAAAAAGTTAAGGAAACAATTGGTCCATTACTGGGAGAAAGTGGAAAGAAGGTGACAAGCAACAGGGAGAAAGCAGAACCATTTAACTCATTTTTTGCATCTGTCTTTACACAAAGGGAAAAAACAGTCCAACCTACCAAAAACAGCACCATAAAAATCAGATTAGGAACACAAGTTGAAATAGGGAAGAAAATGGTAAGTGAGCACCTGTCTACCCTAGACGAGTTCAAATCACCAGGACCGGATGGATTACACCCCAGGGTTCTGAAGGAACTGGCAGACGAGATCTCAGAACCACTGAACTATATCTTTCAGAGATCCTGGAGCACCAGGGAACTGCCAGAGGACTGGAAAAGAGCTGATGTGGTTCCCATCTTCAAAAAAGGGGAAAAAAATAGATCCAGGAAACTATAGACCTATCAGCCTGACCTCAATACCAGGGAAGATTCTGGAAAAGATAATCAAGCAACGAATTAGCGAACACCTAGAAGTAAACAAAGTAATAGCCAAAAGCCAACATGGGTTTTTCAAAAACAGATCATGCCAGACTAATCTTATTGCATTCTTTGATAATGTGACAAAATTAGTGGACCAGAGGAATGCCGTCGATATAATTTACTTGGACTTCAGCAAGGCACTTGATAAAGTAGACCATAACCTACTACTAGACAAAGTAGAAAAATGTGGGTTAGACAGCATCACCACCAGATGGATTCGTAATTGGCTGACCAACCGCACTCAACGTGTAGTCCTCAATGGAACTGCATCTACATGGTGGGAGGTATGCAGTGGAGTACCCCAAGGCTCTGTTTTAGGCCCAGTACTCTTCAACATCTTCATCAATGATCTGGATGAGGGGATAAATGGGGAACTTATCAAATTTGCAGATGACACCAAGCTGGCAGGAATAGCCAACACCCAGAAGATAGGCTTAAGATACAGAAGGATCTTGACAAATTTGAACATTGGGCACTATCTAACAAAATGAAATTCAATGGTGAAAAGAGTAAGGTTCTACATTTAGGCAAGAAAAACAAAATGCACAGATACAGTATAGGTGGTACCTTGCTCAATAGTAGTAACTGTGAGAGGGATCTTGGAATCCTAGTGGACAACCATTTAAATATGAACCAGCCGTGTGCAGAGAAGAGCAACAAAGATGATTAGGGGACTGGAGACTAAAACATATGAAGAATGGTTGCAGAAACTGGGTATGTCTAGTTTAATGAAAAGGACTAGGGGAGACATGATAGCAGTGTTCCAATATCTCAGGGGTTGCCACAAAGAAGAGGGAGTCCAAGGCATTGAGGGTAGAACAAGAAGCAATGGGTGGAAACTAATCAAGGAGAGAAGCAACTTAGAACTGAGGAGAAATTTCCTGACAGTTAGAACAATTAATCAGTGGAACAGCTTGCCTCCAGAAGTTGTGAATGCCCCAACACTGGAAGTCTTTAAGAGGATGTTGGATAGCCATTTGTCTGAAATGGTATAGGGTTTCCTGCCTAGGCAGGGGGTAGGACTAGAAGACCTCCAAGGTCCCTTCCAACTCTGCTATTGTGTTATTGTGTTATTGTGTTATTGTGTTATTGTGTTATTGTGTTATTGTGTTATTGTGTTATTGTGTTATTGTGTTATTGTGTTATTGTGTTATTGTGTTATTGTGTTATTGTGTTATTGTGTTATTGTGTTATTGTGTTATTGTGTTATTGTGTTATTGTGTTATTGTGTTATTGTGTTATTGTGTTATTGTGTTATTGTGTGGCTGGCCATGGTTGTGGAACTGGGGCAGGTACCAGACATTCGGAAGCACAGTGACCGGTTTGTCCACAGCGATAGCACTTGATAACTCCTGTGGGTTGAGTAGGGGCAGCCTCAGTTGGTTTGGCCAGGGGGCATCTTGCCAAAGTCCTCTGTGGGGCCCTCTCAGCTGTGGGCTTGCAATGGGGGAGAATTTCTCTATCCAGAGCTATCGACATGGCGTACCAGTCTTGTAGGTGCTCTGGCACCCCTCGGATGCCACAGGCTTTCCTGACTTCTTTCCTGATTATTGTGCAGGAGTATTCTGTCAGGCCAATGTCCAAGGTTTCCTGCGACCCATCTAAAGTCCCATACAAAGTCTTTTATGGGTCGGTTACCTTGCTTCATCACCTTTATTGTGGCTTTGTTTTCATTGACTCGGTCTGGGTCCTCGAATCTGGCCCGAAACAACTAAAAAAAACCCTCAATGTCATTTAATTCAGCAGCCCCCTCATTGTGCAACTGGGCTACACAGTCAGAAGCATCTCCTTCATTCATCCCCTCTGTGATAGCTGATACTAAGTCATGATCTATTTTGTATTGCTCCCCTTATTGGTCTATATGAGCCCAGACCTGGCTGAGAAAGTAAGCCAGTTTGGCAGGCTTACCATCAAAAGTTGCTCTAAACCATGGGGGGGGGGGGGGGGGGGTTCTTGCTGGTGGAATTTCCCTGGTGGATGCCAGCAGGGCAGGCACCTGTTGGGGCACTGCGGCGGGCGGCGGGGCGAACGCCGGCAGAGGAGCTGGAATCTGCTGCGGCGCTGCGGCTGGCTGCTGTGTGGGCTGTTGAGTTGCAAAAGGAGGGAGGGGGCTCCAGCCAGATGCTGGATCAGACTCCATTGCTGTGCTGGGATCGTTGGGGAATGTTGGGCCCATGGAGATCCCCAAAAAGGTGGAGGAAATGGTGCTGGCATCCACTGGCACTGGACTCACCCATGGCTGGGATAGAATCCCCAGCCTGGGGGGAGTCACTCTGCAGGGGGTAGCGTGAAGGCAGGTTGATGAGGGGGGTAAGTTGGCGGTTGTAGCCACCCTGATGCCAGCTGCATCTGTTGTCTCCCTCCTGCTGCTCAACCCTGCTGCCCCGATCTGATCCCTCAATCATCTCTGGCTGGGTAGAAAGGGGTTGACGCCACGCTAGTTCCGCTGGCAGGTCCTGGGGCAGGAAAAGTAAATGTGGGCTGTGTTAACCTCCATCTCACCTGGGGAGGCTGGGACTGCAGTGCACAACTTCCCACTTCAAGCTGCTCAAACCTCTCTGGGAGCCCGATCAATGATTGGCTTCGAGATGGAGGCATCAGGTTCCAGTCTCAGGAGTTGTCAGAACCCAGTACTCTCACCTCCCTCCATTCTGGCTTGTGGGTTGGCTGCACTGGGCTGGACTTGGAACGATATTCAGACGGTCTCTCCTCAGGTCCCATCTCTGGAGTTGGGTCAGACTGGAAGCTTTGTGTCGCCTCTGCACCTTCAAGAGCTCGCCCCACATCCTCAGAAGGACAATACACGATTTTGGTAAGTTCTCCGGTATCCGTTCCCACGGCTCCTTCTGCAATCTCCTTTTTCCCCTCCATCTTTGCTGAGTCTTCACACCATCTGAGGTTCAGGTCAATGCTGGGGCTTAGGGATTCTTAGGGATTCGGGTTAATGTCAGCCTTCCTGAAAACACCAACTCAAATGAAACTCCAAGACAGGCATTTTCTCAAAGCTCACATTTATTAGGATAGGTGTTGTGGCCCAGCAGGAGCCGTTGGAGCTGCAACCAGACTCCGATAGTGAGGGGCCTTCTGAGTCGGCTCTGGAAGATGTGGAGGACCCTGGACAGGGTTCCGACTCAGAGCAGGGATCAGAGAGGCTGGTTGGCCACCAGGAGGCGCCTGAGGCATGGAGCAGTGGTGAAAGCCAAAGGGAGTGTGCTCCTGATGTCATTCCTTGGAGCAGTGGGGAGGAGACAAGGCTATTGGTTTTGGATGCTCGGCAGTGGAGGGCTGATAGACGTAGAGAACAACTACGCAGATACAAAAGATAATTGGACCCAGGTGGTTGTAATTAGGCTCCTCTCAAGATAATATTTAAGGAGGGACTTTCCTGGAGGCTGGTTGCAGAGTTCAACTTATCTACCAATGCTGGACAAGCGTTCTCGTGCCTGTGTCTTATCTTGGAAGTCTGGATTGCTGCCAAGGTCTAGTCAGTGTGTTAATTTACTGTGAATAAATCATCTAGCAGTATTCTTGTCTTGGAGTGCTTTGGTGTATGAAAAGAGGGGTCAGAACAGTTTGAACTCTGCCCCAAACAAAGCTCCATTAAGCTATAATGGAGCAACTACATGCTGAGAATGCCCAATTGGCACAACAGTTGGCTTTGCTGGCTGGGCAAGTAGCTCAGCTTCAGGGGCCTGCTAACCCCTCCCCCACCAGCCACAGAAGAAATGTCCAGTGGACCCACCGATGCGGGTCGAGAACATTGACAGTCGGATGCTTCTGTCTGGGCCTATCAAGGCAGCCACACAGCCCTTGCGCCTGGTCCTCGGGGAGCACGAGGAGACCATCCAATTTTATGTTGGCTTTGGGCCTGCATTTCCCCGTGGCCTTGGGCTTGGCTTGGCTGCGAGCGCACGACCCTCAGATTTATTGGTCGCAGAACCTGATCACGTTCCCTTCCCTGCAATGTGTTGACCACACCCGTAACGTCTGTGCAGGCCAGGTGCTCAGCTCGCCCAGGGTGGCCATGCTGCTGGCTTTAGCGGAGTTCGCGGACGTCTTCAGCGAGCAGGAGGCGGATCAACTGCCGCCGCACTGGCCTTATGACTGTCCCATCGACCTGGTACCTGATGCGAAGCTCCCTATGGGTTGCCTGTACTCCATGTCCGAGCCGGAGTTGGCCGCATTGCGGGACTTTCTAGACAAGAACCTCGCCCCGGGTTTCATCTGGCCCTTGTCTTCGCCACTGTCTGCCCTGGTTTTGTTCGTGAAAAAGAAGACCGGGGATCTGAGACTTTCTTGTGATTACCATCGCCTGAATTCCATCATGGTGCGTAATCGTTACCTGCTGCCCCTGATTCCTGTGTTGTTGCAGTGGCTCCGGGAGGTGACGGTGTTCACAAAACTGGACTTACATGGGGCTTATAACCTGGTCCGAGTCAGGGCGGGGGACGAATGGAAGACGGACTTTGGCACCCGGTACGGACATTTCGAATACACGGTCATGCCGTTTGGGTTGACCAATGCCCCGACAGTCTTCCAACACTTCATGAATGACATCTTCTGGGACCTCTTGGATCAGTTTGTCGTCATTTACCTGGACGACATCTTGATCTACTTGATGTCCCAGAAGGATCATCAACAACATTTGCGCCTGGTCTTGCAATGATTCCAAGAGCATCGTTTATTTGCAAAGCTGGAGAAGTGTCAGTTCTGGCAGACTACCATCGAGTTCCTGGGGCACCGTATCTCCCCTGAGGGAATTGCGATGGAGCTGGGCAAGGTGGAGGCGTTGCATCGTTGGCAACCTCCTCGAAGTATGAAGGATGTTCAGAGACTCCTCGGGTTTGCCAACTATTACCGGACCTTCATCCCCAGCTTTGCTTTCTTGACCTTGCCCCTCACTTGGCTCCTTTAAAAGAAAGTGCTGTTTCGCTGGGGGCCCATGGAACAACAGGCATTCGTGGCTCTGAAGCACGCCTTTACGAAGGAGCCGATCCTGAAGCACCCTGATCCCCATCGTTCATTTGTGGTGGAGGCGGACACGTCTGACATCGCGGTGGGTGCGGTGTTACTGCAGGCTCACGGTCCTGATGGTACCCTTTTCCCTTGCGCTTATTACTCACGGAAACTCAATCCTTCCGAACGCAATTACACCATCTAGGAGAAGGAGTTTTTGGCTATCAAGGTGGCGTTTGAGGCCTGGAGGCATCACCTGGAGGGGGCCAGGCATCAAATCGAGGTCCGGACGGATCATAGAAATTTAGAGTTTCTGACAACGGCACGCAAGTTGAATCAGCGCCATATCCGGTCTCTGTTCTTTGCCCGGTTCAACTTCAAAGTGACTTACATTCCTAGTGTGCAAAATCAACGGGCAGATGCCCTGTCTAGAAAATCAGAGTACTCTGACCCTGCAGACTCGCTTCCACCCCGGACCATTCTACCCGTCGAAGCCTTCGCTGCAGTTCACGAGCCCGTGGACTTACGGTCTTTGATATGGGATGCGCAGCGGGGTGACGAATGGGTAGAGCAACGGAGGGCAGAGGTAGGGCTGGCTTCCCCGGGGACCTTCGACGATGACCTTTTGAGACAGGAGCTCCTCCAGGCTTGTTGCAGCCATTGTCGACCCCAGACAGACCCTGGGGAGCCATGTCTATGGACTTCCTGACAGAGCTGCCTCCGTCTTCAGGTTTTACCACGGTCCTCGTGGTGGTGGACATGCTCACCAAGATGGCGCATTTCATCCCCTGTCGGAGATTGCCGACAGCCCACGCAACTGCCCGCATGTTCATCCAGCACGTTTTCCGGCTGAACGGCCTACCTGACTGGGTCGTATCAGACCGTGGGACGCAATTCACGGCCCAGTTCTGGAAAGGGCTGATGGCGGCTCTAGATGTCCAAGTTTGTTTGTCCTCAGTGCACCATCCCGAAACCGATGGGGGGACGGAGAAGGTGATTGGGATTTTGGAACAGTACCTGCGCTGCTTCGTGAATCAGCAGCAGAACAACTGGGTGGAGTACCTGGCTGTGGCGGAGTTCGCATTTAACAACTCGCAGCATACCACCACACGGACGACGCCCTTAATGGCTAACGTCGGGTATCACCCTCGTTTTTTCCCTCTCACCCCAGTGGACTCCCCGGTCCCCGCAGCGCAGGACTTCATCTCTGAGCTCCAGGCAGTCCACCAAGTGGTGCACCTCTATCTGAATCAGGCAAAGGAGGACTACAAAAAGGTGGCAGATAAGTCTCGATGTGCGGTGCCAGAGTTGGCTGTGGGAGATCGCATGTGGCTGTCCACGCGGCATCTTCCGTCCCACCGGCCAACTAAGAAGTTGGACCACCGGTATCTTGGGCCGTTCCCCGTGAAGGCCGTCATCAAACCGGTGGCCTATCTCCTGACCCTACCACGCTCGATGCGAGTGCACCCGGTGTTCCATCGCTCGCTCCTGATCCCTGAGCGGTCGACTTGTCCTCTCCGCCAACCCTCTCCCCCCCAGCTGTCATCGCTTGAGGTGGAGACACGGCTACCGCACAAAGTAGCCCTGATCCGAGACTCGAGATGACTGAAGGGACGTTTTCAGTACTTGGTTGACTGGAAGGACGAGGGGTCGGACTGGGGGACCTGGACCGATGCGACAGACATGCATGCCACTGCTTTGGTGCGAGCCTATCATGCGCAATATCCCTCGAGGCTGCACCCCAAGCGTCAAACCCGGGGGAACGGCCCTACGGTGAGGGATAGTGTTGTGGCCCAGCAGGAGCCGTTGGAGCTGCAACCAGACTCCAACAGTGAGGGGCCTTCTGAGTCGGCTCTGGAAGATGTGGAGGACCCTGGACAGGGTTCCAACCTGAGCAGGGATCAGAGAGGCTGGTTGGCCACCAGGAGGTGCCTGAGGCATGGAGCAGTGGTGAAAGCCAAAGGGAGTGTGCTCCTGATGTCATGCCTTGGAGCAATGGGGAGGAGACAAGGGAGTTGGTTTTGGATGCTCGGCAACGGAGGGCTGAAAGACATAGAGAACAACTGCACAGATACAGAAGATAATTGGACCCAGGTGGTTGTAATTAGGCTCCTCTCAAGATAGTATTTAAGGAGGGACTTTCCTGGAGGCTGGTTGCAGAGTTCAACTTATCTACCAATGCTGGACAAGCGTTCTCGTGCCTGTGTTTTATCTTGGAAGTCTGGATTGCTGCCAAGGTCTAGTCAGTGTGTTAATTTACTGTGAATAAATCATCTAGCAGTATTCTTGTCTTGGAGTGCTTTGGTGTATGAAGAGGCGGGGTCAGAACAGATAGGTATACGGCACATCTGGGAAAACCCAAATCTGAGATTTCCGGGCTTTTTTTCAGTAAGTTAAAAGTCCAAACCCATCCCATGCACCCATCAATCCATCCCTCATCCAATTCCAGTCTGTCCCAACTGGAGACATCACTCCAACCACTCCTTCAGATGTAGGAATACCCTGACCTTGACCAAAAAGAAGAATGCTGTTTTATCTAACTACATCCCCTCTACTAAATCCCCCCTCCTACTTTCCCTGGCACAAGAATGTGGCAGCGTGGAAGCATCTGGTGTTAATATGGTTTCCAAAGCTGACATCTGGGAAGACATGCTGAAATCCGGACTGTCGGGGGGCCTGGACGGGCATAAATCCCCTTGGAGGGGTGATGAATAAAGAGAGCACACTGCACTAGTCTCAGGGAGATCACAATCTCTTTGATTGACCTGGTGAAGGCTCTCAAACTCGGCAGGAGGAAAGCCGGCCATTGCTTGCCGGACTGATGTTGTGATATACGACCGAAGCATGGAAGGCTGAATAACAGTGTGTTCAATCTGGGTGAGAGATTTACAACTTTTACAACTTTTAACTTTTTTATATATATAAAGTTTTTTATTTTTTCATTTTCATAACATATAATCACACGTATACTATTACATAGCCAACATCGTATTGTATTATTAAATGTTTACATCAATTCATCTTACCATCAATTATTGGCTCTTCTGCTCTCCATAGACCATATTTGTCACTTTCTTCTCCCTCTCTCCTCCCCCTCCCTCCCTCCTTTCTTCCCTCTGTCACCCTTCTCTACTTCCCCTTCCGCTCTCCTTCTCCTCTCTCCCCTTTCCACTTCTCCTTTCTCTCCCCCTCTTCCCCCCTGCCCTCTCTCATATCCCTCTCTTCTTCCCTTACCTCTCTCCTCTACTTCATACTCTTCATCTCATTTACTTGGTATATTTCAGCTTCTGAGCAAGCTCCATTTTATGTTGATGGTATTTATAATTCCTTTTCAATATGCATATTTAATTTTAATATTTAACATATTAATGTTAACAATATTTAATTGTCCATGTTTCATATATTTTAACCCATGCTTAATTGTCCTTCTATTGTCATATTCAATCAATTCGCAACTCATTTTAATTATCATGTATAAAAGTGAATCACAAACCTCTGCTTTACAATCTCCCCATATCAGTTTCATATTTGTCCATATTCCACATGTTTAGCCTTTATTTAATTATCTTTCCATTATCATATTCAGTCAGTTAGCAACTCCATTTTATTGCCATTTTTAGGAATAAACCCCTTATCTTAATTTTATATTTTCCCATATAACAATTTCTAGTTGTCTGAATTTTTCCTAGTAAGTCTTTTGTCCCACTTCTCTATTCCTGCCTTCTCCCTTTTCTTTGTTTTGACATGTCCACCCTCTTCAATTTTCCCCAAGCCTCCGTCAAAAAGATCTTTTATATTTCCCTTTTTGGGGCGTAACCTCCTATTTCAATTTTCCTTATTCCATTGTCAACCTCCAAAACATCTTTTGTCTGCTTTTTATTCCCTTTTGTTGGGACAGGACCCCCCTCCCTTTACAATTTTCCCTATACCATGCCAAGCCCTATTGAGTTTTTTGTCTGCTTTTTATTTCCCATCGTTTCTACCCCTTCATTGTTTCTTCCCCCTACTTTCTTGCCTTCTTCCTTAAATACCTGCTTCTCTGAATTCAGAATTCTATTTAGGCTTGATTTTAATGATTTATGCATATTTTTTTTATAATTTCACGTAGTTCTTCAAATTCCCACCTTTCCATAATGTCCAGTCCCAAAGTTACAGTTAGTTATGCAATTCTTATTTCAGAGTTCTGGTCCACCTTAAATTGATCTACTTCAGCTGCTGTGGGAAAGAGCGATGGGAGCCATCTTGGTCTTTTGTTCTTCCCTAATGTCCGGTTCCAAAATTGCAGTTAGTTATACCAATCTTATTTTGAAATTTTGGTCCACCTTAAATTTAGTTAATTGAACTACTGTGAAAACGGAAGAGAAGCTGGAGCCATCTTGATCTTTTGCAGACAAAAAAGAAAAAAAAGACTTCGTATTTCCCCAGTTCTTAATTTTGTTATTATTTTTTCCTTGGTACTTTCCGCTTCTCGTTGGTTATAATTACTCAAAATATATTGATTGGAACAAACTTGCATACAGCCAAATTCGGGTATGTTTCTCTTCCCTCCTGCTTTTCCAAGTTCTGATTTATGGCAGTTGGTTAATTAAAATTCCCCACACAGGCAAGATTAGGTTATCAGTTGTCAGTAAGGAGATGGTGCTTTTTTTTCTTGATCTTTCTCCCTTGTTGCATTCCAGTTCTCATTAATTGGAGTTGCTTAAGATATGTTAGTTATAAACAACAGCTTGGGTGGGATATTGACCTGATTTATAGGATTAACTCAGCCTATGCAACAACACATAATGTTCCAAAGGAAGTTCATGTTAAATTTCTTAGAAAAACCACAAGAGATGAGGTTCTAGGAGCTCAAAGGGGAGAACCATTAAAATATAAGGACAAAGAAATAACCATTCTTAAGCAGATCCCAAAGAAAGTAAGAGATAAGAGAAGGAAATATTCCTTCTTAGCAAAAAAAAATTATACAATAACGGGATTTGGTTTAAGTGGCTGTTACCAGAAGGTATGTTGATTTTTTGGGAGAGCAGTAGAATCAGAATTAACACAGTTGCGGGAGCAGAGGCTTTCATGAAAAAACACACTGCTCTCTCAGGTGACATGGGGGATGTTACACAAGAAACAAAGCAGGGAGGGGCTGAGGCTCTGCCAGTGGACGGGGGGGAGGATGCGACAACAAGAAGACTCAGGTCACAAAAGTGAATTGAAACACTATTTCAAATGTTGTTACAATGTACTCTTAAGGAAGTGACAAAAGTAAAATGATTGAAACATACTGACGATTTTGTGTTAAACCTAAAACTGCTAATATCTATGTAAATGTTCATAGTCTTTTATCTTTCCTTTTTGTAAAAGTTGCAAGACCCGGGGGGCTTCTCCCCCCCCCCCGCATGATGTAGCTGTCAAAATGTTCCAAAACCTCTTAACCCCTTTTCCTTGTAAAACTTTTAAAATCAATAAAATTAAAAAAAAAAAAGATATATTAGTAAAAAGCCACTCGGACGAAGCAAATCTTCATACTCCTAGTCTCCTTTAAAAACACAATCTTTTCAAGTCCAAAACCAAATTTAGAGTTTATGTTTTAAGTGGGTTGTGTTTAAGTGGGTTTGTCACTTCTCTTCTCTCTCCTTTCTGTCCAAATTATATCAAGCAAATGGCTCTCTTTGGGGCTAGTGATTCAACCCTCCATTTCTCCCCTTCTTTCTTTTTGCAAAAATCCCGATCTATCCATCAATATGATTTATGCTCTCAAGGTTCTTTGGCTTTTCCAAATTCTGATTTACAACTGTGGGTTAATAGATCTTACCAGGCTTTCATCTCGCCTCTGCACGCTCCTGTTCAGCTGCTTTGGCCTGGAGCCAGCTCTTGTGCAGCCATGTTGCCATGCTGCTGCCCCAGCTCCGATTCAGAGGGCAAATATCTGACCTACGAGGGACCTGTTGCACTCCCTCTGGGTCTGATGAGACGCTGCCCCTTCCCCCCCCCCCCCGGGGGGGTTCTGATCCAAAAATGGATCTCGGAGACAGTTTGTCAGACAGGGTTCATGTGAGACTCTTCAGAGCTCACATCCCCCACGTCTGTCCAGGTGGAGAACTTCAGGTTGACTCACAACTTTTAACTTTTAACTAATTTTTACTGAAGTGAGAACCCCCTGGAAAACAGCTGGGTGAAAGTGAGACCTAAAAGGAGGAGGTGGATTTGTTTTTCTATTCACCTCCCAGATAGCTGCGAGAGAAGCCCATAAGTCATCTTTGGAATAGAAGTATGTTGTGGCCCAGCCGGTGCCGGTGCCGCTGCCACCAGACTCCGACAGCGAGGTGTCCTCTGAGTCGGCTCAAGAGGAGGTGGGGGACCCTGGACAGGGTTCCGACGCTGAGCAGGGCGCAGAGAGGCTGGTTGGCCACCAGGGGGCGCCTGAGGCATGGAGCAGTGGTGAAAGCCAAAGGAAGGGGGCTCCTGATGTCATGCCTTGGAGCAGTGGAGAGGAGTCACAGGACAGTGAGTCAGACAGCAGTGAGCTATTAGATGCTCGTTACCGACGTGCTACCCGGCGTAAGGAGCAATTGAGCAATTACCGGAGATAATGGCTCTCAGCTGCTGATCATTAGACTCCTCTCCAGACTATAAAGGGACTGCTTGTGGACACACCCTTTGCAGGAATCAACTGATCATTGGAGTTGGAGAAGCTCAGATCTGTGTCGTACTTTGGCAGGCTGGATTGCTGCTAAAGATTTTACCTGGATTACTGTCAATCTGTTCCCTGGACCTTGGCTGCTAAGGTGATTATCTGGAGCTTGGTAGCTGGATTGCTGCCAAGGGGTGTCGCTGTAGCTGGATTGCTGCCCAGAGTGCTATCTTGACCTTGGCAGGCTGGATTGCTGCCAAGGTGGAACCTGTATGTCAATAAACATCTTTGAAGAGACTTTGTGTCGGAGTGTCTTGGTATACAAGAGGAGGGGGTCAGAACAGATTGATTCCTGCCCCAAACAAAACTCCATTAAGTTGCAATGGAGCAACTACAAGCTGAGATGGCCCAGTTGGCTCAACTGATTGCTTTGCTGGCTGGTCAGGTCTCTCAGCTCCAGGGGCTTGCAAACCCCCTCCAGCCAAGGAGGAAATGTCCAGTGGCTACACCAGACAAGTTTGATGGCAAACAAGCAATGTTTGCAGCGTTCCTGGGCCAATGCCAGCTGTTTATCAGCTTGAGAGCGGAGGACTTTCCCACTGACCGGACGAAGGTGGGATTTATCATCAGTTTGCTCTCAGGCACAGCAGCGAGGTGGGCCACTCCATTGCTCTCCCAACCGAGCCCCCTGCTGGACGATTTTCAGGGTTTTTGTAACCATCTCCGGCTGATGTTTGAAGATCCCATTAAGGGGGAAACAGCCACCAGACTCCTGAAAGAGTTGCACCAGGGGCGTGGTTCTTTGCAGGATTATGTCAGCGAATTCCGGCTGCTTAGTCAGGACTCTGCTTGGAATGAGCCAGCCCTTATGGACACTTTCCAGGACGGCCTATCAGATGGCCTGCAGGACGAGCTTGTGAGGGTGGACAGGCCTCCAACGTTCGACGCGTTGGTTCATTTGTGCCTCCGGATAGACGCCCGGCTGCAGAGGCGGAGGCCTCGCCGCGTGTCCCAGGAGACCAGTAGGGTGCCGGTCCCTCACGAGACTGCAGTTGCACGGGAGGAGCCCATGGAGTTGGGTGCCGCCAAACCCCGCTTGTTGCGCACGGAGATGGACAGACGGCGTGCAGGGGGGTTGTGTTTCTACTGTGGGGATTTTGGACACTTGGCTTTGGTTTGCCCCAAAAAGGGTAGGGGGGCTGTGCGGACTGCGGCCTCCCCTCAGCAACGTGTCGGGAAACGGGCGGGGCCCAATCTGAGGGAGACTTCGGGTCGGGCACAGGCCGGAACAGAGGCGGAGGGGCCTCCACGACATCTGATTCTTGCAGCGCACATTCTCTTGTCGGGTAGTCCGCAGGGAATACCAGCCCATGCCTTGGTCGATTCCGGGGCTACCACGAATTTTATGGATGCAGCGTTTGTCACTAAATATCACGTCCCTCTGTGCCCGGTAGACCCTCCGATGCGAGTGGAGACCATTGACGGCCGGGTGCTTCTGTCTGGGCCCATCAAGAACGCCACGCAGCCTTTGTGCCTGATCCTCGGGGAGCATGAGGAGGCCATTCAATTTTACGTGGCTTCGGGTCTGCATTTCCCCGTGGTGTTGGGCTTGGCTTGGCTGCGGGCGCACGATCCCCAGATCTACTGGTCGCAGAACCGCATTTCGTTCCCGTCCTTGCAATGCGTGGACCATACCCGTCATGTTTGCGCGGCTCAGGTGCCCAGTTCGGCCGAGGTGACAGTGCCGCCGGATTTAGCGGAGTTCGCGGACGTGTTTAGCGAGCAGGAGGCGGATCAACTGCCACCGCACCGGCCTTACGACTGTCCCATTGACCTGGTACCTGATGCGAAACTCCCGACGGGCCGCCTATACTCCATGTCTGAACCGGAGTTGGCCGCATTGCGGGACTTCCTTGACAAGAACCTTGCCCGGGGTTTTATCCGGCCTTCGTCTTCGCCCTTGTCTGCCCCGGTTTTGTTCGTCAAAAAGAAGACCGGGGATCTAAGACTTTGTTGCGATTACCGGCGCTTGAACGCCATCACGATCCGTAATCGCTACCCGTTGCCTCTGATTCCCGAGTTGTTGGAGCGGCTCCGGGAGGCCGTGGTGTTTACCAAACTGGACTTACGTGGAGCTTACAATCTGGTTCGAGTCAGGGCGGGGGACGAATGGAAGACAGCCTTTGGCACCCGATACGGACATTTTGAGTATACGGTCATGCCGTTCGGGTTGACCAATGCCCCAGCTGTCTTCCAACATTTTATGAACGATATCTTTCGGGACCTTTTGGATCAGTTTGTCGTCATCTACCTGGACGACATCTTGATCTACTCTACGTCCCGGAAGGATCATCAACAGCACTTGCGTCAGGTCTTGCAGCGCCTTCGAAAGCATCGCTTGTTTGCCAAGCTGGAGAAGTGTCAGTTCTGACAGACCACCATCGAGTTCCTGGGGCACTGTATTTCCCCTGAAGGAATTGCGATGGAGCCAGGCAAGGTGGAGGCATTACGAAGTTGGCAATCTCCTCGACGGATGAAAGACGTTCAGAGACTCCTCGGGTTTGCCAACTACTACCGGTCCTTCATCCCCGGCTTTGCTTTCTTGACCGCGCCCCTCACTCGGCTCCTGCAAAAGAAAGTGCCGTTTCACTGGGGGTCCACGGAACAACAAGCGTTCGTGGCCTTGAAGCGCGCTTTTACAAAGGAGCCGATCTTGAAACACCCTGATCCCCATCGCCCCTTTGTAGTCGAGGCGGATGCGTCCGACATCGCGGTGGGGGCGGTGTTATTGCAGGCTCACGCCTCTGATGGCACCCTTTTCCCTTGCGCCTATTACTCTCGGAAACTCAATCCTTCCGAGCGCAATTATACCATCTGGGAGAAGGAGTTGCTGGCTATCAAGGCGGCGTTCGAAGCCTGGCGACATCACCTGGAGGGGGCCAGGCATCAGGTCGAAGTCCGGACAGACCATCGGAATCTGGAGTTTTTGACAACAGCCCGGAAGCTCAATCAGCGCCAGATCCGGTGGTCTCTGTTTTTTGCCCGGTTCCACTTCAAGGTCACGTATATCCCCAGTGCCTTGAACCAGAGGGCGGATTCCCTATCTAGAAAGCCGGAGTACTCAGACCCTGCTGACTCCCTGCCCCCCCGGACGGTCCTACCCGTCGAGTCCTTCGCTGCAATCCAGGAACCCGTGGATTTACGGTCGTTGATACGGAATGCGCAGCGAAACGACGAGTGGGTGGAACAACGGCGGGCAGAGGTAGGGCCGACATCCCCGTGGACCTTTGACGAGGACCTTTTGAGGTATCGGGATCGGCTCTACGTGCCTGCAGGACCGCTCCGTGGATTGGTTCTCTCCCAATGTCATGACACTCCGGCAGCGGGACACTTTGGCCTGTTCAAAACTTTGCACCTGGTTTCCCGTACGTTTTGGTGGCCTCGCCTGCGACACGACGTGCAGACGTACGTCACATCATGTGTGCAGTGTCGACAGGCCAAATCAGCGACGGGAGCTCCTCCAGGCTTGCTACAGCCATTGCCGACCCCGGACAGACCCTGGGGAGCCGTGTCCATGGACTTCTTGACGGAACTGCCTCCGTCGTCCGGTTTCACTACGGTCCTAGTGGTGGTGGACATGCTCACCAAGATGGCGCATTTCATCCCCTGCCGGAGATTGCCGACAGCCCGCGCCACCGCCCGCATGTTCATCCAGCACGTGTTCCGGCTGCACGGCCTACCTGACCGGGTCGTCTCCGATCGTGGTACACAATTCACGGCCCAGTTCTGGAAAGGGCTGATGGCCGCTCCTGACGTTCAAGTTTGTCTGTCCTCGGTGCACCATCCCGAAACCGATGGAGGGACGGAGAAGGTGATTGGGATTCTGGAACAATATCTGCGCTGCTTCGTGAACCAGCAGCAGAACAATTGGGCAGAGTACCTCGCCGTGGCGGAGTTTGCGTTCAACAACTCGCAGCACTCCTCCACACGGACGACGCCTTTCATGGCGAACGTCGGGTACCACCCTCGTTTTTTCCCTCTCACCCCCGTGGACTCTCCGGTCCCCGCAGCGCAGGATTTCCTCTCTGAGCTTCAGGCGGTTCACCAGATGGTGCGCCGCTACGTGAATCAGGCGAAGGAGGATTACAAGCGGGTGGCGGACAGGTCTCGCCGTGCTGTGCCGGAATTGGCCATGGGTGATCGCGTGTGGTTGTCCACGCGGCATCTTCCGTCCCACCGGCCTACGAGGAAGTTGGACCACCGGTATCTGGGGCCGTTCCCTGTGGAGGCCGTTATCAATCCGGTGGCCTATCGCCTGACCCTCCCGCGCTCGATGCGAGTACACCCGGTGTTCCATCGCTCGCTCCTGATCCCTGAGCGGTCGGATTGTCCTCTCCGACGTCCCTCTTCGCCCCTGCCGTCGTCGCCTGACGTGCACGCACGGCCATCGCACAGAGTGACCCGGATCCGTGACTCGAGATGGCTCAAGGGTCGGTTCCAGTATTTGGTCGACTGGGCGGACGAGGACTCGGACGGTGGGACCTGGACCGATGCGACGGCTGTGCATGCTCCAGCTTTGGTGCGGGCCTATCATGGACGTTTTCCCTCCCGACCGCATCCCGAGCGTCAGGCCCGGGGGAAGGGCCCTGCGGTGAGGGATAGTGTTGTGGCCCAGCCGGTTCCGGTGCCGCTGCCACCAGACTCCGACAGCGAGGTGTCCTCTGAGTCGGCTCAAGAGGAGGTGGGGGACCCTGGACAGGGTTCCGACGCTGAGCAGGGCGCAGAGAGGCTGGTTGGCCACCAGGGGGCGCCTGAGGCATGGAGCAGTGGTGAAAGCCAAAGGAAGGGGGCTCCTGATGTCATGCCTTGGAGCAGTGGAGAGGAGTCACAGGACAGTGAGTCAGACAGCAGTGAGCTATTAGATGCTCGTTACCGACGTGCTACCCGGCGTAAGGAGCAATTGAGCAATTATAGGACATAATGGCTCTCAGCTGCTGATCATTAGACTCCTCTCCAGACTATAAAGGGACTGCTTGTGGACACACCCTTTGCAGGAATCAACTGATCATTGGAGTTGGAGAAGCTCAGATCTGTGTCGTACTTTGGCAGGCTGGATTGCTGCTAAAGATTTTACCTGGATTACTGTCAATCTGTTCCCTGGACCTTGGCTGCTAAGGTGATTATCTGGAGCTTGGTAGCTGGATTGCTGCCAAGGGGTGTCGCTGTAGCTGGATTGCTGCCCAGAGTGCTATCTTGACCTTGGCAGTCTGGATTGCTGCCAAGGTGGAACCTGTATGTCAATAAACATCTTTGAAGAGACTTTGTGTCGGAGTGTCTTGGTATACAAGAGGAGGGGGTCAGAACAGAAGTATATATCCATATATTTGTATTCTCAATTTTCTGTCTTGGCTTCTGTTTTCTAGCCACTTGTACATTTTATTCGTTACTTTATAGAAGTCCGATTCTTCTCTTTCTTTTAGTTCTATTGTCATTTTATCCATTTCTGCGCATTCAAGTATATTCCTGATTGTAATTTCATCTGAGGGTGTATTGATTTTTTTTCCAGTTTTGTGCGAAGGCAATCCTGGCTGCAGTGAGTATGTGTATGATTATGTATTGAGATTGTTTGTCCATTTTTTGATCCAGCAGTCCTAATAAGAATGTTTCTGGTTTGAGTTCTACTTTTCCCTCAGTAATTTCTTCCAACCACTTTCGAATTTTGCACCAGTACTTCCTTGTGTTGGGGCACATCCACCACATGTGATAAAATGTTCCAGGCTTGTGGTTGCGTCTCCAACAACTAGGGGATAAATTTGGGTACATTTTAGCCAATCTCGCTGGAGGCAAATGCCATCTATAAAACATTTTATAGAGATTCTCTTTGTAAGCTACTGCCATCATAAATTTATAATTTCTTTCCCACAGTTTATCCCATTTTCTAACTCTATATTATGGCCAAAATTTCTTCCCCAGCTAATCATTGCCTCCTTTACTGTCTCTTCCTCCATTTTATATTTTTAAAGAAAGTTATATAATCTAGTGATCATTTTTCCTCCCGTTCCTAGTAATATTTTATCTAATTCCACTTGTGTCTCCTATATTCTGTATTGTTCCCGATCTTTTTTAAATCTTGTTTTAATTTGTAGGTAGGGCCACCATTCCATATTTATTCCCTGTGCTTTCAGATCTTGTACTGATTTTAGTTCTCCTTTTTCATCTACGAGGTCTGCATATTTTACCATTTTACTAAGGTCTATAGTATATGGATATGTCATTGCCTCCATGGTTGATAACCAGCTTGGGATTTTCAGGTAGTGGTTTTTCTTTATTTTTTCCCAGACCCTAAACAGAGTATCCCTTACTATATGTCTCTGAAAATTGGAATGGGATTTAGTCTTTCCCTTCCAGGGGAAACCATGTCAGCCTAGTTGGAGATTGTGTCCTTCTAACATAAGGATTCTTTTATTTTTTAATTGGATCCAGTCTTTTAACCATGTTAGGGCTGCCTCCTGGTAATATAGCTCCCAATCTGGGAGTCCAAAGCCGCCTCTGTTTCTACTATCTTGTAGAAATATGCAGTTTTTCCCCTGACCAAATAAATTTGGATACCATTTTATTTAGTTGTTCGAAAAAAATTCTTCTAATTTAATTGGTATTGTTTGAAAGAGATAGAGTAATTTGGGTAGTATATTCATTTTGATTGTTGAGATTCTGCCAATTAGTGATATCTGTAGTTTAGTCCAATTGTCCAAATCTTTTTGTATCTGTCGTAGCAGTTTGTTGTAATTATCTTCTTTTATTGTAATACATTTTGCCGATAGCCATATTCCCAAATATTTAATTTTCTTGGCCCTCGAAATTCCCAGTTTCTCCTCCAATTCTTCATTTTGTCTTTTGGTTAAATTCTTAGTTAATATTTTAGTTTTCTCTTTATTTATTTTAAGCCCTGCCACTTTATCGAATTGGTTTATATCCTGTAATAGTTTTAATCCAGTTTCTAGGGGTTCCTCTATGACAGTGATGGCGAACCTTTTTCGCCTCGGGTGCCAAAAGCACATACGTGCGCGCTATCACACGAACTCGAGTGCCCACCCACATAACTTAATGTCCCCCCTCACCTGTGTGGACCGTGCATTTTTGCACAAGGCTTCCTCGCCACTCCCTGCTCTGGCTGCTTCCCCTTGGATAACACCCAGAGAGGGGAGAAGTTGCTCTGCCACTAACGGGCAGAGATTGGGGTGGGGGTGGGGGGATGCTGAAGTGTGCTCCTGTGTCAAAAAACCTTCCCTTATAATTCTCCTGTGTAAAGGTTGGGCCCTTTTTACAATGGCAGGTGTGAGTCCAGTTGCTAAATTCTCCCCTTCTATTAAAGAGGATCCTGGGCACTACAGTCAATAGACAAATGAGGAAGGGAGCTGCTGGCACAGGGAAAAGAAAAGCGGCAAGAAAAGAAGAAAAAGCAGCTTTTTCCCCTCAAGGTGGCTGCTCTGTTTCCCCCCCTCCCCCGTGCTAGCATAGAGGATCCTGCCTGGTTGCTGCAATCCAAAGAGAAATGAGGAAGAGAGCTATCTGCATGAGGGAAAGACAAGCAGCAAGGAAATAAGGAAAAGCAGCTTTTTTCCCTCAAGGTGGCTGCTCTGTTTCCCCCCGCCCCCCTCGTGCTAGCACAGAGGATCCTGCCTGGTCCCTGCAATCCAAAGGGAAATGAGGAAGAGAGCAATCTGCATGAAGGAAAGACAAGCAGCAAGGAAATAAGGAAAAGCAGCTTTTTTTCCCTCAAGGTGGCTGCTCTGTTGCCCTTTTCTCCGTTTCAGCACCACTCCATGGAGCCTGACCCACCCCCCATCGCCCAGGTCCTCGCTTCTCCCAAGCATTTCTTTGCCTATTTAATTTCCCCTCCGTAGCATTTTTCCATCGTGTTTCTTGCCGTTTTGGACAGGAAAACAAAGTTTGTGGGACTAAAACAAACTCCTTTCAATCAATCAATTCCAACTTTGCGAGATCCCCCCCCCCTCCCCCAAGTTGTAATTGATTGAAGTTTTGTTTTAGTCCCACAAACTTTGTTTCTCTGCACACGATGGCAAGAAACGCGATGGAGCTGGAAATCAGGTAGGCAAAGAAATGTTTGGGAGAAGCGAGGACCTGGGCGATGGTGGGTGGGGCAACCTCGATGCCGTAGCACTGAAATGGAGAAAAGGGCAACAGCAGCCACATTGAGTGAAAGAAGCCTCTTTTCTTCTTTCCTCACTGCTTGTCTTTCCCCCCTGCTGGTAGCTCTCCTCATTTCCCTGTGGATTCCAGCAATCGGGCAGGATCCCTTTTAGTAGCAGGGGGGAGGGGGGAACAGAGCAGCCAGCACGAGTGAAAGAAGCCTCTTTTCTTGCCGCTTGTCTTTCCCCCATTCCGGCAGCTCTCTCCTCATTTCTGGTTTGCATTGGGCTGTTTTTCGCCCTTTGGAGGCTTCAGGGAATCCTCCGGAGATTTAAAAAAAAACTATCGAAAATCAGCTGGCCAGCGGGTGCATGCGCACTGGAGCTGACAGGGCAATGCCTTGCGTGCCCTCAGAAATGGCTCTGCGTGCCGCCTGTGGCACGCGTGCCATAGGTTCACCATCACAGCTCTATGATAAATGCAAGATCGTCTGCAAAGCCCTGCACTTTATATTCCTGTGTTCTAATTTTCAGTCCCTGTATGTCCTTATTTTGCCTGATTTGTGATATCAATGTCTCTAATGAGAGGATAAATAACAGGGGGGATAGCTGGCATCCCTGTCTTACCCCTTCGGTTATACTGAAGTCTTCTGTTGCTTCCCCGTTTAGTATTATTTTTGCCCTCTGACTCGAATATATTGCTCTGATCATCCCGATGAATTTCTCTCCAAAGTTCATTACTGCTAATTGATTTATAAGAAAATCCCAATTCAGGTTATCAAATGCTTTTTGTCCATCAATAAATATCAATGCTGCTTGTTTTCCTGGATGTATCTTGTAGTATTCTAATATGTCCATTATTGTTCGTATATTGTTTTTATGTGTCTGTTGGGTAAAAATCCATTTTGGTCTGGGTGTATGATTCCGTTTAATATATTTTTAATTCTTTCCGCCATTATTGTCATAAATATTTTATAATCAGCATTTAGCAGCGAGATTGGTCTTTTCCTAAGTACTGTCCCTTCTCCTATCTCTCTCTCTCTCTCTCTTTTTTTAAATCTGATATTTAACAATAGTAAGGTTATATAAGTCACTGATTAAATTCAACCCTTGATATCAATTTTCTATAGACAATTTTAGACAATTATATAAACAGCTATAAACTGAATCACAATTATAGATTATTATAGTTAATTATTATAAATTGTTCTAACTTAACTGTCTTAAAGGGGAAGAGGGAGCAACGGAGAGAAATAGATAAATATTTATAGCATCTATGAAATTGTTAAATAATCTATTACACTTTTCGCTATATAATATATTTGCTAAAAGTTCATAAATATATAAATCGATATATGCAGTCAATTAAATTAATTAAAGGTTATTATTAATCGACAATTCCTATTTTAAAGCTAGGTAAATTTTCTAATATGCAGTAGTAAAAGAAGTGGCTATACATTCTATCTTGTTTTAAATATGCTTAAATCTACATTAAATATATGTAGGATATGGATATATAAAATGTATAGTTTATAAAATATTAAATTCTTTGATCTGATGAATATAACAATATTACAATACCCTAAATAATGTAGAGATATCAGAAGTACACAGAGCTAATTATGAATGAGTCCAATCCAAAGTCCTACGTTGGGAATACAACAGTTCTTTTTCCTCTATCTCTCTACTGTCTTGCAAATTCTGTTCTCTGTGCTTTCAAAATGACTTCTGCATTCAAAATTGCACAGTCATTGTCTCTTTCTTTCTCTTTCTTTCTCTTTCTTTCTTCTGCCTTTTTCTCTTCTATTGCGAAAAGGAAATGTTCTTTCCTTCTTTCACAATTCGTTCACCACCCACACAAAACTCTCAGTTTATATCACCGTAGATCCAGTCTCAGAAATCAGTAGAAATACTCCACTCAGCAACTACAATCCATTTCATTCTCTACAGATTCTGCAGCGTCTTACTGCTTCTGCTCAGTTCAGTTCAGGCATCGTTTGTTATCTCTTTATTGCACTATCGTAAATTCCACCAACTTGGAGAAGTGTCTCGGAGTATCAAATTTTTTAACACTATCCGCCGATAGATTCTGCTGCTTCTCACTTTTTACTCCTTCCACCTGATAATCAGGCTGTCACATCTCCGGACCAGGCCATGACCAGGCCATGACAGCTGGTCTCTTCCATATCGGATTTCAGGGATTTCACCCTACGGAACGAGGGATCGCCTTTTCCTCCGTCACCACTGGGTTTTCCCCTCTTTAAAGCTGTCCTCACCAAAGCTCAGCTTCGCTGTTAAGAGCCTCCAGACATGAAAAATTAGACAGGGGGAACGGAGAGTCAGCCCCTGTAACTGCTCCAATGTGACGTCACCTCCGGAAGTCGTGGATTTGTTTTTCTATTCAACTCCCAGATATCTGCAAGAGAAGCCCATAAGTCATCTTTGGAATAGAAGTAAAGCGAAGAACTTTCTAAAAAAAAGGGTGAATTTTTTTTGTATTTGGAAGCAGGACTGATTAGCTCAAGTACAAAATTGACTAATTCAGAGACTTTTGGACATTAAAAAGCTTGGAAATATAGACCTTTTTTCTTTTTCTTCTTTTGTTTGTAAATTTTGAGACAGAGTAAAAGAAGAAGAGTGGAGAGAAATAGAACAACAGTGCCATCTATTGGTGAAAGTGGAAAGGTGCAGAGGAAACAGAAAAGTGTGGAAAAATACAGAAACAATGTGACCTTGACAGGCTGGGAAAGCTCAGATAACTGCTAGACTGCTAGATAAACTACTTTTGAATTAGAATTGTTTAGACTGAATAATTGAAACAGAGAGCATAACACTAAGACTTTTTATTTTATAAAAAAGAAAAAGTGTAGCTCTTGCAACTTAAAACAAATCAGAAATTTGCTAATATATTCTTACCCTATGAACTCTACACTGGTGGATATAAAACAGGTGGTGGCTAAACTTCTGTTTTGCTTGCTACGCTTGCTTGCTATCGGCTGCCATAGGAACGGGGGGGGGTGCATAGTATTGGGGAAGGGAATTATATTGTACTGGAGGAGTCTTGTTCTTACCATCCTCTGGCCATGCTGGTGGCTGATGTTTGGACTTGGTCAAGGCCAACCGTTTTGCATACCAACTTGATGAGGCTGTTTGAAGATGCACCCCACATGACACCTTAGGGAGTTGCAGATTGGACAAAGGATTGGGGAATTGGGGGGAGGGTGCTGGGTAAATGTTTGGTATGTATATGTTCCCACCTTTCTGGCTCAAATCTTGCTTTCCTTTTGCTGTTTTCACTTCATATCTAGTAAAAGTACTTTATCTCTATTAAAATGGAGTTGAGGTTTTCCTTTCTTGGATATTGAAGGAGGCATGTTTGACATTAAGCAAGATCTCCCTTCGTACCCATCCTGGAGTTAAAAGCTTCCGTGGGGGGAGCACCCAAATGTAAAACCCCTGCAACCAGCAGGAGAAGACAATGGCAAGGGTCACAACCAGCTGAAAACCAGAAGATTGGCAGGCAGCGGAAAGAGAGGATATCATGATGACCCATGCTTTACACATTCTTCAGGAGGCTTGGGAACGACGGCGCATCCATGTAAGTCTCACTGAAAGGGGGAGTGGATTAGCCAAGCAGGCGGAGGGGGGAGCAGAAGACCTGGTTAGCCCTGAAACGTCCCTGGGAACAGCTACCGGAGCTGGGCAAGAGGGAGGGGGCCCAGCCACAGCAGCAGCAGTACGAGCTCCCCCAAGGAGAGGGGGAACCCCCGAAGGCACCAAATGCCTCAGATTCCTCCACTTGGAGTGAACTACAGAGGACATCCCAAAGAACCTGGGTTTTTTTTACTGCAACTTTGGGATTACATGCAACAGTATGGGGAAGTTTTCTAATCGGAAGTTGCCAAAGTGAGAAGTGTTACTATGGCTTCGGGAGGCAAAGCAGCTGCCTGGATGATAGCCTTGCGTAAAGATGATTCCCCCCTGCTGAGGGATTACAAGGGGTTTATGACTGCCCTGAGGAAACGTTTTGATGACCCCTTCCTAAATCAAAAGGTGAAAAGCAGGATGATACCTTTAACCCAGGAGGGGAGGCCTGAGGTTGGGTACACACAGGAGTTCTGTGAGCTGTTTGTGCATATGAGGGGGAGGTCCGAGGTGGCACTAAAAGCAGAAAAGCAGGGGCATTGGGAGCCCAGCTGCTATGCCACGCACGGCCCACAACTGGCCCTGGCTGGTGGGGAGGAACCTGGCTGACAGTTAGGGAGACGCTGTGAAGCTGCCCTGGAAGGCGTGGGAGGTACTGATGTCCTTCCCCCAGGCCAGGAGGAGAAGGAACCCACCTCTTCCATGGGAGAAAATGAACATGATTCAGGTGACAACCACTCAGTGAGTCCACGATAGGGCCCCATGACCAGCCCAGTAGAATTAAAAGTGCCATCAACTGGAGCCCAGGGGAAGATGCTGACCCTTTTAGACTCTGGATGCACCTGATGTGCAATCAGCCCAGAGGTGGTGGAGAAAATGGGCTTAAGACTGAGAATTTTGAAATTACCCATTGCCTTTTGCCAGTTGGATGGGTCAATCGCTGGGGGTGCCCCTGCCCATTTTGTAACCGAACCAATAGAAATGTGGATGGGGGATCACCAAGAAACCTCAAGTTTCATCGTGGCACCTGGGATGGATCGGCCCCTCATACTGGGATTACCGTGGCTATGGAAATGGAACCCTTACGTGAACTGGAGGAAAGGGTGGTTGCACATTCGTTCCGCTAAACCCTCTGAAGGGAAAGAGAGGACATCCCACATAGCCAATGCTGAAACGAACCTAGCTGCCGCAGTGCAGGAAAAGATTAAAGGAGAAGAAAAAATTCCCAAAATATTTATTGGATATTGAAGGAGGCATGCTTGACATTGACAGGGTTTAAAGATTGACAGCCTTTGGATTATAATTTATATTTTTTTCTATACTTTTATATTTTACCTTACTTCTGGATTATAATTAATAGCATTATCGTTTACCTTTGTGGATTACAAATAACAAAAGAAAAAGGAGGAAAGCACCATCAGCACCATCCTCAGCCTCATCTTCAACAACACCCAGCCCAGCAGGTCAGAGATCACTGGATGCTTTAGTACAACAAGGAAAGATGGATACTATACAGACAGAATTGAAAGTTATGATAGAAGCCCTCCATGAGCACTTCAAAGAAAGAATGGGGAAAATAAAGGATAATATAGAGAACATCCAATAAATGATGGTGAAGAGTGAACAGCGCATACAAAAAGTAAAAAAGAAAGCAGAAAAAACAGAAAAAAAGAGTGGAAGAAGTTGACTATAGACTTACATTGGCAGACAAAAATAAAGAAAGAACAATAATAATGCTCGAGATGGACCAGGATGATTTCTACCTGCGTTTTCAAAATCTGGAGGAAGAAAAGGGAGAAAACTTACTGAAGATACTAGCAAAGCTATTGGCGGAGGCTCTAGAGATGATCAATGAAAAAGTACTGGCTGAAATAGATGAAATGGTTAGAATTCATACCAGATATGTGACAAGAAATAGACTTCCTAGAGAAGTACACGTAAGATTCATGAAAAAAGCAATGAAAACAGAGATTCTGCAACAAGTGAGAAATAACCCCATAAAATATAAAGGAAAAGAGATAGTATTTCTTTTTCATTATTATTATAAAGTTTTTTATTTTTTATTTTTATACATCTCATTGCGTGAATGGTTTGATTCGTGGGTGTCATACAGTTCAAAACAAATCCTCAAGAAGCCTTCCCTGGACCCAGCTTCTTTAGCCAACTATCATCCGGTCTCCAACCTTCGCTTTGTAGCGAAGGTTGTCGAGAGTGTGGTAGCACGTCAGCTTCCCCAGTACCTGGATGAAGCTGTCTACCTGGATCCGTTTCAGTCGGGTTTCAGGCCCGGGTACAGCACGGAGATGGCACTGGTCGCGTTGGTCGATGATCTCTGGCGGGCCCGGGACAGGGGCTGTTCCTCTGTCCTGGTCCTATTAGACCTCTCGGCGGCTTTTGATACCATCGACCATGGTATCCTACTGCGACGACTCGGGGGGTTGGGAGTGGGGGGCACCGTTTTATGGTGGTTCTCCTCCTACCTGTCGGATCGGTCGCAGTTTGTGTTGACTGGAGGGCAGAGATCGACCCCCAGGCGCGTCACTTGTGGGGTGCCCCAGGGGTCGGTTCTCTCACCCCTCCTGTTCAACATATACATGAAACCGCTGGGCGAGATCATCCGTGGTTTTGGGGTACGGTATCATCAATATCCTGATGATACCCAACTTTTCATCTCTACCCCAAACCACCCAAACGATTCCCTCGACGTGATGTCCCGATGCCTGGAGGCTGTGCGGATCTGGATGGGGAGGAACAGGCTCAAGCTCAATCCCTCCAAGACTGAGTGGCTGTGGTTTCCGTCATCCCGATTTGTACATCTTGTTCCATCTTTGACGATAGGGGGAGAAATTTTAGCCCCCTCAGAGAAGGCTCGCAATCTGGGAGTCCTCCTGGATACGCGGCTCAGTTTAGAAGAACACCTGACGGCCATGATCAGGGGGGCCTTTTACCAGGTTCGCCTGGTACGCCAGTTGCGCCCCTTCCTGGATCGGGATGCTCTGTGCACAGTCACTCATGCCATCGTCCTTTCTCGCCTGGACTACTGCAATGCTCTCTACATGGGGCTGCCCTTGAAGAGCACCCGGAGGCTTCAGCTGGTCCAGAATGCGGCCGTGCGGGTTGTCATGGGGGTACCTAGGTGCTCCCATGTCACACCCCTCTTAGGCGGCCTGCACTGGTTGCCGGTTGTTTTCCGGGTGCGATTCAAGGTATTAATTATGACCTTTAAAACACTCCATGGCTTAGGCCCAGGGTACCTGCGAGACCACCTACTGCCACCAGTAGCCTCCCACCGTCCAGTACGATCCCACAGAGTTGGCCTCCTCAGGGTGCCGTCGGCCAAGCAGTGTCGGCTGGTGTCCCCCAGGGGGAGAGCCTTCTCTGTGGGAGCGCCTTCCCTCTGGAATGAGCTGCCCCGGGAGCTCCGCATAATCCCTTACCTCCGGTCCTTCCGACGCGCCCTAAAAAGTTGGCTTTTCCAGCAAGCCGGCCTGGCCTGTTAATGTTAATGTTAATTTTAATTTATTTTAAATGTACTGTTTCTTTTTTTAAAAAAAAAATCGGTTTGGTCTTTTTGGAATTGGGTTTAATCTTTTTTTTAACTTTTGTGATGTGTAGTTTTAATGTTGTACGCCGCCCTGAGTCCTTTGGAGAAGGGCGGCATATAAATCCAAATAAACCTAAACCTAAACCTAAATAAACCTAACAGTATTATTCCTAATAATTACATTTCATTTTTAGTTTTACTAACACATAACTTCTACTATCATCCTTCAATTCTAAACCTTCTCATAGTTCTGCCATATGTTGTATCATCTACCTCTATTTTAATCCTTTCCCCTCTTCCTCTATCATTCTAATATTTAAAGACGTGATCCTTCCTTTTTTTCCTAATTCAATATGCACTTCTAACATCAATCATGATCTTTCAAGCATTTAATGTATATCTATTCTTAATCACATTTTTTACATATTTAATATTTTCCCAACCTTCCGATCCTTATGATTCTGCTATTAATAAACTTCTTTTCATTGAAATATGTTCTTTCTTTGTCTAATCTCAAATTACTTAATCCTAGCTTTTCACTGTTAATCACATTTTATACATATTTAATAATGCCCTTATACAAATTCTGTTTATCTAATTTACAAACTTTTTCAACCTATATAATTCTAATAATAATATACATTACATTACTACCTTACTACTATATATTCAAAAAATATTGTTATCTCTTACACCACATACAAAGCAGTTATCCAAGTTATATAGTTCTAATATTCATACACATTGTTAAAATACTTTCATTGAGTGTTTTGCTTTACATTCCTTTTCTATACAACCAAATATTTCCTTCATCTCATTGTGTTGTTCGTTTATAAAATCCTTAATGTCTTGGTACATCAGCTCCACTTGCTTCCATTTTACAGTCAATCCAATTTAAGAAAAGAAACCAGGGGTTTGTCCATTCCAATCACTTTAATTTGCTCAACAATATTCAGGATCACTTGGCTAAAGGTCTTGTTTATTGTATAAATCACCAGTAATTTTAAAGTAAATACTTATAATCCAGCAATGTAAAAAGTCCCAAAGTCTCTCCTTTTAGCAGCAGATGGTGCTCAAACTTCAACTTGGTACTGCCTCTCTGCGTAATGCTGATAGTCTGATTTTAATTATTTTAAATCATAAATCCAGTAGGAGGGCAACATTTATAATAATAAAAAACAGGCTCCTGATCAAATTCCAGTATTATACCAGTATTTTTTAAAATGCCCTTTCAATACCACGTCTTCACTTTGAGAGTTCAATTTTCTTTTCCTTAGTTTTCTTTAAAAAAATTCTCTTCTTAAATATTCTGATTTTTTTAATGTGCTTATTCTGCTGCTAACCAATAGTTCCAATATGTTTTCCCCTTGAATTTCTTGGGGTTGCTTTTCAATAAAAAAATATTCTCTTACCAAGTTCACAAGCCACTCACTTTCTCTACTCCTGCACAGTCTTAGGTTTTCAGGCTGTCTTCGGCTTCATTGCAGCCATGTTTGCTGCTGCTTCTTCCTGTTGTCCACTGAGGGGGCTTTCCTAGTCGGCTCCCCTCTACCTGCTAGGCAGTCCTTCTTTGCTTCGCTACTACTCCGGAGTGGCTATGGCCCTAATTCGGAGAGGTCAGAGCTGGCTGTGGTGTTCATGGACCAGGCTTCCAATGGTGTTGAAAGTTGAACCAGAAGTCTGAGACAGTAGTTCTAAAACAGATCCTGAGAAGAGTCAGAGAAACAAGGAGGGAAAATCAATTCCTGACAAAGCAACTAATTAAAAATGGAGTGAACCTTAGGTGGCTGATACCAGAGGGAATACTGGTGACTTGGATGGAGGAAAGACATAGATTAGATTATATTGAAAAACCAGAACAATTTTACAAACATTATTCCGGATCACAGGAGGAACCAAGAATAGGAGAGAAAGGAGAGGAAAGAGAGACAAGAGAGGACAGACGACAAGAGGAAGCAACAGGAGAGAGAAGTGTACAACAAATAGGAGACAAAAGAGATTTGGAGGAGATAGCAAAGAGGAAAGAAACGAAAGCCAAAGAACAGAGAGAGATAAGAGTGACTAGAACAACAAAACCAATCTACATGTGAAATCATGGAAGAAGTAAAATTAATGTCAATTAACATAAATTGACTGAATTCAACAATAAAAAAGGATTTTTAATAAATTAGAAAAATTGAAATTAGACATAATCTGCTTACAAGAAGTCCATATTAAAAAACAGCACAATAAAGTACTGGAATACCCTAAAATTGGGAAGTTATATACTTCCTTACCACAACAAAGAAGAGAGGATTAGCTCTTTATGTAAAAGAGACAATAAATGTTAAGCATTTTTTTGCAGATGGGGAAGGAAGGATCCTGATGGTGGAGATAACAATGAATAATAAGCAGATAATTTTAGTTGCAATATATGCTCCAAATAACAATCAAGAGGATTTTTATGTTAAACTCCATAAGAAAATAACAGAATTGGACTATGAAAATATATGTGTGGTAGGAGATTTTAATGCAATTTTAGATGTGGAACAAGATTACAAACCAGAAGACTAAGCAAAAAAGCTAGAAAAACGCTTCCAAAACCTTTTTTCAAAATGGCGGAAGAAGTAGGTATCCAAGATGTATGGCGAGAGATCCATCCTAACGAAAATCAATGTTCATTTTACTCAAATAGATGTATGTCTTGTTCCAGGATAGATATGATATGGATGTCAGCAGAATTAAAATCTAATGTACAGGAAATAAATATAGAAATAAATAATTGGGCAGATCATAACCTGATAAAAGTTAGATGGAAAGGACAAAAAAGGAAACTAAGATGGACTTTGACTCAATCAATGTTAAAAGAAAAGGAATTTATTCCATTTATGGAAAAAGAAATGGAGTTTTTCTTTAAAGAGAACAGAAGAAGAAACATCACTATAAAACATCTGGGATATGGTTATGGCATATATTAGAGGACTAGTCATAACATACATGGGAAAGAAAAATAAAAGACAAAAACAAAAGACACTAGAAGAAGAATACAAGAGATTAGAGATAGAGCTACAAAAAGAACCACAAAGGAGGCATATAAAAATGCAAATGGAATTAACAAAATATAAGCTGAATTTAATAGATAAAAATAACTAGCACAAAAAATTGAAAGCGTTAAAAAACATTTCTTTGAAAATGCAAATAAACCAGGAAGATGGCTGGCATATAAACTGAAAAAGGAGAAGGAAAAGAAATTGATACTTCAACTAATGGATGAAGAAGGAATTCTTCACTATAAAAATGAGGAGAAAAAGAAAGTGATTCAAAACTACTATGAGAAACTATATGATCAGGAGATAATTCCAGAAGATAAAATAAGTCAATACTTAGAAAACGCGAACTTGCCTAAAATCCCTGAAACAGTCAAAACAATGTTAGAGGAACATATAACAATGATGGAATTAACAGAAGCAATTAAGAGACAAAGGGTGGCAAGACGCCAGGTCCAGATAGACTACCAGCAGAACTATATAAAGGCTTACAAAATACTCTAAGTACTCAAATGTTGGATGTAATTAATGATCAGAAGAAAAAATACCAAATTCGTGGATGGAGGCATACATTACTCTCATACCAAAATAAGACTCAGAGAAATCGGTCTATAATTTTTTATCTGTTGCAAATCTATTGAATGCTGACTATAAAATATTTGCTTCAATAATCACAGGAAGACTAAAAAGATTTCTAAACCAATTTATCCATTCAGATCAAAATGGTTTTCTACATAAGAGACAAATCAAAGACATATGAGAATAATTTTAAACACATTGGAATACTATGAAGCACACTCAGAGAAGCAAATGGCATTGGTTTTCCTAGATTTAATTTGACTTCTTAGTCGCCCCCTCTCCCCCCAGGGACTCGGATGCACAGAAAACATTTGATAATGTAAACTGGCAATTTATGTTACCACAATTAAAAGACATGGACTTTGGGGAGAGATTTATTAATATTATTAAGTTGATATATTAGAAACAAAATGCAAAGGTGATAATAAATGGAGAGATGACTGAGAAGATGAATATTAAGAAAGGCACAAGACAGGGATGTCCCCTGTCCCCTTTGCTATTCATAATGACATTGGAAGTATTGAATAGAAATATTAGACAGGATGTAGAGATAAAAGGTATAGAAATGTAAAAAGAACAGTATAAATTACAGGCATTTGCGGATGACAGTATTTATTTTGGAAGGCCCACAAGAAACAGGGCCTAAATCATTTTAAAAAAATAGAAGAATATGGGGAAGTAGCAGGACTGAAAATAAAGAGAAAACAAAAATCTTAGTGAAAAACATTACAGACAAGCAGAAAAAAGAGTTAGTGAAGAGAATAGATATTCAGATTACTAAGAAAGTAAAATATTTAGGAATTTATTTGACAGCAAGATGTGTAATGATTAAGCAAGATAATTATCAAAAATTAATGCAACAAATTAAAACAGATTTGGAAAAATGGAAAAACCTGCAACTATCGTTGGTAGGAAGGATAGCTACAATTAAAATGAGTATATTGCTGAGAGTACTATACCTACTTCAAACAATCCCGATAAAATTGGGGGAAAAATACATTGAGGAACTTAACAAAATAATATTACAATACATTTGGCTGGGGGTAAAAGCAAGAATTAGTTTTAAAATGCTGCAGGATGCAAGAAACAGAGGAGGCTTTGGGCTGCCTAATTGGGACCTGTATTACCAGGCAGCAGCATTAACATGGATGAAAGAATGGATTGCATTGAGACACACAAGATTATTGACTCTGGAGGGACATGATTTGCAATTAGGCTGGCATGCCTTATTATGGAATGGGAAAAACAGAATACATGGTTATTTTCAAAGACATTATATAAGGAATGCACTATTGTTAGTATGGGAGAAAATTAGAGAACAACATTATTTGAAGATACCAGTCTGGCTTTCAACAATGGAAGCACTGATTCACACAAATGTTATTAACATGGGAAATATTGTTAGATAATAAAGACATTGAATGAAAAGGGGGAACTCAAAACTAAACAAGAATTGAGTGAACAAGGGATTGATACGATGTGATATTCACAAGCGCAGATACATTCTAGACATGAGATAGATGCTAAATTATATGGTTTTTATAAAGAAGTAGCAGAATTAGATAAGATATTAACAGGGACAGAAGAAAGATTGATAAAAAAGCTGTATTACTATCTATTGGCTATTAAACTGGAAGATGAACAAATGAAAGATACAATGATTAGTGTGGGCAAAAAACTTCGGTTACACAATAGAACTAGAAAATGGCAGAAATTGTGGGATAGGAACTATAAATTGACAATGTCAATTGAGCCCAAAGTTTCCATTGCTAAGCGAGACATTTGCTAAATGAGTTTTGTCCCATTTTATCACCTTTCTTGCCATAGTTGTTAAGTGAATCACTGCAGTTGTTAAGTTAGTAACATGGTTGTTAAGTCAATCTGGCTTCCCCATTGAATTTGCCTGTCAGAAGGTCACAAAAGGAGATCACGTGACCCCAAGACACTGCAACAGTCATACATATGAGTCAGTTGCCAAGCGTCTGAATTTTGATCATGTGACCGTAGGGATGCTGCAATGGTTATAAGTGTGAAAAATGCCATAAATCGCTTTTTTCAGTATCGCTGTAACTTTGAAAGGTCACTAAACAAGCTATTGTAAATCAAGGACTACCTGTAGGTGCTGAATAATCCTTTTCACCCCCTTTCTTCTTCCATTCTAGATTGTATTAGAGCAGGGGTGGAGAACACGCGGCTCGCGAGCCGCATGCGGCTCCCGGCCAAAATAAATGAGGCTCTTTGCCTCTTATCATTATTTAGTATACTGTGGCTCGGATCGTGCGCTCCCTTTCAGAAGCTGGGGAGGTCCTTTGCAGGCAGCTAGAACAGGCCGCCTGCAAAGGACTTCCCCAGACTTGCTTTGAGGAGCACGGGGCGACTGAGGCTAGTTGTGAAGCCCCAAAGCCCCCACCGCCACCGGAAGAACTGCTGCCACCTCCTCCTCATCCTCCTCTAACAGGCAGCACTGCCGGATTTGCCGCCCGGCGCTGCGGCTGAGATGAAGCCGCCAAAGCTCCAGCCGGCATCTCCGCGCGTGGCAGCGGCGCCTCCCCTCCGCTCGGAGCAGCTGAGCTCAGTCAGCGCTGGGTTATCCCTGCCCCCTCCTCCTCCTCCGCCGTGCTTTTGAGGAGCCATGAGGCTGCAGGAGCCAGTAGGAAGGCGGGGGGGGGGAGCAGGGGAAAAAAAGCCTCATGGCTCCTCAAAAGCACGGAGGAGGGGGAGGGGGCAGAGGTAACCCAGCGCTGAGCTCAGGAGCAAATCTGGTGATTCTGTTGGAGGAGGAGGAGGAGGAGGTAGCAGCAGTTATTCTGGTGGCAACTCGTACTCGTCGGCATCTTCAGCAGAAGCCCTGCCCACAATGAAGAAAGCAAAGATGGAGCAGATCCACGCAGATGACGTCGCTGCAACATGACTGGAGGAGGAATTCTGGGAGTTGAAGTCCACAAGTGTTAAAGCTGTCAGGTTTGAAGACCCCTGGGGGTTTTTTCCCCTAAAGGGTTAGGGGTGCAAGGGTCTTGTAACTTGACAGCTTTAAGAGTTGCGTGCTTCAAATGCCAGAGTTTCTGAGCCAACATTTTGGTTGCTAAGCAGGAGCGTTGTTAAGTGATACTGATATTATATAACACTTTGAATTAAGCGGGTACCTTGAAGAAACATAACTTTGAGTTTAAAATAATACTGATTTCGTTGTTGTCTTAGGTGACATCTGTGAAAAAAATTTGGGTGCTCAGGCATGAAAATGTGCCGCTCAAACACTATACTTTTCTGCTCACATCGAAAAAAAATTAGAGGGAACATTGCTTCCGGGTCTGTTTTGGCAGGTCACTGCGTGGTGTGGCTCTCTGACTCTCACAGTTTAAAATTTTGGCTCTTTTTGTCGAACTTGTTCGCCACCCCTGTATTAGAGGGTGACAGGCTGCTCTGCTGGTTGCCACTCTATAAAATTCAGAGGGCTGTGAATTTCCACTTCTGGTGGCTGTACATGGAAACAAACCCTTCAAAGTGAATTTCTTCAACCCAGTAGCTTTATGATATTTTAGGATTATACATTTTAGGATTCCTAGACAGAGTTCTGAATATTGTAATCCCAACAGGTGGGCACAAGAGAAGAAATGGGGCTTTAATCAAATCTTTGTGGCACCATCTTGACCCCCTTCAACATACCTGTTATAGTGAGATATATCTAATATGATTATTCTCTAATCACAAACTTGTACAGTAATATTTCTCTCATTTTAGTCTCATTAAAATGTCAATTAGTGAACAACTTTTGGTGAAGTCTAAGTGAAGGGAAACTTCTGGCTTATGGCCTTCCTTTGCACATGTCTACTCCCCAAATCTGGCGGTGGATTTGTTATGTCTATGAATTCATTCCCAGGCTGGAAAAATGGAAGCACCCAGGAGGAGTCTTAAGTGGCTTTTCCCCAACCCTTTCCTAGAAGAGAAATGAAGCTTTGAAGGTTAGAAGGTTAGAGCAAGGAAAAGGAGGAAGCATGGACTCTGTGTTTTCCTTACTTACAGAAGGAAGGAAGGAAGGATGATTTCCCCCCTTTTAGGAGTTGAGATACAAACTTTGTGCTCCTTGCAGCAGAAAGGCCTCCTGTCCCTTCTATGAACAGATCTGCTAATTCTCCCTCTTAAGGCTTCAGAGGATGCTTAATTTTCTAGAACATAAATTGTCAGGGGTTAAGTCTACCCAGTGGTATATGTTTGTTTGTTTGTTTGTGTTTGTGTGTGTGTGTGTTTGTAGGTAATGGAGGATTTAATGTCTAAGCTCAAATATCTAAAGTTTTGCACATGCTCAGTTACAGCCTTGTATTGATGGTTTATTATATTTATTTATTTATTATTAGCGTTTATATACCGCCCCCTCTCCCGAAAGGGACTCGGTTGCTGTAGGAGAAGAGCAGGCTGAGCTAGGGAAGGTGGAGTTAAACATGTCATCAACTAGGAATTGTTGCATTCCCACAAGTGCTCCAAGTTTAACTCTCCCCGAATTCCATTGACCTTTATCTGGTACCAATTTAGCATCAAACTTTTGTTGACCAGATTCTTATGTATAGACTTAAGTAAATTTTATATGTTGCAACCTAACTGATGGTCCTGATTCTTGCACCTGATAGTTACTGCATTTATTCTTGTGACGGCAAATGACTGTGGCTGCTCTGGAAACACAAGGCAGGGTCAAACTTTGTGAGGACCTCGATGGGAGACCACTGGGAGACCCCAGGATGTAGGCTGGACTGGGGAGTTCAGAAGCATTTTCTAAGAAAGCGATAACCAACTTCTTCAGCATTGCTTTCTTCAATTTGAGCTCAACATGACAGATAATTTATTATTATGCTTAATATTATGCTACATATTGTCATTAAAAGGAAGGCATAAATAAGCTGTGACTAATATGCACCCAAAACATAAAATAATAACAACCTTTCCTCCCTGCTTTTTGGATGTTTTAGTATGAATGAATTTCTACCCTGTTTTGTAAATATGACTAGCTGCCTTCAGAGCCTCTGTAGGTCTTTTGGTTGGGTGCCTTAGCTATGTGGGGGCAAAAGCTAATTATAATAATATTTTCAGGTCACAAACACTTTAGTGTGATTTCACATGATGTGTGGGCACTATCTTTTTCTTGAAACTTTTTTTTTTTAAATGCCGAAAATTTCATGAGATTTATGCAACAATGGAAATATCTTAAAAGAACCCATTATCTCACAATATTTCTCCTTGCATGGTATCGTTAATTCTATTGTTTTGGGTTTTTTTTGTGGAAGTGTGTCATTCTTTTTGTATATGCAAAGAATCATAAAGACACCCTGAAGATGTTGGTAAATTTAGAGAAATCAGCAGATTCTTGAAGTGGTGTCTATCAGAGGTGGGTTGCAAATCCCGGCGCTACCGGTTTGCTCGCACATGCGCACATGCGCACATGCGCACATGCGCACAACGCTTCTGCGCAGAAGTGTCCGGGCGGGTGGGTGGAGCCTCCCGCCGCTGCCACTACCGGTTCACCCGATCCGGGCAGAACCAGGAGCAACCCACCTCTGATGTCTATGTGTGCAGTGAAGATTTGAAATAAATTAAAGAAAAGGGAAGCAGAAAATTGGAAATAATAGCCAGAAATTCTTCACACATAATGGCACTCAGATTTAATTCCTTGCAGGGAACAGAGAGAAAGCAGCTGAAATCTGCAAATTGCTGTAAACATTGTTAAGACAGAGAGGACAATATTCTAATTTGAGCCAAAGTTTTAAATATTCTTCCTCTGTGTTTCTGTCTAGGAAAATTGGGATTTTACTTGTTACTCCCAAGAAGTGGAATTTGATTTCCTAACATTTACACTACCACTATATTTATTACGGTTTGAAACAGGCAAAAGAGCAAGGATCAGTGTTGCTTTTAAGGTAGAGCCTAATTATGATCTAATCTGTATCAATTTTGTTTCTTGGATAGGCCAAAGACAGTGATGATGAGGAAGAGGTGGTACATGTGGATCGAGACCATTTCATGGATGAATTCTTTGAGCAGGTAAGATGAAAGGTAGCCTTAAAGTTTTTTGCAAAAAGATAAGGAATTCAAATTGTAAGAAATTGAGCATTGCAGTTTTTATGTACTTCGTTTTTATTTTACAAATTTGTCAGAAATGTCTTTAATATTTCCATTAATATTTCAGGAGAATATCTCAACAGTGAGTCTTGTGAGTCCACTCTGGGAGGAGTTTGACTCTGTTGCCCCCGAGGATTTAGACGGGTTGCGTGGACGGCTGCGACCCACCACATGTTCAATGGACCCGTGTCCCTCCTGGTTGGTACTGGCATCCTGGGAGGTGACGCGAGGCTGGCTTCTGGGCCTGGTGAACGCCTCATTGAGTGAGGGTTCCTTACCGACTGCCTTGAAAGAGGCGGTGGTGAGGCCCTTACTCAAGAGGCCTTCACTTGACCCAACGGAGCTAGCTAATTATCGTCCAGTCTCCAACCTCCCCTTTTTAGCGAAGGTTGTTGAGAATGTGGTGGCGCAGCAATTTCCATGTCGCCTCGATGAATCCGTATATCTAGACCCACGCCAGTCCGGCTTCCGACCAGGGCACAGCACAGAGACAGCCTTGGTCGCGTTGGTTGATGATCTCTGGAGGGCCAGAGATAGAGGTTGTTCCTCTATCCTGGTCCTATTAGACCTCTCAGCGGCTTTTGATACCATCAACCATGGTATCCTATTGCGCCGGCTGGAGGGGATGGGAGTCGGAGGCACCGTTTTACGGTGGTTCGTCTCCTACCTCTCCGGCCGGATGCAATATGTGTTGACTGGGGGGCAGAGGTCGACCCTGAGGCCACTCTCTTGTGGGGTGCCGCAGGGGTCGGTCCTCTCGCCCCTTTTGTTCAACGCATATGTGAAGCCGCTGGGTGAGATCATCCGTGGTTTTGGGGTTGAGTACCATCTGTACGCTGACGATACTCAGTTGTACATCTCAACCCCAAGCCACCCCAACGAGGCTGTTGAAGTGATGTCCCGGTGTTTGGAAGCCGTCGGGGTCTGGATGGGGGACAACAGACTCAAACTCAACCCCTCCAACACCGAGTGGCTGTGGCTACCGGCACCTCGGTTCAGCCAGCTGATTCCATCACTGGCCATAGGGGGCGAACAATTGCCCCCTGTGGAACGGGCGCGCAATTTGGGCGTCCTCCTAGATGCCCGGCTGTCAATGGATGACCATGTGGCAGCCGTGGCAAGGGGGGCGTTCCACCAGGTTCGCCTGGTGCGCCAATTGCGCCCCCTTCTGGACCGGGATGCCCTACGCACGGTCACTCATGCACTGGTGACGTCTCGCCTGGACTACTGTAACGCTCTCTACATGGGGCTTCCCTTGGGACGCGCCCGAAGACTGCAGCTAGTCCAGAACGCAGCCGCGCGGGTAGTCATGGGGAGTACCAGGTACTCCCACGTAACACCTCTCCTGCGCGAGCTGCACTGGCTGCCTGTGGTCTTTCGGGTGCGTTTCAAGGTTCTGGTCACCATCTTTAAAGCGCTCCATGGCATAGGGCCTAGCTACCTGCGGGATCGCATCCTCCCACACACATCCCTGCGGCCAATTCGCTCTCACAGGGCGGGGCTTCTCCTGGTGCCGTCCACTAGGCAATGCCAACGGGCGACACTGAGGAGTAGGGCCTTCTCTGTGATGGGCCCAACCCTCTGGAATGACCTCCCCCCCGACATTAGAACCACTACTGACCTCCGCTCCTTCCGACAGAAATTGAAGACACACCTGTTCCGACTGGCTGGCCTGGCATAATTATAACGTCTACCTCCTGGCATACACATTTTTTACTGGTTTTTAGAGGGATTGTCTCTTTTAAATTTAACCTTACAGGATATTGGGATTTTAAATTTTGTATATTCTAATTTATTTACTTAGCTGTACAGTTTTGCATATCTTTTTATCCTCCTCTCATATACGTATATATGTAGCTATTTATTGAATAATTTTAATTTGTTGTATTTCTGATATGGACTGTACACCGCCCCGAGTCCCTTTCGGGAGAGGGGGCGGTCTATAAGCGCTAAGAAATAAATAAATAAATCTGCCTGCCTGACTGCCTGACTGCCCCCCCCCCACTCTCTCCCTCCCTCCCTCTCCCTCTCCCCATGGATCTGGAGTATATGACTCTTAAATGTAGACCCATATATCTTCCACGGAAGTTCAGTGCAGTTTTGATTACTGCAGTCTATATCCTACCTGATGCCAATACTACCGTAGCTTTGGGATTCTTGTACAACATTGTTAGTAATCAGCAGAATAAGTATCCTGATGCTGTGCATATTATAGCGGGGGACATTAATCAGACTGATTTAAAGCAGTGGTCCCTAAATTCTATCAGCATGTTAAGTGTGCTACTAGAGGAGCAAACATATTGGACAAAGTATATACCAACATTAAACATGGCTATAAGGTTATACAATTACCACATTTGGGACAATCAGACCATATGTCACTGCTTTTAGCACCAGCATACATCCCTCTTAGGAGGCGGGCTCTGCCTATAATAAAGTCAGTGAAATCCTGCCCAGAATATGCTTCCCAACAACTTCAGGATTGTTTTGAGAACACAAATTGGGACATCTTTTGCCACCCTGACCTAGAGGAGCACACTGCAGCTGTTCTGTGCTATATCAAACACTGCACAGATACTATCACTGTGGATAAATGTATTAGGATACATCCCAATCAGAAGCCCTGGATGACCAAAGAAGTTGAGCGCCTCTTGCGTGACAGGAACAAGGCCTTTAGGTCCGATGATGGGGCAAGATACAGTGTTGCCAGAGCTAGTCTAAAGAAAGGTATAAGAGGAAGATTGAGGATATTTTTTATAGTAATAACATGAGGCAGGTGTGGCGAGGTATTCAACAAATTACCAACCATCAACTGACCAATGTCATCCCTGCTGAGGGGGATGCTTTGTTTGCAGAGGAGCTGAATCATTTCTTTGCTCACTTTGAAGTGGAGACATCAGAGACAGTGTTAGATCGGGTAAAGGAAGGCACAAGAGGCTAGCGATAACAGCTCTTTATTGAAGTACGTGCAGACATCCACTGAGGAGATGGACGGACAGCTCCCCTTTTAAAAAGGGAGCTGTCCAGCCTCTCAGCCAATCAGGTGCTCTTCTGTTCCCGCCGGCAACAGAGGACCTGAGTGGAGACTTCCATTGTTTAGCAGCAATAGAGGGGGAAGTATCTAACAGACAGCTAAAATACAGCCACCAGCCCATTGTAGCCCCCATTGTAGTTCCCATGGAGGAACAGGAGGTGAGGAGTATTCTGAGGACTCTGGACCCTAGAAAGGCTTCCGGTCCTGACAGTATATCTGACCGAGTGCTTAGAGACTGTGCTGATCAGTTGGCTGGATTCTTTAGCAGGATCTTCAATTGGTCTTTGTCTCAGTGCACTATTCCATCTTGTTTGAAGGCTTCCACCATTGTTCTGCTGCCAAAGAAGTTCCCTATCAATAACCTCAATGATTACACACCAGTGGCACTTACTCCTATCATCATGAAGTGCTTTGAGAAATTGGTCTGCCGGCACATGATTTCTGGTCTTCCGCATACAGGTGAAGCCATAATCATCACAATTATGACAAATCACGGCTTGAACTATCTTGCTTTGCATGTAATGAGTCTATCTCATATATTAGTTTCACCTTTTAAGTTGCATTATTGAAATAAATGAACTTTTGCACGATATTCTAATTTTTTGAGTTTCACCTGTACAATTGATAAACACCAGTTTGCATAGAGAAGAAATAGATCTACAGAGGATGCTATAGCCATCATTCTTCACACTGCTCTGACACATTTGGAACAGCCGGGGGGGGGGGGGGGGATGTGAGGATGCTTTTGGTAGATTTTAGCTCTGTATTTAACACAATACTTCCACATAGACTAGTGTCTAAACTTATGGATCTTGGACCTTCTTATTCAATCTGCCTTTGGATTATGGATTTCCTGTCTGGCTGCTCTCAGAGGGTCAGATTAGGTAATCATGTCTCCTCAGCCCTTATTCTTAACACTGGTACACCACAGAGTTGCGTGTTGAGTCCCTCTATACTCTTTATGTGCATGACAGCATTCCCACTCACGATAGTAATACTATTACTAAATTTGCAGATGATACAACAGTGGTGGGACTCATCTCCCAGGGGGGCGAGGGGATGAGTCTGCCTATTGAGATGAGGTGGACTGGTTGCTTTTGTGGTGTGGAGACAATAATTTGGTCCTTAACACCAATAAGACCAAGGAGCTTATAGTGGACTATAGAAGGAATAGATCAGAAATCCAGCCCTTGCTTATCAATGGAGACCGAGTGCAGCAAGTGGCCAGTTTTAAGTTTCTGGGTGTTAGCATAAAAGAGGACCTGACCTGGGGGACTCACATTGCAGCACTGGTCAAAAGGGCCCTGAGACTTCTCAGGAAACAACAACTGAATGAAAAACTGCTGGTGACCTTCTACCACTGCACCATAGAGAGTATTTTAACTTACTGCACATGTGTATGGTTTGCCAATTGCACAGTGGCAGATAGGACAGCACTCCAGAGGGTTAACGTCATTGCCCAGAGGATCATTGGTTGCCCTCTCCCCTCTTTGGAATAGCTTTATAGCTCCTGCTGCCTTAAGAAAGTTCAGAACATTCTTAAAGATCCATCTCATCCTGGGCACCCTTTTTTTGAACTATTACCATCTGGCAGATGATACAGGATAATAAAAACAAGGACAAATAGGCTGAAAAACAGCTTCTATCCTAGGGCTGTAACCATATTGAATTCTATTGTATAGTGCAATATTAATGCACTATCAGGGGTTTTCAATTCAATTGTATAGAATGTGAAGGATGTGTGTTTGTGTTTTATTTTTATAGTTACAATGTACACCGAACATGGCATTTAATTTCATTGTACGAGGTGCAATGACACTAAACCTAAACCTAAACCTAAACCTAAAATTATCTATCATCTATCTATCTATCTATCTATCTATCTATCTATCTATCTATCTATCTATCTATCTATCTATCTATCTATTGTATCATAATTACTAGTTCACTGCTCATTCAGTCTTATCAAAGAAATAAGACAATTCATTTTAGAGTCACAAATGTATTTTAGATTCATATCTCAAGAAAGCAATGGGCCAAATAAAACATTTTGTCAGTGCCCAAACTGCAACCCAAAACCCACTTATTTAACACAAAGTGCCAACACGGCAATTTAACCTGAATAATGAGGTTTTACTACCTAAAATAATGATAAACAAGGCAGAGTTGAGCTAATTATTCTAAGAAAAACATGATAAATGCACTTTTATGCCCCTTCATTTTTTTCTGCTTTTGAAATATTATGTTTAGCAGCAATAAAAAAAGAAAATGTTTGTAATATCATTTTTCTCTTTCCCTCCCTCTCTCTTTCCCCTCTCTCTCGTTCCCTCCCCCTCTCTTTCTTCCCCCCCCTCTCTTTCTTTCTCTCTCTCTCCCTCTCTTTCTCATCCCAACAAAGCCAGTGAACTCTTCTTAGAAGGGTCTACTCAGTGGTGGGATTCAATTTTTTTTACTACCGGTTCTGTGGGCGTGGCTAGGTGACCGTGTGTCTGGGCAGGTGTGGCCAGATGGCCACGTGGCTGGGTGGGTGTGGCTAGGTGACCATGTGACTGGGTGGGCAAGGCCAACTCAACCTCATTTGTTTGCCCTAATTACTGTTTTAAGTATAAAGAAAGTTATACCAAAAGGTTGTTTATTTTATGCATTTAATACTTAAATAAGAATAAGAGGTACACAAAACTAGATTTTGTTACAAGAGTTTTGCAATATGAATGAAAAACTAGACACAACTATACAAGAGTTTTACAATAGGAATGAAAAACTTTATAAACTACAGAGGTTTGACAATATGTGTCAGGGTTCCAAATAGCATCAATTAAATCAGAGTCCAAGGCAAATTATTGCTCAAAGTTCCAATTTATGAAGAGAGCCATGTTGGCACATTTGGGAAAACCCGAATGTGAAAGCTTCCCGATTTTCCCCAACCAAGTGAAAGTTCATGATCTTGCCCCCACACCCACAAGTCCATCACATGGTCCAATCTTCCACTGCCATATGGGCAGTTCCACCCATTCAGTTCTGGTCAGGTACAGAGGTACAGAAACAAAGGATGACCTTGGCTTTCTAGAAAGGAATTTTATTTTGGCTACATAGCATCTAAATCCATACAATCCCCCCTCCCATTTTCCCACAATAGAAACGGCATAGTAGAATAATAGAAAGTGTGGCAGGCCAAAGATCCAAAAGGAATATGGCTGCAGGCCTGACAGGCAGCCTCTCCTCAGAAGAAAAGCATTTTCTGGAAAGAACATTTTCTGTGGGGGTTAACATAAGCAGAACTAACCCCCCCAGGGGGGGGGCTTTGGCTTATCAGGAAACTTATCATGGAATTGTTTTACTAACTTATCAGCTTTAACATTCCAACTTTTCACCCAAGTAGCTTCAGACAAAGTGTACCCCTTCCAATGCACTAAATATTGCAAATGACCTCTATACAACCTAGAGTCTAAAATTTTCTTCACTTCATAGTGTGTTTCTCCTTTTATCACTACTGGAGGAGGGGGAGTCTGGGTGGATGGTCTTAGGCTGGATCCAATTACTGGCTTCAATAAGATGCAATAAAAGACTGGGTGAATTTTCCCTAGAATTCTGGGCAGACTGAGCTGAACTGTAAGTGGGTTAATTAGTTTCACTATTGGGAATGGACCTAGAAATTTTGGGCCAAATTTCTTTCTAGGCATTCTTAACTTTATGTATATGGTAGTCAAGAAAACTTTATCCCCCACATGGAAAGGGGGTTGGAGCAAGCGGTGCTTGTCAGCTTATTTCTTGTACTCTTCTGCTCAGTCAGAGACATGGAAGAGGGGGGTTCTCTGGGCAGTTCAGGCATGGGAACAAATTCCATGCCACTGGTAACTTGAAAAGGAGTTAATCCAGTGCTGCTGTGGACAGTGTTGTTTTACACGACTTCGGCAAAAGGTAGCAAATCTGACCAGTTGTCTTGCTGGTAATACACATAACAATGGATGTATTGCTCCACCATCGCATTGGATTTTTCTGCTGCCCCATTCATACTCAGATGAAAAGCTGAACTAAGTCCTTGTGTGGACCCAATGGACCTCAGGAACTCTCTCCAGAGCTTGGTGGTGAACTGAACTCCACGGTCTGAGATGATCCTCCTGGGTACTCTGTGCAGTCAGTAAATGTGTTTAACAAACTTTTTCGCTAGCTCATTTGCAGATGGTAGTCCTGAGCAAGCAATGAAATGGGCTTGCTTGGAAAATAAGTAAATGACTGTCCAAATTACTTTATTACCGCCGCTGTCTGGGTGCTCAACGATGAAGTCCATTGGAATCTCTTCCTATGGTAGGCTAGGATTGGCCACCCATTACAGTAATCCAGTGGGCTTGCCTGGCCGTATTTTCCTGGTTGCGCAAGTGGGACAGCTTTAGCTTTCATTTTTGGCCACCAAAATTGATGCCTGGTGAGGTGGAGCATTTTTAGGAATCCAAAGTGGCCTCCTAATTTCGCATCACGGCTTTGCTGTAGTATTTCCAGCCTCAGGTTCGGAGGGACGTACAGTTTGGATCCTTTCCAGGCTAAGCCATCTCTCATCGTCAGGATGTCCTTGTTGTCATTGAGCCAGGGGTCTGCTGGCAGCGCTGATTTCATTGCTGCGGTCAGCTTGTCCTGGCTGAGGGTAGGTGGCTGGTTAGTCTGGCCTCTGGTGGTGACTTGCGCCACCTGCAATATTCTAGGCACAAAGTGTCCCACTCTAATCAGCTAATTAAGCCATAACACCTGCAAAGTGTTCCTGAGCCTTTAAATGGTCTCTCAGTCTGGTTCAGTAGGAATCACAATCATGGGAAAGACTGCTGACCTGACAGTTGTGCAGAAAACCATCATTGACACCCTCCATAAGGAGGAAAAGCCTCAAAAGGGAATTGCAAAAGAAGTTGGATGTTCCCAAAGTGCTGTATCAAAGCACATTAATAGAAAGTTATGTGGAAGGGAAAAGTGTGGAAGAAAAAGGTGCACAAGCAGCAGGAGGGCCGCAGAGTGCCGGAGGGAATTGAAAGAACAGCAGGAGGGCCGCAGAGAGGCTGCAGGCCACAGGAACATCAGCGGCCGCAGGAACATCAGCGACCTAGGCAGAAGGTTTGACTTTATACCCCTGCCATGCCTATCACAAACCCCCCCCCCCCACGCATTTACCACTCATTTACCTGGGCTACCCGCCCCTACCGCCCATTACCTCCCAGTCCTCTCTATTTACCAGTTGGCTATCTTATCCTATCTTATTATTCCATCAGCCCATCATTTCCATCAAGATGCAGACTATATCCCTCTGCCTATCCCCTCAGCCAGGACTATTCCATCCGTTCCATCTAGGATGTGTATTTATCCCCTAGTGGGAAACTGTGGTTCACTAACCCATACTAACATCGACAGCTCCCACTTGACGTGTTTTAGCCCTGTTTTAACATGATATACTCGAGGCTAGACCTGCTGCGGCTGCGAGAGTCCCCACTCTCGCAGTTATGGCCTCCAGCCCTCTCAAGGGCCCACCTCAAGGACGGGTTGATTAACCCAGAGAGGTGGAGGAAGCGTTCTTTGAGGGGTTTTTTAATTAATTATTTTTTAAAAATTGTAAGGGGTTCCAGGGATGGGGGGGGGGATGGACCAGGTCAGGAGTGATGGTAGAGCCAGGCGATTAGGTGTGGTCGAAAGAGGAGGGAGCGGAGCGGGGGAGGAGACGGAAGACAGCATTCCATTACAAGGCTCTCTGATATCAACGGTCGTGGGGAGGGGCAGGTGCGAGGACAGATTAAGAACTCGTAGTCGGTTGGGAGACCGGGGGTGCTGCTTATACCCGGTCACTTGTACCAACACCCGCATACTAGGTGGTCAGGATCTACAGACTCAGGGCCTGAGACTGTTGTTATGCAATGCGAGGTCCGTTGTTAACAAGGCCCCCCTCATCAGTGATCTAATTCTGGAGGGGGAGCCGGACCTCGCAGGAATAACTGAGACCTGGTTGGGCCACGAGGGAGGTCTCCCCCTCGTGGAAATGTGCCCGCCAGGTTATCGAGCATTTCACCAGCCTCGGGCCCAGGGAAGGGGGGGTGGGGTAGCAGTGATTATCCGGGAAGACTTAGAGCCGAGAGAGTTCACTGTGCCGCAGACATCCGGGTGTGAGTCCCTTGTCGTGAGATGGGGCCCAGGAAGGCAGTGGGGCCTGCTGATAGTGTACCTGGCTCCTCGCTATACATCAGCGGCCCTGCCTGAACTCCTCGAGCTGATCGCATCGGTGGCGGTTGAGACCCCCAAACTTTTAGTGATGGGGGATTTCAACTTGCCGTCGATGGGAGAAGCGTCTGAGGGGGTTCGGGAGTTCATGGCTTCCATGACAGCCATGGACCTGACCCAATTAATTCAGGGCCCTACCCACGAAGGGGGCCACACGTTGGACCTTGTTTTTGTCTTTGGCCAGTGGACGAGTGATCTGGGAATAGGGGATTTAACTATCACTCCCCTGTCATGGTCGGATCACTCACTTCTCCGACTTGACTTCCCTGGTGCTACCCCCCGTTGCGGGGAGGCGGAGCCGGAAGGCATTAGATGGTTCCGCCCTAAGCGCCTGATGGAACCAGATAAGTTCCAGACGGAGCTTGGGCCACCTCCTGTAGACCTGACCCGCCCCAAGGTGGAGGACCTGGTAGCCGCATGGAATAGTGCGACTGCCGGGGCCCTTGACCGGGTGGCGCCTCTGCGGCCTCTCCTGCGGCAACGAACCACCCTGGCTCCTTGGTTTACCGAGGAGCTAAGGGTGATGAAATGCCACAAGAGACGCCTAGAGAGTCGTTGGAGATGCTCCCGCTCCGAATTTGACCGAGCACAGGCACGAACCTACTTAAGGACGTACCTTGTGGCATTAAGAGCGGCCAAACGTCACCATTGTGCCGCTCTTATTGCGTCTGCAGATAACCGCCCTGCTGCCCTGTTCCGGGTGACTCGCTCCCTCTTGTTTCAGAGGCCGCGGGAAGCCCCTTTACAGGGCAGAGCAGAGGAGTTTGGGAAATATCTGCAGGACAAAGTCGCTCAAATCCGGATGGGATGGGTCCCTTTCAGTGGTCCAGTGGAGACGCCCGTAGCGAGTCTTGAGAGACCATTCTGGGAGGAGTTTGACTCGGTTGCCATCGAGGATTTGGACAAGTTACGTGGACGTCTGCGACCTACCACATGTTAATTGGACCCATGCCCCTCCTGGCTTGTACTGGCATCCTGGGAGGTTACACGCGACTGGCTCCTGGGCCTAGTGAACGCTTCGTTGGGCGAGGGGTCTCTGCCAGCCGCCTTGAAAGAGGCGGTTGTGAGACCCCTACTCAAGAAGCCTTCCCTGGACCCAACGGAGCTAGCTAATTATCGTCCAGTCTCCAACCTTCCCTTTTTAGCGAAGGTTGTAGAGAGTGTGGTGGCCCAACAGTTTCCACGTCACTTGGAGGAGAATGATTATCTAGACCCGCGCCAGTCCGGCTTCCGACCCGCGCCAGTCCGGCTTCCGACCCGGGCACAGCACGGAGACGGCCTTGGTCGCGTTGGTTGATGATCTCTGGAGGGCCAGAGATAGGGGTTGTTCCTCTGTCCTGGTCCTATTAGATCTCTCAGCGGCTTTCGATACCATCGACCATGGTATCCTGTTGCACCGGCTATGGGGGTTGGGAGTCAGGGGCACCGTTTTGCGGTGGTTCGGCTCCTACCTCTCCGGCCGGACGCAACGTGTGTTGGCAGGGGAGCAGAGATCGACCGTGAGCCCCCTCACTTGCGGGGTGCCACAGGGGTCGGTTCTCTCACCACTCCTGTTCAACACATACATGAAACCGCTGGGCGAGATCATCCGTGGCTTTGGGGTGGGATACCATCTGTATGCTGATGACACTCAGCTGTACATCTCCACCCCGGACCATCCCAACGAGGCCGTCGAAATGATGTCCCGGTGCCTGGAAGCCGTACGGGTCTGGATGGATGACAACCGACTTAAACTCAACCCCTCCAAGACGGAGTGGCTGTGGCTTCCGGCCCCCCCCGGTTCAACCAGTTGCTTCCATCTCTGGCCATTGGGGGTGAGCAACTGGCCCCCATGGAACGGGTGCGCAATTTGGGCGTCCTCCTAGATGCCCGGCTGTCCATGGATGACCATGTAACAGCCGTGGCAAGGGGGGCGTTCCACCAGGTCCGCCTGGTGCGCCAATTGCGCCCCTTATTGGACCGGGATGCCTTGCGCACAGTCACCCATGCGCTAGTGACGTCTCGCCTGGACTACTGCAATGCTCTCTACATGGGGCTTCCCTTGAGATGCACTCGGAGACTACAGTTGTTTCAGAATGCGGCCGCGGGGGTGATTATGGGGAGGACTAGGTTCTCCCATGTAACACCTCTCCTGCGCGAGCTGCACTGGCTTCCTGTGGTCTATCGGGTGCGTTTCAAGGTTTTGATTACGATCTTTAAAGCGCTCCATGGCATAGGACCTAGTTATTTGCGGGATCGCATCCTGCCCCATACATCCCTACGACCAATCCGCTCACACAGAGAGGGACTTCTCTGGGTGCCGTCCGCTTAACAGTGTCGGGGGGCGACACCCAGGAGCAGGGCCTTCTCTGTGATGGGCCCAGCCCTGTGGAATGACCTCCCCCTTGACATCAGGATTACTTCCGATCTCCGCTCCTTCCGTGTAAAGCTCAAGACCCACCACTTTCAATTATCTGGCCTGGCTCAACCGTAGTTTATCCTCCTCCTGACAGTCCTTTTTAAATTGTATTTTATCATGGGATATTTTAATGGCTAATTTTAATTTTCTATTATTATTATTAATGTGATATATGTTTGATTACTACCTCCTCCATGTATGTATATGTATGTATATGTGTGGATCTGTATGTCTATATGTATGTATGTATATTTTTATTGTACGCCGCCCCGAGTCCCTTGCGGAGAGGGAGCGGCTAACAAATTAAAAATTTGAATTTGAATTTGAATTTGCAGGGATGACCTGACATTATTTAAACTTTCCATAACTGAAGAAAATATTGTCTCTGCATCTTGTTTTTCTAATTCAACTAGCTCAACAAAAATTGTTGGTGAGGTAACTGAATCCTCAACTTTTACAAAAACTATCACAACTGGTTCACAAGATATCATTGAGGTGGGCGGGGCTTGCTGCCAGCATGAATGGCTGCTCGGACAGAGAGCTCTGTTAGCAGCAGCCAGATCTAACATCCAGAGGGGGTTTGCTGAAAAGATTTTGAAAAGCCAAGCCTTCCTGGAGGGAAGACTGAAGAGAGAAGGTTGGTTTGACACGACCATAGGACGGCAATCCATGGTCTGTGCTTGAAATCTCCTTCATATCCCCGGACTTGGAAGAGGGCGACAGTAATGGCCGTCCCAAAATGCTGACAAGAGTTCAAAGCAAGCGAGGATTTATTACAGAGAAGCTGTCGGAGTTGCGAGTGACCTAACAGTTTCCTGATCTTGGAGAAGGTAATTCTATCCCAAAACAGCTCAAGAGATTAAGGGCTCAAAGAAGAAGTGGGGGGGCTGCTTACCCTCCTCCATTACAGCGGCGAGAGAAATATGCTGAGTGAAAAATGGAGGCTTTATCTTTTTACTCTCTGAACTGTCTGATAAACTGAACCTAAACCTAATCTGTTAACATAACAAGGCCAGCCGTAAATAACACAGATACCTTCAGGGGGTTTTGAGTTAATTATACAAGTTTTGAAGGTTTGAAGGAAGAAATATATCTTAGCAACATATATATGTGGATTGATTGCAGTTGGTTAGCTTCTGGACAAGTGGAAGAGTGACATCTACTGGCGAAATCTGGAATTCCCCCCCCCCCCTCTTAATACCTTAAGAGAAAACAGGATTTTTGCTGACTATATTCTCTGGATAACCTTTGGATACTACTATCTGGAGAAAGAGAAAGAAGATCTATCGGAGCAGGGGAACCCAGAACACTCTCATATAATTATCCAACACAGGAGGGACGCATCTAAGGTTGAACTTAAAAAATAGGAATTAATGTTATAATACTACCATCAAAGGAATATACTGTTTTTGTTATTGTTATTGTAAGATTATTAATCCTAACTCCTTTCGATATTATTGGCACTAGTACTGATTAATCTAGGAGATTGTCTGATCATAATATAAGTAATAACTATAAGCATTCTACTCTTAGATTTTATTAAGTTATCAAAATAGATTAATAGATTAATAGAAAGTTAGGAGTATTATAAATGTGACATACACATACATATATATACAGTGATAAACCGATAAGTCTCTCACACTATCTCACTATCCTATGACAGCTGTTCCCATATAACATACGAACTAATTGATATATAGAGTTTACTACCCCCTATCACTATTTAAAATTGATAATTGAGTAGAGGTAGAGGGAAGAGGAGAGGGAGAGGAAGGAAGATAGGAAGGAAGGTAGGTAGGTAGGTAGGCAGGCAGGCAGGCAGGCAGGCAGGCAGGCAGGCAGGCAGGCAGGCAGGCAGGAAGGAAGGAAGGAAGGAAGGAAGGAAGGAAGGAAGAAGGAAGGAAGGTAGGAAGGAGGGAGGGAGGAAGGAAGGAAGGTAGGAAAAAAGAAAGAAAGAAAGAAAGAAAGAAAGAAAGAAAGAAAGAAAGAAAGAAAGAAAGAAAAAAAGAAGGAGGACTGGAGAAAGTTACGAGGGAGAGAAGTAAGTGGGAGTTCTGGAAAAAAATTAAAGTAGGGATCCAATTCCTCCAAAAAATGACAAGTAGTACAAATTTAATGAAAATTGGCACGGGGAGGAAGCCAGCATCCCAGCCATCCCTAGCGGCTGCCAGTCCCTTGAACCAAAGATCTTCGGAGGATATGCCTCAGAGAGAAAGATCCAACTCAACTAAGGAATTGCAGATGATACTACAGACCATGCAGGAGGCAATGGCTAAAAATCACGAAGAACTTAAAAAGAATATTAAAGAAATAAGGAGTGATACGGTAGAATTAAAGGAGAGAATGCGGAAGATGGACAATAAATTTGAGAAGTTCCAGGAACAGATCAATAAACATGAACAAAGAATAAATGTAATAGAAGGAAGGTTGGAAAAGGAGGACGAAAAAATGGAGCAGCTGAGTGCCAGGCTGATCCAGGCAAACAAGGAACTTGAGTTAACGGTCCTCGCGTTAGAATCGGAGAAAGCAGCCCTATTCCTACGGTTCCAGAACGTAAAGGAAGAAAAAGGCGAGGATCTACCAGACACGATGGCAGATCTAATGGCAAAGGCTTTGGGAATAGAAAAGGATGAGATGGCAAGTGAGATCGACGAGACGTATAGAATACAGACAAATTACGCAAAAAAGAATAATCTACCAAGAGAAGTTCATGTAAAGTTTGTTAAAAAATCAATATGTGATGAGATGCTGAATAGAACTAGAGACGACCCGATAATTTACAACCAACGACAACTAACAGTGCTAAAACAGGTACCAAGGAGAGTTAAAGAATTAAGAAGGCCCTATCAATTTTTAACATCTGTCCTGAACAAATTTGAAATTAACTTTAGATGGCTGATGCCAGAGGGCGTACTGGTAACCTGGAGAGATAGAAGATTTAGAATAGACACAATAGAACAAGTGGAAGACTTTTACAATACTCTTGTTGGGCAGGAGGAGGAGAAAGACGAAGGAGAACAGGCGGGAGCAAGGAGGCAAGGATCCAGGGTACAGATAAGAAGAGAAATGGAACCAGTGGAGACACGAAAGGAGAAAGAAGTCGTTCTAGACGAAAAAGGGGAAGAACCAAAGGAAGTGAGAGAAATAAGGGCAACAAGAAGCACACGACCCAAATACACATAGAAGTATGTCGGGAGAAATCAAGATTCTATCATTGAATATCAATGGTCTAAACTTACCCCAGAAGAGGAAAACAATATTTAATAAATTAAAACATTTGAACTATGATATAATTGCAATGCAAGAGGTCCATATGACTAAAAGACAGATCCAGATCTTAGAATGTCATAGATTGGGTAAACTTTACGCGGCACTGGCTGACCAAAAGAAAAGAGGAATAGCATTATATGTCAAAGACACAATTCAGACTAAACTAATCTATCATGACGAGGAAGGGAGAATACTAATTGTGGAAATAATGTTAAACCAAAAAAAGGTGTCACTGGTTGTAATATATGCACCTAATGAAGGCCAGGAAAACTTCTATCATAGACTACATAGCATTATTTGAGAGATGGGAAACGAAAATGTTTGTTTACTGGGTGATTTCAATGCTATAGTTGACCCGAAACGGGACTATAAAAGTGGAAAGAAGAGAAAAGGAGCTAGGAGAACTTTGCCAAGGTCATTCTTCCAAATGGCTGAAGAACTTAATCTGTTTGATGTATGGCGAGAAAGATGTCCAGAGGGTAAGCAATATACCTTCTACTCGAATAGACACGAATCCTGGTCAAGGATAGATATGGTATGGCTGCCGATGGAGCTAATCTCAGAAGTGAAGGAGATAGATATAGAACCCAATCTATGGGCTGACCACAATCCCATGAGGATTATTTGGAAAAAACAAAAGGGCAGTTACCGTTGGTTACTCAATAGATCAATTCTAAAAGACCAGGAATATATTAAAAGAGTCAACCAAGAATTAAGATTCTTCTTCAAAGAAAACGGACCAGGAGACACATCCATACAAAACCTATGGGATACAACTAAGGCATTTATAAGAGGGGTCACAATATCAGCCACAGCCAGGAAGGAAAAAACCGAGAATCTAAAAATAAGAGAGCTGAAAGAAAGGTATAGAAATTTAGAGAGTGAACTGCAAAAGAAACCGCAGAACAGAAGTATAAAAGGAAATATGGAACTGATTAAACATGAATTGGCTACATGTGAAAAAGCAAAATTGGCACAATCTATAAAAAAAGCAAAACAAAACTTCTTTGAGAATGCAAATAAACCGGGGCGATGGCTATCCTATAGGTTGAGGAAGCAAAAACAAGAGAACTGGATTAATAAACTACAAGATGAAAAAGGCGAGATCTGCTACCAACTAGAGGAAAAGAAAAAGATTACCCAAGAGTTTTATGAACAATTATATAAAGAAAACCAAGACCATACAAAGGAAGGAATATTACAGTATTTGGAAAAGTCAGATCTGCCAAAGGTACCAGAGGAGATTAAGGACATGTTCAATGAAGACATTAAAACATCAGAGATAACCGAGGCCATACAAAGACAAAAGAATAATAAAGCTGCAGGGCCGGATGGGTTGCCAGTGGAAATTTATAAAGAATTCCAGGATATACTTGTCCCAACGTTGTTGGAAGTCTACAACGCTGTGATGAAAGAGGCAAACACACCGTTATCATGGACGGAGGCTAACATTGTACTATTACCTAAGGCGGACCCAGACCAGGTGCTTATACAAAACTACAGACCAATATCACTACTAAATGCAGATTACAAAATCTTTGCCGCAATAATAGCAGAAAGGTTGAAAAAATTTCTCACATCGTTCATCCATACAGATCAAAACGGATTCCTCCCCAGAAGACAAATTAAAAACAATATGAGAATTATGTTGGACATTCTTGATTATGAAGTGCACAATGACAAACAGGTTGCACTAATCTTTCTCGATGCCCAAAAGGCATTTGATAATGTCAACTGGGAATTTTTGCACCAACAATTAGAATACATGGATTGTGGGGATAAATTTATAAACACGATCAGAGCAATTTATACAAACCAAAAAGCCAAAGTAATAATCAATGGTGAACTAACACAAAGTATTGTAATCCAGAAAGGTACAAGACAAGGTTGCCCCCTATCCCCCCTGTTGTTTATACTAACCCTAGAAGTACTAGCCAGGAATATACGTAAAGAGGTACAGATAAAGGGACTAGAAATTAGAAAGGAGCAATTTAAGTTACAGGCCTTTGCGGACGATCTAGTGTTTGTGCTAGAAGATCCTATGAAGTCTGGTACGAAACTCATTGAGGAACTGACAGAGTATGGGAAAATAGCGGGTCTAAAGATAAATATGACAAAGACCAAAATGCTGACTAAAAATATGAAAGCAAAAGCAAAAGAGGAGTTAACAAAGACATTGGGTATCCAAATTGTCAAAAAAGTTAAATATCTTGGTATACATTTATCTGCGAGGTGTGTGACCATTAAAGAAGACAATTATACCAATCTGATTAATAAAACTAAGAAGGATCTAGAAAGATGGAAAAACCTACAACTGTCCCTGATGGGCAGGATCGCAGTTATAAAAATGAATATATTACCAAAATTCCTTTTCTTATTTCAGAATATACCCATTAAATTAGAAAAAGGTGTCTTCAAAGATTTGAATCAATTGGTTTCGAAATTTATCTGGCAGGGAAGAAAACCAAGAATAAAACTTAAGGCTATGCAAGACACTAAGGAAAAGGGAGGATTTGGCGTACCAGATTGGGAACTCTATTATACTGCGGCCATATTAACATGGCTAAGGGAATGGATAATGCTGAGAATTAAAAGATTACTCAAATTGGAAGGTCATGACCTCCAAGCAGGCTGGCATGCCTTCCTTTGGTATGAAAAAGGATCTACACACAAATATTTTAGTAGACATTACATTAGACAATCTCTGTTAATAATATGGAACAAAATTAAACATGACCACTATACCAAAATACCTATTTGGCTATCTACGATGGAAGCATACATACACCCAAATTTAATTAACGTGGAAAATATAGTCACATATAAAGAGCTATTGAACAGGCAGGGGGAGATCAAAACCAGATCAGAATTGACATCACAAGGAATACAAGTAGAATGGTGGTCTTATTTACAGATACAATCAAGGTATGCACAGGATAGGAAGAACGAAGGTATTGCCAAAGACTACACAATATTAGATAAACTGTTGATACAGACAGAAAACAGACTGTTCAAAGTGCTGTATAGATTTTTGTTGGAATATAAACTAGAGGAAGAACATGTCAAAAAAACCATGGTCGCCTGGGCGAAAAATTTCGGTTACAATGTGGAATTGGCTAAGTGGGAAAAACTTTGGATACTTAATCAGAAATTAACATTGGCTACGGCGTATAAAGGAAATCTTTACAAGATGTTCTACAGATGGCATCTCCCGCCAGCACGGCTTTCTAAAATGTTTAAAAATCTGGCCCCAAATTGTTGGAAGTGTAAAAAAACACCAGGCACTTTCTATCATATGTGGTGGACGTGCAATGAGGCAAAAAAATATTGGAAAATGATTCAATCATGGTTAGAACAAATGGTGGGAGAACAAATTATGTTTAAACCAGAAACCTTTCGCCTAGGCATAATACCGGAGGGGTTTAAGAAAGATACACTCTATCTAATCATACATATACTAACTGCAGCGCGCATAACCTATGCACAGCATTGGAAAAAAGAAAATACACCATCAGAGCTAGATATAATCAGAAAAGTGTTGGCCTGTGCAGAAGCAGATAGGCTCACCCTTGAACTTAAAAATAAAGGGGAATCATAATATTTTGAGGTATGGAATAGATTTTATGATTGGTATAAGTTAAGATGACAAGACTGGAACAAATGTATATATTGTGATCGAACAGAAGGACAGACAATGTATTAAGTAGATTAACTGTTAATGGTTGAAACTAGCTGTACATAATGTGAATATATGATCACCCTGACTCCGCGGCATTGCATTGTTTTAAATGTAAAATAATAAAAATATATATACATAAGATATCATTGAGGCTTCGTCAAAAATTAAACATATTTTCAGATTCTTTTCAATAGTTTTAGTAAATATTTCTTTTAAAATTTCTTTTCCAATGAAATCTACTATTTTCACTGCAGTTTTACATGAATGTAATCATATCTAATCCATTTTTAATTTGCAATTCTATCTCATCTTCTATGTCTGAAAATGGTTTACATCTTTGTGCCAGCTGTGTTTTAAATACTCTACAAGTAATAGATGAATATTTTTCAGTCATCTTATCTACTGCTTTTGTTATGGCATCCTGCTCCACTTGTTTTAAGTTCTCTCTGCAAATGGTGTGAGCTTTTGATGAAAAATGTTCTTATTTCTTTTCTTTTTTTCTTGTTATACAGGTGGATTTGGGGTCTTCATGAGCTGTAAGCCATAATCATCACAATTATGACAAATCACGGCTTGAACTATCTTGCTTTGCATGTAATGAGTCTAGCTCATATATTAGTTTCACCTTTTAAGTTGCATTACTGAAATAAATGAACTTTTGTACGATATTCTAATTTTTCAAGTTTCACCTGTATTTCTTTATTTTTCCCTGCTGCCTCAATCTGAAAATGTTTCCATTCTTTGGACACATGGACACCTTTCTCTATTGCAAAGTTATGTTTTCCACAATCTTACAACCTAACTTTTTGTTAGAAACTATCAGTCCATCATATTTTTCTTTAAAATAGTTGTATTGTAGCACTGTCCAACATTCAGGAAGACTATTTTCAATTTTGGAACTATCTATTTCAATTGACGTGCTGCTTTCTCCAAGTTGGAATGATTTTGCTTGTGATGGTTTTGTATCATCCAAGGCCAATTCTAATACAACTGGTTCTGATCTTTGTTTCTTACAGAAAAAATATGTCAAATTCTGTTGCCTTTTCAGCCTAAGGGCTACTGCAAAAAAATAATAATGTTTCTGTTTGGACTTGATTGTGGTTGTAAGTTGAGGACTTAACTGTACACGTGAGACAGTGACTTTCCAAAAAATGGTGGGCACGTAGTAAAACCTGACTACGGGAGGAGGAGCCACGCGTCGCTGCGTTACCACGGGTCTTCTGGTTACTCCAGATGATCCGTTGAATCCTGATCGTTTGGACGGTCCATTGGACCCAAGCTGTCCCGTAGAGACAGTGGGAGGTAAGGGGAAATTCCGGGGGACCCAGAGACACTCGCAAAGTCTCTGGAAACCCTGGGGAAACCCCTTTTTGCCTGCGATCAGGAGCCAGCCCCCAGGCTGCCAAAGCGGCTGACGGCTCCGTAAAGCAAGAGCAGGAGGGAGAGAGGAGAGGCATGCCGCGTTTTGGTGAGACTACTTGAAAAAAGTCTTTCTTCTTTGTTTAAATTATACAGAGGACACCCTTAATTTGGAAGATTAAAGGAAAATAGAAAATAACCGAAGATTTAGCGGCGGGTTTGAATAGAGTTAATTGAAACCATTTGGGCTTTTTGTTCTTCCCTTTTTATCTACCGGAAGCCAGACGGGACTTTCATTACTGTTGTTACAATTGCGGTTGAAGCTCTCTCTTTATTTTTAATTTCCCCCTCTTTTTTTAAAAAAGTGACTTCACTAGAGCCTTTTTTTTCTTTTACTTTATTCCTTTTAATGCCCAAAAGACCTTTTTTCTTTTTTCGCTGAGTTTAACTTTCTCTTTTACTAAAGGCAGCGCTGCGAGGGGCTAGGGACTGGATACATTTTAACACTGCTATTTTAACACTGCCATCTAGCGGACTTTGAAACATTGTTGCCAATTCCTACTGCTGGGACTATTTTGAGAAAAAACATCCATCCAAGGTCGAGACCTGATAAGAAGCAAGGAACACAGCTGTTTATAGCAGGCTGTTTCTTGTGGAGCTGTACGGTCTGGAAACTTATCTTGGAAGACTTATAAGAAAAAACTGGAGTGACTTTGGAAATTACATCAAGTGTCTATACTATTTTGCTGGGGATGTGATGATTTTTTCTTTTTCCTGGTTGGTGCGTGTGCTGTTTGTCTCTTTTTTTCCTGAAGTCCTGGAGCCTGGAAGCGCTGAATAATTTTTTTTTTCTCTTGGTCCGTAATTTTTTCTTTTTCCGTTTTTTTTTCCTTTTTTCTTTTTTGAAATAACAGAGATACAACTTTTTCTCTCTCTCCTCCCACTCCCTTTATTTACCCTTATCTTTCTTATACGGATTGTCTTTTTTCCCTTTCTCTCACTTTCTCTTTTTGCCCCTCTCCTCCTTCTACCTCTCTTTTATATCCTTTATTAAATCTTGCTTTCTCCCCTTATTACTTTTATCTAACTACCATACACTCTTTCTCCCTTTTTCCTCCTCCCTTTCTCTTTTCTCTTCCTATCTTCTTCTTCTCCTAGTGTTAATTGCAATTGGACTGAACCACAAAACGAAGAAGAAGAAGAAGAAGAGAGAATAAAATAACAAGATGAGTAGAAAGCCAACACCAGTGGGCTCTACAACAACAACTCCTGCTTCTTCACCGGCAGGAGGACAAAGATCAATACAATCTATGATTCAACAGGAAAAAGAGAAGACCATATCTTTAGATTCAATTATGCAATCAATACAGAAACTACAAACAAGCACTGATGAAAAATTGGATACACTTATAAAGAGAATGGGCAATATGGAAATGAAGATAGAGAACATAGAAAAAAAACAGATGAAGCAGAGAGAAATATAAAAGATATACAACAGTGGGTCAAAAAACAAGAAGATGTTATGCAAAAAATTGCTGAAAGAGAGAAGCAGAGAGAGAAGAGGGATGAAGAATTTGATTCCAGATTGAGTGAAGTGGAAACAGAAAGCAGTGCAATAATTGGATTGGAGATGGAGCGCTCTGAATATTTTCTGAGGTTTCAAAATATAGTAGAAGAAAAGGGTGAAAATCTGCCACAAATAATATCTGAAATTCTCATAGAAATATCAGGGATACCTGAGGAGAAGATAATGGACGGGATAGATGAGACATTTCGAGTTAATACAAGATATGCAACGAGGAACTCCCTCCCAAGGGAGGTCCATGTAAGATTTACGAAAAAAGCACTAAAATTGCAAATCCTGCAAAATACAAGAGATAAAAAACTGGAATACAAAGGCAAGGAGATTGCAATTCTAAAGCAAATACCAAGAAGGGTGAGAGAGAAAAGAAGAAAATACCAATTTTTGACTACAGTTTTACTGAAAATAGGAGTTAAATATAGATGGTTGATTCCGGAAGGCCTCATGTTTGTATGGAAAGGACAGAGATACAGAATTGATACAATTGAGAAGGCAGAAGCTTTCTACACAGAACATTTGAGAGGAAAGGCAGAGAAGCCTGGAAATGAAGAGCTACCAGTGCAACTGCTGGATTTACCCACAATCGAAACTGAGAGGACAGAGGGTGCTGTAGGTGGAATTGACATTGAAGAAGGTGCTGTTGGGGGTGTAGAGATTAGAGCACAACGGGAACCAAGATCAACCAGAGCTATAAATCCTATATATAAAACATAAGGATGGAAGGAATAAAATTACTCTCTATTAATATAAATGGACTTAATTCGCCATATAAACGAAACAAAATATTTCACAAATTAGGAAAATTGAAATTAGACATAATTTGCCTACAAGAAGTACATATCCAGCAAAGAAACAGTCATCTATTAGTACAACCAAAGCTGGGGAAAAATTTTACTTCGTTAGCGGATTGTAAACAAAGAGGTGTGACTTTTTACATTAAAGATAAAATCCCTGCTATACAGACGAAGATGGAAGAATTTTAATGGTGGAGATAATGGACAATGCTAGGAAAATACTGCTAATTGGAATTTACGCACCTAATGAAAAACAAGATGACTTTTATAAAAAAATCCACAAGAAAATTTCTGATCTAGACTATGTTGACATTTGCATGATGGGAGACTTCAATGGTATTGTAGACCAGAACTTGGACTATAAAACCCACAAAACAACAAAACTAAATAGAAAAACACTCCCAAAGGCCTTCTTCAGGATGATGGATGAAATAAACCTAAAAGACGTTTGGAGAGAAAGGAACCCCACTAAAAAACAATACACCTTCTATTCAAATAGACATTCATCGCTCTCTAGAATTGACATGATTTGGGCCTCAACGGGCATATCCAGCAGCGCACTAGACGTGGAGATTGAGTCAAACACCTGGGCGGATCACAATCCAATGGCAATAGGTTGGAGACAACAAAGAATAAGATCTAGATGGACACTAAATAACAGGATAGTGAAAGAGAAAGAATTTGTAAAGAAAATGGAAAAGGAATTGACTTTCTTCTTTAAAGAAAACATAGTAAAACCTGACTACGGAGGCAGTTCCGTCAAAAAGTCCATGGACACAGCCCCCCAGGGTCTGTCCGGGGTCGGCAATGGCTGTAACAAACCTGGAGGAGCTCCCATTGCCGATTTGGCCTGTTGACACTGCACACACGATGTGACGTACGTCTGCACGTCGTGTCGCAGGCGGGGCCACCAGAAAGTACAGGAAACCAGGTGCAATGTTTTGAACAGGCCAAAATGTCCTGCTGCTGGAGTGTCATGACACTGGGAGAGGACCAGTCCCCGGAGGGGTCCTGCAGGCACATAGAGCCGATCCCGATACCTCAAAAGGTCCTCGTCAAAGGTCCATGGGGATGTCGGCCCTACCTCTGCCCGCCGTCGTTCCACCCACTCGTCGTTCCACTGCGCCTCCCGTATCAGAGACCGTAAATCCACGGGTTCCTGAATTGCAGCGAAGGACTCAACGGGTAGAACCGTCCGGGGGGGAAGTGAGTCTGCAGGGTCCGAGTACTCCGGCTTTCTAGACAGGGCATCCGCCCTTTGGTTCAAGGCACTGGGGATGTACGTGACCTTGAAATGAAAACGGGCAAAGAATAGAGACCACCGGATCTGGCGTTGATTCAGCTTACGCGCTGTCGTCAAAAACTCCAAATTCCGATGGTCCATCCAGACCTCGACCTGATGCCTGGCCCCCTCCAGGTGATGTCTCCAGGCCTCGAACGCCACCTTGATAGCCAGCAACTCCTTCTCCCAGATGGTATAATTGCGCTCAGAAGGATCGAGTTTCCAAGAGTAATAAGCGCAAGGGAAAAGGGTACCATCAGGGGCGTGAGCCTGCAATAACACCGCCCCCACCGCGATGTCAGACGCGTCCACTTCCACTACAAAGGGGCGATGGGGATCAGGGTGCTTCAGGATCGGCTCCCTCGTAAAAGCGCGTTTCAGGGCCACGAACGCCTCTTGTTCCGTGGGCCCCCAGTGAAACGGCACTTTCTTTTGCAGGAGCCGAGTGAGGGGCGTGGTCAATAACGCAATACTGGGGATGAAGGTCCGGTAATAGTTGGCAAACCCGAGGAGTCTCTGAACGTCTTTCATCCTTTGAGGAGATTGCCAACTACGTAACGCCTCTGTCACGATGTTAAAAAGTTTGCTAGGCATGAACTGACATTCAAGAGTTAAACTAAGAAAGCTTTATTGCGCAGGTCATAAAACAAAATGTTATCTGAAAGTGATTTATTGCGCATGCGTCACACATTCCAGAATTCCTTTCTTCTTTGTTCGGCTGCCAACTTGGCAACCGGAGCTTTCATTATCAAAATGTAACAATTAGTTATTTTCTGTTTCATTTACTTTTTTTATTTTATTATTAAAGTTTGTTTATTAATTAGAATACTTCTTAAAGACTTTTATTTTTCTTAATATCTCAAAAGATATGCGGAAGGGAATCAGCCCGATCCATTGATCTCATATTTTCTCCAGGGCGTTTTTCCCCTGACAACTTGGTAGCAGAGGATGGTTACAATTTATGGCTGTATTTTCCCTTCATGCTATCTTAAGATAACCGACTAAGGCTAATTAGCCATGTCGAAAAAAAAGAAAAAGAAAGATGGGGCAAGCACAGATGGATCAGCTTCTTCTGACAAGGAGGCTCCCTCGGACACAGAGAAGCAAGATCAAAACGTGCTTCAGGAACAACAAATTCCTTCAGGTGCCGAGCCAGATGTGGGGGAAGGAGCTACAGGACGCGACATCCACGAAACGAGGTCAGTGGTTCCTCCTTCTAAAATATCTCCAGAAGATTATGAATTTTTGGGGGCCAAGCCAAAACTTCCCACTTTACCAAAGCCACTCCATTCCCAGACCCTCGCAGATTATCAGACATTTGATGAATGGCAACTGCCGGCAGAAAAAAAATCCTCCCACGCAGAAAGCAGATTTTATGAATTCCCCCCAGATGATGACGAAGAAATGCAAAGCTATCTTGATCAAATAGAACGTTTTGAAAAATATGCTAGGGAGGCGAGAATGTTCTTTGAGGAGATGAAGAGAAGTAGGAGAAGCTCCCCCACTCCCAAAATATTTGAGGACGCCATCTTGTCTTCAAAACAACAGCCTAAGACACACCCCACAGAGTTCATTGGTCAATTAGAACAAAGAGACATGTACACGTCACCGAGGTCACGTGGTCCCTTTGAGTCAACTGAACTTCCGCATACGTATAGACGACTGCAGCCAAAAAGTGAGGCTGCACTGCCATCTGCTGGCGGAGAAAAATTATTACAGCAAAAGATGATGCAGCTTCGTGAAAGTTTTAAAGATTTAGCTATGAGCCCTTTAGAAGCCAAAACTTTGCCTCCAAAGGTTAAGTCTTCAACACCCCCTGGCGGTGTGGAATCCTCCCTAGATGGAAAAAGGCAAAGCCAAAGGCGAATTCGAGGAAGCCAATTTTATGTTGCCACGCAAAGGCCAATGATGCAACCCCAGCATCCCCTGGTTCAACAACCAGCTTTGCAACCAGATCAACAAATTGTTCCAATGCATATTCCTCAGCAGGTATTCACAGTCACCCCCTTGACTGGTGAGTCCAAATTAAAGGAGTCAGGAGAGAATTATAAAGCCTGGGTCAGTGAAATTGCGCTCTTGCTTCGAAGAGAAGGCACACATTCCATGATTTTTAATCCTCCTCCTCAACCCTGGACACCTGCAATGAGAGACCTCGAAAACAGAGCAATCATGACTTTGCTCATGTCAATGGAAATTGAGATCCAAGGTATCTTTCCACCTGATGCAACTGCCCAAGAAATTTGGGCTATTTTGGAAGATTGCTACAGGCCCGTTTCAATTGAATCTTCATGTTTGCTCATGTCTGTGTTCCATGGTTCGAAGTTGAAACCTGGTGAACGAATTGGTGGACATTTGACCAAACTGAAAAGAAAGAGAAGTGAATTGAGACAAAATGGCCATGTAATCGATGATATCCAAATGATTAGCATCATCATTAACTCATTGAATTATGAATGGAAAGATGCTGTTGCAAAGATTAACTACGTGCCTATTCCTCAACGCACAGTTAATCACGTTTGCAGACTTTTAGTGGAAGACGAAGCTATCAGGTTAGCTACACCACATCTGCAACGACCTCCAGCATCGAAGGCTCCAGCCAGACGTCCCTTCCGAGGAAGAGGCTACGCTCCAAGGATGCCAAAATGCTACACCTGCAACCGTGTGGGACATGACACCCGGGATTGTCCCCAACGAGTTCCAGCTCCCGTCACGTACCAGCCCAGAGGAACAGATTCCAGAGGCAGAGGTAGAGGCGGAAGACAAGGTCGTCGTGGTCCAAGGCGTGATCCACAAGCTCCACTTGTAACACTGGCCATAACCAACGTTCCACAACCTGATCCAAAGTTCGACAGACGTCTTTTGTGGACTTTAGACAGTGGAGCAGCTGTGCACGTTACCCACAGAAGGGAACTTTTCACAGAGATGGGCGAACCAGAGCCCGAGTATCGAGAACTGTATTCCTTCACCAACCACACTTGCAAGGTTATGGGAAAAGGAACTGTTTACATTGAAGAACTCGATACACACATCCCTGATGTTTGTTACATACCTTCAGCAACCAGTAATTTGCTTAGTCAAAGTCACTTGTCTAGAGATTTAAAGTTCCAGGTTCACCACCTCGAAAAAGCAAGTTACTTAGTTAAAAATGGAGATATTGTTGCTGAAACTATGCTGATTGGTGGTGTTTATTACTTAAAGCCAAAGCCTAAAGGGCAAGCACAGGCAAGTATGCAAACTCCAAAAAGGCACAACGTAGACCCAGAGAGAGTTGTCCCAGAGAGAGAAAACGTTACTGTGCCAAAGGCTCCTAAAGCCAACAAACAGAGAAAACAGAAAAAGGTTGCTCAGAGCAAGCCTGAGGGTCCTCATGAAACTGTTAATGTTGAGAATTCACTAACTGGTAAACCTTTGCATTCCAGGTGTATTCACAAGTGGCACAGAAGATTGGGGCATGCCAGTTTCCGTGTTCTTAGAAAGATGCCGGAGTTCGCAAAAGGTTTTGATCTAAAGGGGTGTAAGGTGTTTTTGGATTGTGCGGTTTGCAAAAAGGCTAAATCCAAGGCGACTGCAATTCCAAAACACGCTACACGCCAGTCAACACGCATTTTTGATTTGGTACACACTGACATAGTGGGTCCTTTCCCACCAACACTTGGTGGCAGAAAGTATTTTTTAACAATTGTTGATAATCATTCTAGATATGGATTTGTATATCCTATGAGAGAGAAATCTGAGACCTTTCAGATCTTTAAAGACTTTGCAGCTTTTGTTTCTACACAATACCAAGTTCGCATCGCCAGAATCCAGAGTGACCGTGGTGCAGAATTCATGTCTCAGCGTTTCCAGGACTGGATGCGTAAGAATGGAATTCTTCATCAGACATCTGCTCCATATACACCGGCTCATAACGGAGTCGTAGAAAGAAGACAAGGGGTTCTACAAACCATGATGCGTTGTCTTCTAGAAGATGCCAATCTCAGTAACACATACTGGGGTGAAGCAATCAAGTATGCAAATTACATTGTCAACCGTACTTGGAGCAGTGTAATCAATCAAACTCCTTTCTACATGCTGTATGGCTACAAGCCTGATCTCAAGAACCTCCACATTTTTGGTTCATATGCTATGGTGAACACTCCCTTAAGTCAAAGAAGAAAGGGAGGTACAGTAGCAAAGAGACTGAGATTTATGGGTATTGATGATAATTCAAAATGGTACAAATTCATTGATACCAAACATGTGATTGTCATTTCACAATCTGCTAATTTTGAGGAAGATATTGACTGGTCCAGGATTCATTCCAATGATCCTGAAGTTTATTTTCCTAGAGATGGTGTTCCAGATGCCACGCAGCCTGATGACAATTCGCAGGCAGATATTCCTTCTACCAGTTCTTCACAACCTGATGTTCCGTCTTCGCAAGCCGCGGATGCTGATGCTAGCGACGAACGTGAGGATGAGGATGATGATGATGAAGAAGAAGAAGACTGGTCTGTTGCTCCTAGACGCTCCAAGAGGGCCACAAAAGGAATCCCTCCACAACGTTATTCATGGCAACTGACAAAATCACCATTACCTTTGATTTGCAACGTTACTCTTCCTCCAGAGACATTCACACAAATCAAACAGCTTCCTGATTCAGAACAAGTGGTATGATGCAATGCAGGATGAAATGGACAGTTTAAAGAAACTTAATGTATTCACACCTGCAAAACCTCCAGCAAACAAGAAAGTCATTGGCACCCGATGGGTCTACAGAATCAAGAAGAAACCGAATGGTGAGTCTTTATACAAAGCCAGACTTGTAGCTCAGGGTTTCGCTCAACGTTATCCTGAGGACTACACAAACACTTACTCACCAACAGTCAGAACTGAAAGTGTAAAAATTGCTTCAACCACTGCAACTATTCTTGGTTTAGAAGTTTTTCAATTTGATGTGGACACAGCTTATCTACATGCAGACCTGGATGAAGAGATCTACGTGAGAAGCCCTCCAGGATTCCGAAAGCAAGAAAGGGATACCTCGTTCCTGAACAAAAGTCTTTATGGTCTGAAACAGTCAGGTTTAATGTGGTATTTATGTCTTACTGACAAACTAAATTCAATGGGCTTTATTAAGTCCGAAACTGATGAATGCGTGTTCACAAAAAGATCTAACAATGCATATGAGATAATTCTTGTTTATGTTGATGATATTGTTTATATTGGTCCAAATAAGAAAATGAGTGAGATTTTTGCCAAAAGTTTGCAGAGATACTTCACACTAAAATCTTTGGGACACATTAGCACTTATTTAGGTGTTCAAATTGAAAAGACACAGAAGGGGTTTAGTCTTTCACAAGAAGAGAAAATTGACCACATTCTACATCGTTGCAACATGAAAGATGCTAGCACAACAAAGACACCCATGCAAACAGATTTTCACAACTTAACACATGAACCAAGTCCTGAGTTCGAGGATCAAACACTTTATCGTTCAGTCATTGGTTCACTATTATACATTAGTAGTTGGACCAGACCTGACATCGCACTTAGTGTTAATCTTTTATCACGACACGTAGGTAAGGCAACACAATTTCATTGGTCATGCATTAAGAAGTTGTTGAAATACCTGAAACACACTAAACACATGAAGTTATTGCTAGAACCAACACACACTGATCATCCACAGTTAATTTGTTTTGCTGACGCCGACTGGGCGAGCGACAAGAAGTCACGCAAAAGCACTTCTGGTTACATGATGTTCCTAAATGGTTGTCCTGTTTACTGGCAAGTGAGAAAACAGAGTTTTGTTTCATGTTCATCTACTGAAGCTGAATATGCTTGTGTTTCAGATGCTTGTAATTCTCTAACGTGGTTTGATGCTTTGATCACAGATATCTGGACACGTCCGATTCGACCAATCACCGTGATGGAAGATAATGTATGTGTGGTTTATATTTCTGAGTCACATTTCACAGGTTCTAGGTCCAGACACATTGACATTCGTTATCAAAACACAAAGCAATTAGTTAAGCAAGGTTTTGTTAAATTGCAATATGTTTCTACACATGATCAGATCGCAGACATGCTTAACAAACCACTCGCCGCAAATCAACACGAGTATCTGCGAAAGAAGATGTGCCTTAATTGATGATTTGATGACGTCAGCCCAGACTAGCAAAAGAAGGGGTGTCACGATGTTAAAAAGTTTTCTAGGCATGAACTGACATTCAAGAGTTAAACTAAGAAAGCTTTATTGCGCAGGTCATAAAACAAAATGTTATCTGAAAGTGATTTATTGCGCATGCGTCACACATTCCAGAATTCCTTTCTTCTTTGTTCGGCTGCCAACTTGGCAACCGGAGCTTTCATTATCAAAATGTAACAATTAGTTATTTTCTGTTTCATTTACTTTTTTTAATTTATTATTAAAGTTTGTTTATTAATTAGAATACTTCTTAAAGACTTTTATTTTTCTTAATATCTCAAAAGATATGAGGAAGGGAATCAGCCCGATCCATTGATCTCATATTTTCTCCAGGGCGTTTTTCCCCTGACAGCCTCCACCTTGCCCGGCTCCATCGCAATTCCTTCAGGGGATATACGGTGCCCCAGGAACTCGATGGTAGTCTGCCAGAATTGACACTTCTCCAGCTTGGCAAATAAGCGATGTTCTCGGAGTCGCTGCAAGACCAGACGCAAATGACGTTGATGATCCTTCCGGGACGTGGAGTAAATCAAGATGTCGTCCAGGTAAATGACAACAAACTGATCCAAAAGGTCCCGGAAGATGTCATTCATAAAATGTTGGAAGACAGCCGGGGCATTGGTCAACCCAAACGGCATGACAGTGTACTCGAAATGTCCGTATCGGGTGTCAAAAGCCGTCTTCCATTCGTCCCCCGCCCTGACTCAGTCCAGATTGTAAGCCCCACGCAAGTCCAGTTTTGTGAACACCGTTGCCTCCCGGAGCCGCTCCAGCAATTCAGGTATCAGGGGCAATGGGTAACGGTTACTTATCGTGATGGCATTCAGGCGCTGGTAATTGCAACAGAGTCTCAGATCCCCGGTCTTCTTTTTTACGAACAAAACTGGGGCAGACAAGGGCGAAGACGAAGGCCGGATAAACCCCCGGGCGAGGTTCTTGTCAATAAAGTCCCGCAATGCAGCCAACTCCGGCTCAGACATGGAGTAAAAATGGCCCGTCGGGAGTTTCGCATCAGGTACCAGGTCAATGGGACAGTCATAAGGCTGTGGCGGTGGCAGTTGATCCGCCTCCTGTTCGCTAAAGACATCCGCGAACTCCGCTAAATCCGGCGGCACTGTCACCTCGGCCGATCTGGGCACCTGAGCCACACAAATCTGCCGGGTGTGGTCGACGCATTGCAAGGACGGGAACGAGATCCGGTTCTGCGACCAGTAGATCTGAGGGTCGTTAGCCCGCAGCCAAGCCAAGCCCAACACCACGGGGAAATGCAGGCCCGAAGCCACGTAAAATTGGATGGCCTCCTCATGCTCCCCGAGGATCAAGCGCAAAGGCTGTGTGGCGACCTTAATCGGCCCAGACAGAAGCACCCGGCCGTCAATGGTCTCCACCCGCATGGGAGGGTCCACCGGACACAGAGGGACGTTGTATTTAGTAGCAAACGCTGCATCCATAAAGTTTGTGGTAGCCCTGGAATCGACCAAGGCATGAGCTGGAATTCCCTGTGGACTACCCGACAAGAGAATGTGCGCTGCTAAAATCATATGCCGTGGAGGCCCCTCCACCTCTGTTGCGGCCTGTGCTCGACCCGAAGTCTCCCTCAGATTGGGCCCCGCCCATTTCCCGACACGTTGTTGAGGGGAGGCCGCAGTCCGCACAGCCCCCCTACCCTTTTTGGGACAAACCAAAGCCAAGTGTCCAAGATCCCCACAGTAGAAACACAACCCCCCTGCACGCCGTCTGTCCATCTCCGTGCGCAACAAGCGGGGTTTGGCGGCACCCAACTCCATGGGCTCCTGCAGTCTCTTGAGGGACCGGCACCCTACTGGTCTCCTGGGACATGCAGCGAGGCCTCCGCCTCTGCAGCCGGGCGTCTATCCGGAGGCACAAGTGGACCAACGCGTCGAACGTCGGTGGCCTGTCCACCCTCACCAACTCATCCTGCAGGTCATCTGACAGCCCATCCTGAAAAGTGTCCATGAGGGCAGGCTCATTCCAGGCTGAGTCCTGACTAAGCAGCCGGAATTCGCTGACATAATCCTGCAAAGAGCCACGTCCTTGTTGCAAAGACTTAAGGAGTCTGGTGGCTGTTTCCTCCTTAATCCTCAAACATCAGCCTGAGATGGCTACAAAAACCCTGGAAATCGTCTAGCAGAGGGCTCGGCTGAGAGAGCAACGGAGTGGCCCACCGAGCTGCTGTGCCTGAGAGCAAGCTGATAATAAATCCCACCTTCGTCCGGTCGGTGGGAAAGTCCTATGCTCTCAAGCTGATAAACAGCTGGCATTGTCCCAAGAACGCTGCAAACATCGCTTGTTTGCCATCAAACTTGTCTGGTGTAGCCACTGGGCATTTCCTCCTTGGCTGGGGGTGGGGGGTAGCAAGCCCCTGGAGCTGAGAGACCTGACCAGCCAGCAAAGCAATCTATTGAGCCAACTGGGCATTCTCAGCCTGGAGGTGCTCCATTGCAACTTAATGGAGTTTTGTTTGGGACAGGAATCAATCTGTTCTGACCCCCTCCTCTTGTATAACAAGTCACTCCGACACAAAGTCTCTTCCAGATGTTTATTGACATACAGGTTCAACCTTGGCAGCAATCCAGCCTGCCAAGGTCAAGATAGCACTCTGGGCAGCAATCCAGCTACAGTGACACCCCTTGGCAGCAATCCAGCTACCAAGCTCCAGATAATCACCTTAGCAGCACTCCTGCCTGCCAAGGTCCAGGGAACAGATTGGCAGCAATCCAGCCTGCCAAAGTATGACACAGATCTGAGTTTCTCCAACTCCAATGATCAGTTGATTCCTGCAAAGGGTGTGTCCACAAACAGTCCCTTTATAGTCTGGAGAGGAGTCTAATGATCAGCAGCTGAGAGCAGTTACCTCCTGTAATTGCTCAATTGCTCCTTACGCCGGGTAGCACGCCGGTAACGAGCATCTAATAGCTCACTGCTGATGTCTGACTCACTGTCCCGTGACTCCTCCCCACTGCTCCAAGGCATGACATCAGGAGCCCCCTTCCTTTGGCTTTCACCACTGCTCCATGCCTCAAGCGCCTCCTGGTGGCCAACCAGCCTCTCTGCGCCCTGCTCAGAATCGGAACCCTGTCCAGGGTCCTCCACATCCTCCTGAGCCGACTCAGAGGGACCCTCGCTGTCGGAGTCTGGTGGCAACTCCAACGGCTCCTGCTGGGCCACAACAGTTATCTAAAGAAAAAAAACAGGAAAAAATTTTTTGTCATTTATATCACATCTCCTCCCCACCGACCCAAGAAAAATTACATCTTTATAATAAAGTCTAAACAAAAGTTTGTTAGTAAAGTTTATAAGTGCCCAAGAAAAATTACATCTTTATAATAAAATCTAAACAAAAATATATTAGTGAAATTGATAAATCTTTTCCCCGGGTCGCAATTTACAGTTTATATCCAAATTATTTTTACTATTTTTACTTTGAGATTATTATTTCATTATTATTATCATAATTAGTTATTAATTAACAAATAAACATTTTAAAGAAAACATTCTAAAAGTGTCTAAGAAATCCTACTTATTAATCACCAAAGGTTAACTAAGTTTTGAGTTATCAACCTTCATCATCAGCCTGTGTCTTTCCAGGAACAAAACTGTCTTATCTCTTTAGCCAGTTGTTGTGTCAATTCTCTTATAAACTTCTTTATTAAGTTTTTAAAAACTTCTCTCCGCACTTTTTTGCTTGAAGGATCTCTCATATAGTCTTGTTACCCTTGAATTGGTATTGGTATTAAAATTGGCATGTCTTTAATTATCCGATGTCTTTCTAAAGCTGTTTCTCTTCTTAATTCCATCATCAAATCCATATCTTGACAGGTGGGGTAGAGCTCCAGATCTTCAAGTATGTAATAATAATCAGATTCACTTTTCCATGTTTCCTCCTTTCCACTTTCACTCATAGATGCTCCATTATAAGGTTCATCTGTTATCCTGTCTTTATCTTCTATATCTTCACTCCCTTCTTTAATTTTTGAGGCTCCAGTCCCTTCATCTTTTATTGAGCCAGACAATAAACTATCTAACTTCTTATCAAACGTCTCAAATCCTTCCAATATCTTTAGAATTCCATCCAAAAATCCTGGTAGCTTAGGGTTTCTTCATCTGTATATGAATGCATATTTCCCAGAAGAAAAGAAAAAGTTTAAAATCCACTGCCACTCTCGCCTTCAATATCTCTTTTATGTATAAAAATATTTTTGTTTTAAATTTGCTTAAACATAAGATTCTTTTAATTTTTTCAAGAAGAAAAAAATGAGGGTTCTATCTTTTCTTTTCTTTCCCTTCCCTTGTCCAAAATATTCCACAAAGACACCTGCAAGAAAACAGTTTGTGTCCTTGAGCCGGTATCAGTCTCTACAGACAAGCTGCAAACCCTCTAGTTACAATGTCAAGAAACTCAGAGAAAATAGAGCAAAGGATACTTTGTTTCAAAAAGAGAAAAAAACCAAGTTCTGGCTTCCAAATGGCAGATTCAACTTTCTCTTATTCGTATCAAGCTTAAGGAGAACAAAAATCTCTAAGTGTCTTTAATAAAATTTAATAATCAGTAAGAGGAAGGATTATTAAAGTGAAAAAAGTTTTAGATCAGCAAAAAAATAAAGGTAGCACAGATTAGGAGAAAAAATCAATTCATTCACTTAAGAGGAGAAATGGGAAGCATTCCAATCACTTCAATCCACAAAACGCTGTTACATAGAAGAGGGGAAAAAAAACTTTCTAAGGCAGTCCAATAAAGATAAATTTCGCCACTTTATTCTTTTGCTTAAAGGACTAATTTATCTTTTTTTTAAAAAAAATTCTTTGGGCAATCATTCTCAAAGAAAAAAATCTCACTTTCACTGCCTTCTTTCCGGAGCCGTCTCTGACTTTGTCAGCCTGGGGGCTGTCTATTTACCACCGGCTTGGAGAACATCCCTTGGGTCAATCAGGGACTTTGCGGTGTCCCTGAGACCAGCAAGGATTTGTCTCCCTGTCACCATCTCTCCGGGACGGTTTAGATCCATACGGACCGTGCAGCTGGTAAAAGAATCAACGGCGGTCTTGGACTATCGAGACCGCACGTTGTGTCGTCGCGATGTCTGGCTCGTTCCAAATTCAATGATTTCTTGTTCTGAAACAGGAATAAATGGTGGATTTTCTTCTCGTCTTTTGGAATTAGCCCCATGGTCTGGCATTCTATTTATTTTCCTCAGAATGAACTCTAGCAGCAGGCATGGTCTCCTTCTCCTCTTCTCCTATGGGTTTTTTGGGGTGGGTGGGTGGGGAGACCAAGAAAAAACCTTCTCCAAGAGATTCACCTAATCTGTCCTCTCTGATCATCATGCACTGTTGTTCAGTGACTTTCCATCTACATGAAATGCATTTAATGTGGGCAAGATAAAAAAGAAAGGACCAGGCTTGATATACAAACTCATTTTGGCTATCTCAGGATCTTAATACAAATAAATAAATAGATAATGGGGGAAATGGCCAATGTGTGTGTTGGACACTGGTCTGCTGAAGGTTCTGCCTGATATTCTGAAGGTTTTGCCTGGTATGATTGCTTGTACTACATCTTCTTGCAGGCTGTTATATTGGGGCATGCGTGATGGAGCATTGGCTAAAAAGTTCTTCCCGGCTGGGACGTAATTCAATTTAAAATTAAACCGTTGGAAATATTGTGCCCACCGAACCTGTTTTGTAGACAGCCCCTGTGATGTTTAAAGGGCCTCCAGGTTTTTGTGGTCCGTCCATGTCAGGGAAAAAAAATATGCCCTGATATCTGAGATCAATGGACCGTGGCTGATTCCCTTCCGCATATCTTTTGAGATATTGAGAAAAATAAAAGTCCTCAAAAGTATTCTAATTAATAAACAAACTTTAATACGAAAATAATAAAAGTAAATGAAACAGAAAATAACTAATGGTTACATTTTGATAATGAAAGCTACGTCTGCCAAGTTAGCAGCCGAACAAAGAAGAGAGGAATTTTGGAATGTGTAACGCGTGCGCAATAAATCACTTTCAGATAACATTTTGTTTTATGACCTGCGCAATAAAGCTTTCTTAGTTTAACTCTTGAATGTCAGTTTAGGCAGTTCAGGCTTAGCAAACTTTTTAACATCGTGACACCCTTTCTTTTGCTAGTCTGGGCTGACGTCATCAGATCATCAATTAAGGCACATCTTCTTTCGCAGATACTCGTGTTGATTTGCGGCGAGTGGTTTGTTAAGCATGTCTGCAATCTGATCATGTGTAGAAACATATTGCAATTTAACAAAACCTTGCTTAACTAATTGCTTTGTGTTTTGATAACGAATGTCAATGTGTCTGGACCTAGAACCTGTAAAATGTGACTCAGAAATATAAACCACAGATACATTATCTTCCATCACGGTGATTGGTCGAATCGGACGTGTCCAGATATCTGTGATCAAAGCATCAAACCACGTTAGAGAATTACAAGCATCTGAAACACAAGCATATTCAGCTTCAGTAGATGAACATGAAACAAAACTCTGTTTTCTCACTTGCCAGTAAACAGGACAACCATTTAGGAACATCATGTAACCAGAAGTGCTTTTGCGTGACTTCGTGTCGCTCGCCCAGTCGGAATCAACAAAACAAATCAACTTTGGTTGATCAGTGTGTGTTGGTTCTAGCAACAACTTCATGTGCTTAGTGTGTTTTAGGTATTTCAACAACTTCTTAATGCATGACCAATGAAATTGTGTTGCCTTACCTACGTGTCGTGATAAAAGATTAACACTAAGTGCGATGTCAGGTCTGGTCCAACTACTAATGTATAATAGTGAACCAATGACTGAACGATAAAGTGTTTGATCCTCGAACTCAGGACTTGGTTCATGTGTTAAGTTGTGAAAATCTGTTTGCATGGGTGTCTTTGTTGTGCTAGCATCTTTCATGTTGCAATGATGTAGAATGTGGTCAATTTTCTCCTCTTGTGAAAGACTAAACCCCTTCTGTGTCTTTTCAATCTGAACACCTAAATAAGTGCTAATGTGTCCCAAAGATTTTAGTGTGAAGTATCTCTGCAAACTTTTGGCAAAAATCTCACTCATTTTCTTATTTGGACCAATATAAACAATATCATCAACATAAACAAGAATTATCTCATATGCATTGTTAGATCTTTTTGTGAACACGCATTCATCAGTTTCGGACTTAATAAAGCCCATTGAATTTAGTTTGTCAGTAAGACATAAATACCACATTAAACCTGACTGTTTCAGACCATAAAGACTTTTGTTCAGGAACCAGGTATCCCCTTCTTGCTTTCGGAATCCTGGAGGGCTTCTCACGTAGATCTCTTCATCTAGGTCTGCATGTAGATAAGCTGTGTCCACATCAAATTGAAAAACTTCTAAACCAAGAATAGTTGCAGTGGTTAAGGCAATTTTTACACTTTCAGTTCTGACTGTTGGTGAGTAAGTGTTTGTGTAGTCCTCAGGATAACGTTGAGCGAAACCCTGAGCTACAAGTCTGGCTTTGTATAAAGACTCACCATTCGGTTTCTTCTTGATTCTGTAAACCCATCGGGTGCCAATGACTTTCTTGTTTGCTGGAGGTTTTGCAGGTGTGAATACATTAAGTTTCTTTAAACTGTCCATTTCATCCTGCATTGCATCATACCACTTGTCTTGTTCTGAATCAGGAAGCTGTTTGATTTGTGTGAATGTCTCAGGAGGAAGAGTAACGTTGCAAATCAAAGGTAATGGTGACTTTGTCAGTTGCCATGAATAACGTTGTGGAGGGATTCCTTTTGTGGCCCTCTTGGAGCGTCTAGGAACAACAGACCAGTCTTCTTCTTCATCATCATCATCATCCTCGTCCTCACGTTCGTCGCTAGCATCAGCATCCGCGGCTTGCGAAGACGGAACATCAGGTTGTGAAGAGCTGGTAGAAGGAACATCTGCCTGCAAATTGTCATCAGGCTGCGTGGCATCTGGAACACCATCTCTAGGAAAATAAACTTCAGGATCATTGGAATGAATCCTGGACCAGTCAATGTCTTCCTCAAAATTAGCAGATTGTGAAATGACAATCACATGTTTAGTATCAATGAATTTGTACCATTTTGAATTATCATCAATACCCATAAATCTCAGTCTCTTTGCTACTGTACCTCCCTTTCTTCTTTGACTTAAGGGAGTGTTCACCATAGCATACGAACCAAATATGTGGAGGTTCTTGAGATCAGGCTTGTAGCCATACAGCATGTAGAAAGGAGTTTGATTGATTACACTACTCCAAGTACGGTTGACAATGTAATTTGCATATTTGATTGCTTCACCCCAGTATGCGTTACTGAGATTGGCATCTTCTAGAAGACAACGCATCATGGTTTGTAGAACCCCTTGTCTTCTTTCTACGACTCCGTTATGAGCCGGTGTATATGGAGCAGATGTCTGATGAAGAATTCCATTCTTACGCATCCAGTCCTGGAAACGCTGAGACATGAATTCTGCACCACGGTCACTCTGGATTCTGGCGATGCGAACTTGGTATTGTGTAGAAACAAACGCTGCAAAGTCTTTAAAGATCTGAAAGGTCTCAGATTTCTCTCTCATAGGATATACAAATCCATATCTAGAATGATTATCTACAATTGTTAAAAAATACTTTCTGCCACCAAGTGTTGGTGGGAAAGGACCCACTATGTCAGTGTGTACCAAATCAAAAATGCGTGTTGACAGGCGTGTAGCGTGTTTGGGAATTGCAGCCGCCTTGGATTTAGCCTTTTTGCAAACCGCACAATCCAAAAACACCTTACACCCCTTTAGATCCAAACCTTTTGCAAACTCCGGCATCTTTCTAAGAACACGGAAACTGGCATGCCCCAATCTTCTGTGCCACTTGTGAATACACCTGGAATGCAAAGGTTTACCAGTTAGTGAATTCTCAACATTAACAGTTTCATGAGGACCCTCAGGCTTGCTCTGAGCAATCTGTTTCTGTTTTCTCTGTTTGTTGGCTTTAGGAGCCTTTGGCACAGTAACACTTTCTCTCTCTGGGACAACTCTCTCTGGGTCTGCGTTGTGCCTTTTTGGAGTTTGCATACTTGCCTGTGCTTGCCCTTTAGGCTTTGGCTTTAAGTAATAAACACCACCAATCAGCATAGTTTCAGCAACAATATCACCATCTTTAACTAAGTAACTTGCTTTTTCGAGGTGGTGAACCTGGAACTTTAAATCTCTAGACAAGTGACTTTGACTAAGCAAATTACTGGTTGCTGAAGGTATGTAATAAACATCTGGGATGTGTGTATCGAGCTCTTCAATGTAAACAGTTCCTTTTCCCATAACCTTGCAAGTGTGGTTGGTGAAGGAATACAGTTCTCGATACTTGGGCTCTGGTTCGCCCATCTCTGTGAAAAGTTCCCTTCTGTGGGTAACGTGCACAGCTGCTCCACTATCTAAAGTCCACAAAAGACGTCTGTCGAACTTTGGATCAGGTTGTGGAACGTTGGTTATGGCCAGTGTCACAAGTGGAGCTTGTGAATCACGCCTTGGACCACGACGGCCTTGTCTTCCGCCTCTACCTCTGCCTCTGGAATCTGTTCCTCTGGGCTGGTACGTGACGGGAGCTGGAACTCGTTGGGGACAATCCCGGGTGTCATGTCCCACACGGTTGCAGGTGTAGCATTTTGGCATCCTTGGAGCGTAGCCTCTTCCTCGGAAGGGACGTCTGGCTGGAGCCTTTGATGCTGGGGGCCGTTGCAGATGTGGTGTAGCTAACCTGATAGCTTCGTCTTCCACTAAAAGTCTGCAAACGTGGTTAACTGTGCGTTGAGCAATAGGCACGTAGTTAATCTTTGCAACAGCATCTTTCCATTCATAATTCAATGAGTTAATGATGATGCTAATCATTTGGATATCATCGATTACATGGCCATTTTGTCTCAATTCACTTCTCATTGTTTTCAGTTTGGTCAAATGTCCACCAATTCGTTCACCAGGTTTCAACTTCGAACCATGGAACTCAGACATGAGCAAACATGAAGATTCAATTGAAACGGGCCTGTAGCAATCTTCCAAAATAGCCCATATTTCTTGGGCAGTTGCATCAGGTGGAAAGATACCTTGGATCTCATTTTCCATTGACATGAGTAAAGTCATGATTGCTCTGTTTTCGAGGTCTCTTATCGCAGGTGTCCAGGGTTGACGGGGAGGATTAAAAACCATGGAATATGTGCCTTCTCTTCGAAGCAAGAGCGCAATTTCACTATCCCAGGCTTTATAATTCTCTCCTGACTCCTTTAATTTGGACTCACCAGTCAAGGGGGTGACTGTGAATACCTGCTGAGGAACAATTTGTTGCTCTGGTTGCAAATCTGGTTGTTGAACCAGGGGATGCTGGGGTTGCATCATTGGCCTTTGCATGGCAACATCAAATTGGCTTCCTCGAATTCGCCTTTGGCTTTGCCTTTTTCCATCTAGGGAGGATTCAACGCCGCCAGGGGGTGTTGAAGACTTAACCTTTGAGGGCAAAGTTTGGGCTTCTGTAAAACTCATAGACAGATCTCTATAAATCTGGTCCAATTGCTTTATCTTTTGCTGTAATAATTTTTCTCCGCCAGCAGATGGCAGTGCAGCTTCACTTTTTGGCTGCCTCTCCTTTCTATACGTATGCGGAAGTTCAGTTGACTCAAAGGGACCACGTGACCTCGGTGACGTGTACATGTCTCTTTTTTCTAATTGACCAATGAACTCTGTGGGGTGTGTCTTAGGCTGTTGTTTTGAAGACAAGATGGCGTCTTCAGACATTTTGGGAGTGGGGGAGCTCCTCCTACTTCGCTTTATTTCGTTAAAGCACTCTCTCACCTCCCTAGTATATCTTTCGAAACGTTCTATTTGATCAAGATAGCTTTGCATTTCTTGCTCATCATCTGGGGGGATTTCATAAAATCTGCTTTCTGCGTGGGAGGATTTTTTTTGTGCCGGCAGTTGCCATTCATCAATCGTTTGATAATCTGCGAGGGTCTGGGAATGGAGTGGCTCTGGCAGAGTGGGAAGTTTTGGCTTGGCCCCCAAAAATTCATAATCTCCTGGAGATATTTTAGAAGGAGGAACCACTGACCTCGTTTCGTGGATGTCGCGTCCTGTAGCTCCTTCCCCCATATTTGGCTCGGCACTTTGTTGCTCCTGGAATACGTTTGAAGGTTTTTGCTTCTCTGTGTCCGAGGAAGCCTCCTCGTCAGAGGAAGCTGATTCATCTGTGCTCGCCCCATCTTTCTTTTTCTTCTTTGACATGGCTAATTAGCCTTAGTCGGTTATCTTTAGATAGCACGAAGAGAAAATACAGCCATAAATTGTAACCATCTCAGCTACAGCCAACCTCTGCTACCAAGTTGTCAGGGAAAAAAAAAATGCCCTGATATCTGAGATCAATGGACCGTGGCTGATTCCCTTCCGCATATCTTTTGAGATATTGAGAAAAATAAAAGTCCTCAAAAGTATTCTAATTAATAAACAAACTTTAATACGAAAATAATAAAAGTAAATGAAACAGAAAATAACTAATGGTTACATTTTGATAATGAAAGCTACGTCTGCCAAGTTAGCAGCCGAACAAAGAAGAGAGGAATTTTGGAATGTGTAACGCGTGCGCAATAAATCACTTTCAGATAACATTTTGTTTTATGACCTGCGCAATAAAGCTTTCTTAGTTTAACTCTTGAATGTCAGTTTAGGCAGTTCAGGCTTAGCAAACTTTTTAACATCGTGACAGTCCACACCTCGAATGACTGACTCCCTAGCGCCCTCTAATTGATGCCGCCAGGTAAGGTGCTCCCATCGCACCGCAAATACCTCCTTTTCCCATATAGCCCAGCCTCGTTCTTTTGGCGTGAGTTCCTGGGAAGTGTACGCACAGGGCTGCAGCTGGCCTTTGTTATTTTTTTATCAAATCAAATCAAATCAAATTTTATTTGATTAGCCGCACCCTCTCCAGAAGGACTCGGGGCGGCGTACAATTAAAACACATAAAATATACAAATATAAACAATACATAAACATATACATATGCATGTGCATGGAGGAGGTAAACAAATGAATAAAATAGCATTAAAATTTCAATTTAAAATCCCTCAATTACAATACAAAATACACAATTAAAAAACCCGTCAGGAGCGATATGATAAAACTATGGTTGAGCCAGGCCAGCTACTTGGAAGAGGTGGGTCTTGAGCTTTACGCGGAAGGAGCGGAGGTCAGAGGTGGTCCTGATATCAGGGGGGAGGTCATTCCACAGGGCTGGGCCCATCACAGAGATGGCTCTGCTCCTAGGCGTTGCCCCCCGACACTGTCTGGTGGACGGCACCTGGAGAAGTCCCTCTCTGTGTGAGCGAATTGGTCGCAGGGATGTATGGGGCAAGATACGATCCCGCAAGTAACTAGGTCCTGAGCCATGGAGCGCTTTGAAGATCGTTATCAAAACCTTGAAACGCACCCGATAGACCACAGGAAGTCAGTGCAGCTCGCGCAGGAGAGGTGTCACATGGGAGTACCTTGTACTCCCCATAATCACCCGCGCGGCCGCATTCTGGACCAACTGAAGTCTCCGAGTGCATCTCAAGGGAAGCCCCATGTAGAGAGCATTGCAGTAGTCGAGGCGAGACGTCACCAGCACATGAGTGACTGTGCGTATGGCATCCCGGTCCAATAGGGGGCGCAATTGGTGCACCAGGCGAACCTGGTGGAATGCCCCCCTTGCCACGGCTGTCACATGGTCATCCATGGACAGCCGGGTATCCAGGAGGACGCCCAAATTGCGCGCCCGCTCCACGGGGGCTACTTGTACGCCCCCAATGGCCAGAGATGGAAGTAACTGGTTGAACCGGGGGGCCGGAACCCACAGCCACTCCGTCTTGGAGGGGTTGAGCTTGAGTCGGTTGTCATCCATCCAGACCCGTACGGCTTCCAAGCACCGGAACATCACTTCGACGGCCTCGTTGGGGTGGTTCGGGGTGGAAATGTACAGCTGAGTATCATCAGCGTACAGATGATATCCCACCCCAAAACCACGAATGATCTCACCCAACGGCTTCATATATGTGTTGAACAGGAGCGGCGAGAGGACCGACCCCTGTGGCACCCCACAGATGAGGGGGCTTAGGGTTGACCTCTGCTCCCCTGCCAACACACGTTGCGTCCGGCCGGAAAGGTAGGAGCTGAACCACCGCAAAACGGTGCCCCGAACCCCCAACCCCTCCAGTCGGTGCAACAGGATACCATGGTCGATGGTATCAAAAGCCGCCGAGAGGTCTAATAGGACCAGGACAGAGGAACAACCCCTATCTCTGGCCCTCCAGAGATCATCCACCAACGCGACCAAGGCCGTCTCCGTGCTGTGTCCCGGGCGGAAACCGGACTGGCGCGGGTCTAGATAATCATTTTCCTCCAGATGTCGTGGAAACTGATAAGCCACCACACTCTCTACAACCTTCGCCAAAAAGGGAAGGTTGGAGACAGGACGATAATTGGCCAGCTCCGTAGGGTCCAGAGAAGGCTTCTTGAGTAAGGGTCTCACCACCGCCTCTTTCAAGGCGGCCGGGAGAGACCCTGCACCCAACGAAGCGTTCACTAGGCCCAGGAGCCAGTCACGTGTAACCTCCCAGGATGCCAGTACAAGCCAGGAGGGGCACGGGTCCAATAAACATGTGGTAGGTCGCAGCTGTCCACGCATTCTGTCCAAATCCTCGATGTCAACCAAGTCAAACTCCTCCCAGACTGGTCTCTCAAGACTCGCCATGGATGTCTCGCCAGGACCACTGACAGGGACCCAATCCTTCCGGATTTGAGCGATTTTATCCTGCAGATATTTCCCAAATTCCTCTGCTCTACCCTGTAGAGGGGCCTCCCGCGGCCTCTGAAACAGGAGGGAGCGGGACACCCGAAACAGGGCGGCAGGGCGGTTCTCTGCGGATGCAATGAGAGCGGCACAATATTGACGTTTGGCCGCTCTCAATGCCACAAGGTACGTCCTTAAGTGGGTTCGTACCTGTGTTATAACAGGACAGCTCCCACAGCCACATTGCTTGCATCAGGCTGCACGACAGATGGTTGTGTTGGGTCAGGATGTTTTAGGACCAGTTCTCTGGCAAAGAGAGCGTTTAACTCCTCAAGCACTCTTTGACAGTCGGTTGTCCATATGAGAGGCTGTCCGGGCTGAGGTTTAGCTGTGGTGTTTTTTGTATGCAGCAAATCGGTTAGGGGTAAAGCAACTCTAGCGAACAATGGGACAAACTACTGGTAGAAGTTGACAAAGCCGAGGAAGCTTGGCAACTGTCTATGCATTTTAGGGGCTTGCCATTCCAAGATGGCCTGAACTGGTGAGGATGGTGAGGATCCATTTCTACACAATCTCTGGATATTCAATATCCCAGGTAATCCAAACATGTTTGATGGAACTCACATTTCGAGAGTTTCACATACAGTTTACCTGTTAACAATTTCTGCAGTACCTGCCGTACCAACTGGGTGGGTTCCTCCATGGTTGTGGTGCACATTAATATATCATCCAGGTAGACAAGAACCCCATGGTATAAATGTTCATGCAAGACCCCCATCCTTCTGCTCCCAGAACAGAACAGGCACAGTGTTAGGGTTCTAAATACCATGCAGAAATAAATCATTGTCCAAGGCAAAACATCCTTAATGGTGCAATTTATTCCGCAGGCATGTTAGTACTGCTATGGAAATTTCAACTCTGGAAGTACATTCTCTAAGTTCAACCAGTTGAAAGTTCATGATCTCTCCCCACACCCACAAATCCATCACATGTTCCAATCATCATCTTCCACGCTGGCATGTACACCCATCTTCTTCCGGCCAGGTGTCGATGTGCAGAGACAAAAGATGACCTTGGCTTCTACAAAAGAATGTCAACAATCCATTCTACAATCCTACTCCTTTCTATTCCCCCCTCCCAACTACTACACTATTGAAACAGCATAGAAAATTATAAGAAAGTGTGGCAGGCCAAAGATCCAAAAAAGAATATAATCACAGGCCTGACAGGCGGCCTCTCCTCAAAAGAAAAACGTTTCCTGCAAAGAGAATAACATAAAAGTTAACATAACAAAATTAACCACCTTTTCTCCACCCAGGGGAACCCCTTGACTTCTCGGGAAACTTCCCATTGAATTGCTTTACTAACTTCTCCACTTTCAGGTTCCCACTGTTTACCCAATTAACTTCAGACCAAGGGTAACCCTTCCAATGCACTAAGTACTGTAAGCAACCCCTATTCAGCCTGAAATCTACAATTTTTTCCACCTCAGATTGTATTTCCCCTTCCATCACTAAAGGAGGAGATTGAGCTTGGGTGGATGCTCTTCTGTTAGACCCAATTACTGGTTTCAACAAACTACAATGAAATTCTGGGTCAATTTCCCCTAGACTTCTGGGTAGACTGAGTTGAACTGTAACTGAGTTAACTATCTTCACTATTGGGAATGGACCTAGAAATTTTGGACCCAATTCCTTGCTAAGCATTTCTAATCTTATGTATTTGGTAGATACAAAAACATTGTCCCCCACACGGTAGGGGTTTAGGAGTGAGCGACGTTGATCATCTTGCTTCTGGTAGGCTTCTGCTGCAACTGCTAGAGCCTTCTTCGTATTCTCCCATCCTTTCTTTAGCATGTCCATCCATTCACTCAAAGACATGAAAGAAGGAGGTTCTCTAGGCAACTCAGGCATGGCAACAACTTCCATGCCACTGGTAATCTGGAAACCCGCTAATCCTCTGCTGCTGTGGACCGCATCATTGTACGCCACTTCGGCGAAGGGTAGCAAGTCCGACCAGTTGTCGTGCTGATAGTCCACAAAACACCTGATGTATTGTTCCACCACCGCATTGGCTCCCTCTGCTGCGCCGTTCATGCTGGGATGAACCTCTGAGCTCAGTTCTTGTGTGGACCCAATAGATCTCAGGACCTCTCTCCAGAACGTGGCTGTGAACTGGACTCCGCGGTCTGAAATGATCCTCTTGGGTACTCCATGCAGGCGATAAATGTGTTTCACAAACATTTTCGCTAATTCGTTTGCGGATGGAAATCCTGAGCAAGAAATGAAGTGTGTCTGCTTAGAAAACAAATCAATAACAGTCCAAATTACTTTATGCCCACTGCTGTCTGGGAGTTCCATGATGAAGTCCATTGCGACCTCTTCCCATGGCCGTTTCGGGCTCTCTGCTGCAGGTGCTGTAGGTTCTGGGCTCTTGGATCAGATCATCCACGGCTGGCCTTGTTCCTCCTCCGAGGCCTCCCCTTTGGTAGGACTCTTCGTCACCTTAAGTTGGAGATCCTCTTCCAGAGGCTGTTGGCCCAGATGACTTTTCTGTGCGGGCATCTGGGGCCCTCTCTTAACCACCGTGGCAATCGGTACACACGTTTGTTCTTCGGCAATTCCCTCCTCCGAGGCCTCCCCCTTGGTAGGACTCTTCGCCACCTGAAGTTGGGGATCCTCTTCCAGAGGTCGTTTAGGCTTTTCCCCCTCCGAGGCCTCCCCCTTAGTTGGACTCTTTGTCACCTTAAGTTGGGGATCCTCCTCCGGAGATTGTCTGCCCTTTTCCTCTTCCGAGGCCTCCCCCTTGGTAGGACACTTCCTCACCTTAAGTTGGGGATCCTCTTCCAGAGGTTGTTGGCCCAGATGACTCTTCTGTGGTGGCATCTGGGACCCTCTCTTTACCGCCGTGGTGGTTGGTGCGCACGTTTGTGGCATTGGGGCTGGAGCCAAGCACTCTGACGCTCTGTGGCCAAGTTGACAACAATGGTGGCATTTAATTGGCCCCCACGAGGAATGGAACCTAGTTACATCTCTAAACTCAGGAACTGTTTCATCACACTGCCTTGCTCTCCAACCTGCAGCTGCCCCCTTGGTAAACCCTTCTTCCATGGTGGAGATTGCTTCTCTGTAGGAAGGGGGACTAAGAACCTTTTGGGGCATTGCAGATGCACCTTGTTCCGCTTCCCATCTTGCAGGCCTGGCTTTGGTAATCCCTTCTTCCATGTTGGTGATTGCTACTCTGTAGGAAGGTGGGGTAAGAACCACTTGGGGCCTTGCAGGCGCACATTTTCCCGCCATCCACAATGCAGGCCTCTGTTTGGTAATCCCTTCTTCCAGGGAGATTTCGTCTCTGTAAGAAGGTCTGGTAAGAACCTTTTTGGGCCTTGCAGGGGAGACTGGAACCGGTGGGGAGGTCAATCCCTCGGTTGGCCACTGCCCAGCTTTCTGCCATGGTGCCATCTGCTGAGGGAGGGCAGGTGCCCACTGGCATCCCTCCCATCCATGACTTGGGGTTAAGACCCATCCCGGGGTTGCCTGCTTCACAGGTTGCAGCTCAACCATTGATGGCTGGCTAAGGGGTTTTACGTGCCAAGGACCCTCCTGCTGGCTTGGAGGAGTTATGGGCCAAGTAGGTGCCCTTTGCTGGCTTGGATGAGTTATGGGCCAAGTAGGTGCCCTCTGCTGGCTTGGAGCATTTCCCCATGCTGATGGCAAAGGAGTTGCTAAGTAGCATCTCTTCCATCCAAGTCCTGGGAGGAAAGCCCAATTTACTGCCCAATTTGCTTCATTTACTGGTTGCAGCCCCATTTGTGGTGGCTTGCAAGTGACAGATGCTGGAAGTGTGCCATCTTGCCCTGCCAGCTTCGGGTTTGGAGGCAACAAATAAAGTTTTCAAAGTTCAATGTTCAAAGTTTCCAGATCATCATTGTTTTAGGGCTTAAGTCCGAAAATTCACTTAATTCACTTAATAGGAGCGTGACATCATTAGTTGGCTCTCCCCCTCCTCCTCCTTTCCCTGGGGCAAAGAGCTAAATCGTTTCCAGCCGCCTGTCCGAGGGAGGGGGGGAATTCCCCCTCCCTCCAGCCGCGCCTCTCCGATTCACGCTGAAAATAGGATTTAAACAGCTGACTTTTTTTTTCGTTAGAGTTGTTAGGGTTGTTAAAGGGAATGGAGAAAGTTCACGCCTCACCGCACAGCAGCCGCAACCTTCTAGTTTCTTTTCTCCGATCGGCATCGTAGCGAAGACGCCGGAGCGTCTCCATATCGTGCTCCCCGGTGCCTGGAGCGAGGCGGGGGACCTCCCGCCGGCTGCCGCCAATCCAGGGATCCCCTGCGGTGCCACCCCTTCGGCAGGACGCCTCTACGGGGCGTCCTGTGCCCCCCAAGGAGTGGGAAGCCCACCAGGGAAGCAGGGGGCGAGCAAGGCTTGCTCGTCGCCGTCGGCCGCCGGAACCGGAAGAACTATTAACAATTCTAAAGTTAGTTTATATAACTTGATCTACTGGGAAGAGTACTTTCTGAGAAAGTTGGGAAGAAGTGTTTTCTTTTTTTTTCTTGTTTTTGTTAAGCATGGCAACAGAACAAGGGGGGGCTCCCCCAGGTGCTGCAATAAACCTCCAGGATTTGAAGAATTTTATGGGTAAAGAAATTGCTTTTATAGGTAAAGAAATTAATGAGGTTAAAGAAATGGTCCAGGATACCATAAAAAAGTATGATCAGCTTGATAAAAACATCCAAGCAATAGCCACGGGTCTGTCAGAAGTTGTTCTTAAGGTGGATAGTAAGGTTGAGCAACTGGTTTTGGATTTGGAAACTAAAACGAAAGAAACAGATCTGAAATTTGTGGAAATGGAGGGGAATATGCAAAGGATGGATAATGAGATTATTATGATACAACTTAGATCTATGGAGTACGCCATCAGACTGAGGGGTTTAAGAGAAAATCCTAGAGAAGGCTTAAGAAAAGTTTGTGCCGATGCTTTGGCCACGTTATTAAAAGTGGATGATCCTCATGAGATTTCTGCTAAGATTGATAAAATTTACAGAGCAAATTCACGTATAGCATTACAAAGGCAATTACCAAGAGACGTTGTGATATATTTTATTGAGAGAAACTTTAGAAATGACATTTTGCAGAAGTCTTTTTACTCTTCTCTTCAAATAGACGGGAACATGATTGGTGTTTTCAAGGAGCTACCACCAGCGATGTTAAAGTTTAGAAGGGATTTTGGATTTTTGGTAGTGGAGCTGAAGAAAAGAGAGATACAGTATAGGTGGGATGCTCCAATGGGTGTTATATTCAGATATGAAGGGGTGAGGTATCGTTTGAACACTATAGACAAGGCAAGAGATTTTTACTATGAAATACTGAAGGCAAGTGCAATGCCCCCACGCACATCTACACCAACACCAGCAGATTTGGATGTTTTAGAGCAGAGGCTGTTTGAGAAAGAGACAGAAGAAAAAATAAAGCAGACGCAAAAAGAGAAGGAAGCTCAGGGTGCTGTAGATGGATCCCAAGTGGATCCCTCTGGACTTCTTTTAAGTTCTTCCTTGGAGGAACCGTCCAAGACCCTCATTGAAACACCTTTACTTAAGCCAGTGGAACAACGTGTTACTAGATCTACGACTAGACAAATGCAAGAATCTCAGAAGCAGGGGAAGCCCCAAGCACAATGTGCCAAGAGGGACAAAGGCAAGAAGCAATTTGAAGCCATGGGAGGAGCAGGGCCCAAGATTAGTCTTGTGGAGAGAGATCTTCAGCAAATGCTCTCAACGCTTCAGATCAGGCCAAAAGATGTTTAAATTATTATCTTGGAATGTGAATGGATTGAATTATCCACAAAAAAGAAAAAAATATTTTATTATTTGAAGCAATTTAATAATGATGTTGTTTGCCTTCAAGAAACTCATATTAGGCTGCAAGATTAGAAGTATTTAGTGAATCCAAGATTGGGAACATTTTATGCAGCCTCTAATTTGGTAAAGAAAAATGGAGTGGTGATATATATAAATAAAAGATTTTCAGCTAAAATTATAGAGGCGGATGATAGTGGTAGATATATAGCAATTGAACTTGACACAGAATTTGGTCCTATTTTGGTGGTAGAAATATATGCACCTAATCAACAACAAGAAAGCTTTTATAAGATGCTTCACTCAAAAATTTTGGATTGGAATTTTAAGAGTATTTTAATTATGGGAGATTGGAATGGAGTGATTTCCCCAAGGATAGATAAGAGAACAATGACTAAATTTACTACCAAATTACCACAGGTTTTTTTTTTTGAATTACAAGACGACTTGGAACTAAAAGATGTTTGGAGGATACAACATCCAAACGAGATGGACTTTTCTTTTTATTCAGATAGACATAAATCCTTCTCAAGGATTGATTTTTTTTTTGCTAACACCGGATTTACTTCCTAAAGCTAAGAAAACCAAGGTACTTTCCAGGACACTAACTGATCATAGCCCGGTGTGGTTAGAGATTGAGCTAGGGAAGAGGTCAAGAAGGTCATGGAGAGTAAATGAAAATTTATTTAGATATGAAAAAAATGTTGATGAACTTAAAAAACACATGAAGGAATTTTTTAGTTTTAACATGAATAAGGGTACTCTCATTGAAACAGTTTGGGATGCAAGTAAAGCTTATATGCGCGGGGTCCTGATACATATGAATTTTAAACATAAACAAAGCAGACAGAAAAAGAGAATGGAATTGGAAGATGAAATAAAAAAGAAGGAGCAGCTACTTATAGCAACTCCAAAAGATGAGGCACTCCAGATGGCGATAAAGCTGTTGAAAGATCAATTTCAAATGCTTATATCAGAACAAACAGCAACCAACTTACAATTTGCCAAACATAACACCTTTGCTAATGCTAACAAACCTGGTAGGTGGTTGGCTTATACCTTGAGAAAGAACATGAATAATAGAATTATTGATAGAATTGAGTATGGAGGGGAAACTGTATATCAACAAGATTTGATTAAAAAATCATTTGTTTATTTATTTATTTATTTTATTAGACTTATAAGCCGCTCCCTCTCCTCGAAGGGACTCGGGGCCTTTGTGGACTATTATGCTAAGTTATATGTACAGGACAATATACAGAATAAGTCAATAGATGATTTTTTGGAAGGAAAAAGGGTTACCAAAATACCCGAGCTTCAAAAGGCAAATTTGGAACGTTTGATAACTGCTGATGAGATTATTTTAGCTATAAACCAACTTAAACTAGCCAAGGCTCCAGGGACTGATGGCTTGACTGCAATGTATTATAAAACTTTACAATTGGAAATGATTGAATATCTTACAGAACTATTTTGCAATATACAGCAAGGAGGTAAAATACCTTTCTCATGGAAAGCGGCTTTTATATCATTGATACCCAAAGACAAAGATGGCCCTAAGAAACCAGAGGATTACAGACCGATATCTCTTCTGAACACAGATTATAAAATATTTGCTAAAGTACTAGCCAACAGATTAATGCCAGTTATCCAAGAGGTTATTCATTATGACCAAGCAGGATTTATTGAAGGTAGACATATGAAGGAGAATGTAAGGCAAATCATAGACTTAATTGACTATCTTGATAAGAATAAGCAGATCTCTGCAGTGCTGGTTTTCTTGGATGCGGAGAAGGCCTTTGATCGAGTGAATTGGAATTTTCTAACCAAGACTTTGGAAAAGATGGACATGGGACCATGATTTCGACAGGCGATTGGAGCAATTTACCAGCAACAAAATGCAGAACTTATTATTAATGGAAATTTGTCTACAACCTTCGAGATACAAAAAGGTACAAGACAAGGTTGCCCATTATCTCCATTGTTATTTATTTTAACCTTGGAAGTCTTGCTGAATACAATTCAGGACTCAAACTCCTTAAATGGCTTAGCTATTAGACAAAAGGAATACAGAACTAGAGCATTTGCCGATGATCTGGTTGTTACCCTTTCACATTCTTTGAATTCAATAATTCAGATGAAAAATATCATAGCAGAATTTGGCATGGTGTCTGGATTTAGACTAAATCAAAATAAAACGAAAATGATGGTTAAAAACATGACAGAGACTCAAAGAAAGAGACTTGTAAGTTTGGCAGGTTTCGAAATAGTTTCCAAGGTCAAATATTTAAGAATACAAATTGCAGAATCAAATACAAAACTTTTTCCAAATAATTATGAAGTGTTGTGGCAAAAGATACAGAAAGATCTTCAAGTATGGAAAAAGTTACAACTATCTTTGCTTGGAAGGATTGCAGCAATTAAAATGAACATTCTACCTAGATTCATTTTTTAATTCCAGATGATACCGGTGCTTAAATCAGATAAAATCTTGTTAGAATGGCAAGCAACACTAAATAAATTTGTTTGGAAGGAGAAAAAACCGAGAGTAAAGATGAAGATTATGCAAGATACTCGTGGAAGAGGTGGCCTCAGACTCCCAAACCTTCGATTGTATTATGAAGCTGCGGTATTGACGTATGTAGCAGACTGGTTTGGGAAAACAAAAGCGGAACTGTTGAATATAGAAGGTCATGACCTTGTTCTGGGATGGCATGCATATCTTTTTTATGAAGATAGGGTGGATAAAGTGTTTATTAATCATGTTCTCCGAAGTGCCTTGATGAGAATATGGAAGAAGCACCGGCCTAACTGGGATTATAAAATACCGCTTTGGTTGGATCTTGCAGACACCATGTGGATTACGAATACTAAGTCACTCGGGGGGTGTTTATATAAAGACGTGCTTATTGCTGACGGGGGCGAATGGAAGTTAAAAACTTTGGAACAACTGTTGGAAGAAGGAATTACTTTAAATTGGCTACATTATATACAGTTACAGAAGAGATGGAAAGAAGATCGCAGGGTTGGTTTTATGGATAAAGAAGTGGAACTGATCAAGCAGTTAAAAGAGACTGGCCCAAAACAGGTTAAAAGAATATATAATGTATTGTTAGAAAGAGACTCAGAAAGTGAACTGGTCAAGGATTGCATGATCAAATGGGCTCAGAATTTTGATGAATTGGTTATGTTGGATACGTGGGAAAAAATATGGGTTCAGAATGTTAAATTTACACAGTCACAGAATTTAAGGGAGAATTTTTATAAAATGTTTTACAGATGGTATTTAGATCCTAAGAAATTATCATGTATGTACCCAAATGTTCAACCAAAATGCTGGAGATGCGGGTGTTTAGATGCTACTTTTTTCATGTATGGTGGACTTGCAATAAGGCTAAAGCTTTTTGGATAAAAATATGGTGGGTTATGCAAAATGTATTTAAGAAAAGAATACAATTTACTCCGCAAATGTTTTTATTGGGTATAATTAAGGATTTTACTAAAGGGGAAACAAAATTGGTTTTGTATATGGTTACAGCAGCTAGGTTGTTGATTGCTCAACACTGGAAAAAAGATTCTTTACCGACAATCGATCAATGGATTCAGAAAGTGGCGGGGTTTGAGGAAATGGCAAAAATTTCAGCTTTCTTAAAAGGTCAGAAGCAGGAGAATTATACACAGGAGTGGGTAAAATGGATTGATTATATACAGAATAAATATCAGACTAGAAAGTATTATGTAGCCTTTAGGTAAGAATGTTTAGATTGACAGATGAACAGAGTAAATAACATATGGGATGTTTGGAATTACTGGAGTGGTGCATAGCGGAAGTCAGGTGGGTGGGTTTGATTGAAAGGTGGGGGAGGGTTAGGGTGGAGGGTGGGGAAATATATATGCATAATTAATTTAGAAGATGGGGTTAATGGGATATTGTTACTTTAAGAGAAATTTATGTTATGATTTATATATGTTCAATTAATTTAGAAGATGGGGTTAATGGGCTATTGTCACTATAAGAGAAATTTAAATTATGATTGTTGGGAGATGAGGGGGTACAATATTTGAATGAGAAACTTATCTTAAGACGGGGGGAGGGAAGAGGGTATAGAATTTGTATGTGATCTATATTATATGTCGGGGGGGTAAAAAGGGGGGGGATTTGTTTGTATAAAACTTTTTCAATAAAAACAAAACAAAAAAACAAAACAAAAATAATAATAATGAACAACCACCCGGAACCAGTCTTGTAACCGGGGTGGTAGACCTCGGTAAACACACGCTTGTCGGATGGTCCGGTCCAGTCCCATCCTAAACTGATGGATCAATAGATGCTCCGGCCATGACTGCAGCCTTCCTGCGACTCTGCGAAACTCCCTGACGTACTCTCTTGCTGACCTGCCTCACTGTCTTAGAGACAGGAGCTCCCCCTATGCCTGTTTTGCCCCGGATCCATCCTCAAAGCGAGGCCTCAGCGCCATGTCCCATATTCACCAGTTCCCTTGCATGGTCGCTGTGAAGATCAGCCACCCAGTCAGTAGCCTCACCAGTCAGCATTGCTGTCACTGCTACAACCATCGCCCACTGCAATGGATAAAATCGTCCATAGAGATCCATGTGACTTATAATCTGGCTGAGGAATAGAGCCACGTGGTCAGGGCTCCCGTCAAAGGTGGCCTGTAGTGGTGGGGGACCCCATGCACTTGCTGAGGCCATACACTCAGCAACCATATAGGCCCCTGGTCAGCCAGGTGTGACGCCGTGCCTGCGGCATGACTATCCGCCTTTTGAGACCCTGGATGTTGCCGTTGTCCCTGCTGTCCTATCTCACCTGCAACAGGAGCCCTGTGCAAGGCCTTTTCTGGTTCTCATATAAAGTCAACCAGTGAGGATCCTTGTTCCCAAGGGGCCTGTCATTCCATCCCATGAGGCCAGCTGGGAGCCTGATCTAAACACAGTTGCAAGCTGGATAGATGAAAGTGGGTCTCCTGGCATGGTCCCGTCCCCCCTGCTTGCCACGTTGCTGCAGGCAACAGTCTCCACGGCCAATGTGTCAGTATCAGTCCAATGTGGTTTTCTTTTGCAGGCATAAAAGATGATATCAGAGAAGTTAATTGTTCTCACTGTCAGGACGTTTCTCCTTAGTTTTAGGTTGCTTCTCTCTTTGTTCAGTTTCCATCTATTGCTTCTTGTTTTGCCTTCTGCTTCTTTGGAAAATATATTTCCCTCCTTTCTTTGTGGCAGCCACTCAAAAGACTGTTTTGTGACCTGCCTATCACACTCTTGGGCAAAGCATGTGAGCCATTTCCTCCTTTCAGTGGTCCAGGAAAGTACACCTATAGTATGCAGATAATAAAGTTAAAAAAGGTGAACATTTTTACAGAACTGTAGATACGTTGAGGCCGGGCATGACAAGGAGTGGCTGGGAGGGGAGGGGCCGGGTGGGGTGCCCCTCGATGTGAGTGATGTTGAGTTGGCCATGCTCACCCAGTCACATGACCCCCCACCACCAAGCCATGCCCACCAAACCACGCCCACAGAACCGGCAGGGAAAATTTTTGAATTTCACCACTGCAGGTATTTAATATGCAATAGCATCTTTTAATGTTACTGTGCAGCCTCCATAATGAACAGGTGCTGGGGGTGGAGAAATGTAGGGTTAGGAATTGTGAAATTGGTCCTGTTTCCAAAGTCTGGAGAAATTTTGCTCTTTGAAATTACATCATAGGAGCAGCGGGTTGTTTAGGCAAACAGGCCTCTCCGTCTCATACATTGCTCATGTTAGGCTAAGGTGTCAAATGCTGATTGGATCCACTATAGTATGTGTCAAGTGCACCATGGAAGGAAGCTCCTGTCAGTGCTGATGTGATGATTCAGTTGAAAGGTATTGGTGAAAGAATGCTGTGTGGTCTACATACCGAAGCTGAATGTTTTAGGACGATGGACAGGGCTGATTTTAACAAGCTCAGAGAGAACTTGGGAAAGATTCCTTGGATGAAAATTCTTAAGGGGAAAACAACTCAAGAAGCTTGGGAAACTCTGAAAAATATGATCATGAAAGCCTAGACCAGCACAATACAACTGAAAAAGAAAAACAAGAAATTCAAGAAGAAACCAGCATGGCTGCACAAAGATCTCTCTGACAAATTGAAAGACAAAAAGGACAAGTATAAAAAATGGAAAGGACACATAACTAGGGCAGAATATCAGCAGATAGCCAGAATCTGCAAAGACGAAGTCAGGAAAGCAAAGGCTAAGAATGAACAAAGACTTGCAAGAAAAGTCAAAGATAATAAAAAAAAGTTTCTTCCAACATATAAATAACAAGAAAAAAAAAATCAACGAAACAGTTGGTCCACTAAAGAGAGAAGATGGCAAAGAAGTAACAGGCAGCAGAGAGAAAGCAAAGCTGTTTAACTCATTCTTTGCATCGGTCTTCACGCAAAAAGAAACATTAGTCCAACCTACCAAAAACATAACTGTAACAGACAGACTAGAAATAAAAGTTAAAATAAGCCCCAAAATGGTAAGAGAACACCTGTCTGATCTTGATGAATATAAAACATCAGGACCTGATGGATTACATCCCAGAGTTCTAAAGGAGCTGGCAGATGTCATCTCAGAACCACTGTACCACATCTTCCAAAATTCCTGGAGCAACGGAGAACTACCAGAGGACTGGAAAAGAGCTGATGTGGTTCCCATCTTCAAAAAAAGGGGGAAAAAACAGACCCAGGAAACTACAGACCAATCAGCCTAACTTCAATACCCGGGAAGATACTGGAAAAGATAATAAAAAAACAGATCTGCCAACACCTAGAAACGAGTAAAGTAATAACTAGAAGTCAGCATGAGTTTGTTAAAAACAGATCATGCCAAACCAATCTTATTTCATTCTTCAACATAGTGACTAAATAAGTAGACCAGTGAAATACTGTGGACATAATATACTTAGATTTCAGCAAGGCATTCGACAAAGTAGACCACAACCTATTTCTTGGCAAGCTAGAAAAAAGTGGGATAGATAGCATCACCATCAGATGGGTTCATAATTGGCTGACAAACCATACTCAATGAGTAGTCCTTAATGGTACTACATCTACATGGAGGGAAGTAAGCAGTGGGGTACCACAAGGTTCTGTCCTAGGCCCAGTACTCTTCAATATCTTCATAAATGACTTAGATGAGTGAATAGAAGGGGAACTTACCAAATTTGCAGGTGATACTAAACTGGCAGGAATAGCCAACATCTTAGATGATAGGCGCAAGATCCAGATGGATCTCGACAGACTTGAACACTGGGCCCTATCTAACAGAATGACATTCAATGTAGAGAAAAGTAAAGTCTTACACTTAGGCAAGAAAAACCAAACATACACATATAGACTGGATGAAACCAGGCTTAATAGCAGTAACTGTGAGAGGGATCTTGGAGTCTTAGTGGACAACCAATTAAATATGAGCCAACAATGTGCGGCAGCAGCCAAAAAAGCCAATGCAATCCTAAATTGCATTAACAGAGGGATACAATCAAGATCAAAGGAGGTACTAATACCACTCTATAAAGCCTTAGTAAGACCACACCTACAGTACTGCATCCAGTTTTGGTCACCACACTATAAAACAGATGTTGAGACTCTAGAAAGAGTGCAGAGAAGAGCAACAAAGATGATTAGGTGACTGGAGGCTAAAACATATGATGAACGGTTGCAGGAACTGGGCATAGCTAGTCTAGTGAAGAGAAGGACCAGGGGAGACATGATAGCAGTGTTCCAATATTTGAGGGGCTGCCACAGAGAGGAGGGGGTCAACCTATTTTTCAAAGCACCTGAAGGCCAGACAAGGAATAATGGATGGAAACTGACCAAGGAGAGATTCACCCTGGAAATAAGGAAAAAAACTCTGACAGTGAGAACAATCAACTAACAGAACAGCTTGTCTTCAGAAGTTGTGGGAGCTTCATCACTGGAAGCTTTCAAGAAGAGACTGGACTGCCATCTGTCAAAAATGATGTAGGGTCTGCTGGGCGGGGGGTTGGACTAGATGACCTACAAGGTCCCTTCCAACTCTGTTAATCTGTATCTGATATGTGCTTCTGTGTTCCCTGTCCAGGTAGAGGAAATCCGTGGCTGCATTGAAAAGCTCTCAGAGGATGTGGAGCTGGTGAAGAAACAGCACAGTGCCATTTTGGCTGCCCCCAATCCAGATGAGAGTGAGTTAAAACCTCTTTAGCGGCCCTTGCATATGTGTCCTCAGCCGCTCATACATACACACTGGAAATGCCAAGTGCTCTCTCACCAGATCGTGTGGGAGGTTGGAGGGATGGACTGCATGTGTAAGACCATCATTTCAACCATCTCTCCAAACTGCTGGAAAAGTGGCCGCAAAAGACAGTCAGTGGGGTTAGAGAGCTAGAACAGCTTCTGTTCGAGGAAAGACAGCAAAGTTTGGAACACAGGTGGTGATTAAGGTGAGACACAATGGAGGAGTATCACATCATGCAAAATATGAGGAGTGGGGAAGCATTTTCTCCTCTTCTCACAAGGCTAGCAATGGTGTCACTCACAGAAGCTTCAGGCTGGAAATTTAGAATCAGTTAAAGGGCAGACCTTTGTATAGTAACATTTACAAGTAGTCCTCAGTTATGGATTCTTGGTGCTCTCTGAGCTTGCTTGTTTTCTTGCAGACGTTTCATAACCCAAACTAGGTAACATCACCAGTGCTAGTCTTCATTATGTTACCTAGTTAGGGTAATGAAACAACTGCAAAAAAACAAGCAAGCTCAGAGAGCACCAAGGATCCCTCATTTCAACCCTGAGTTAAAAATATTCTCCTTTATTAGTCCTTAGTTAACAATCAGCAACTGTTCATAATTAGAATAGTGCTTATGACCGGTCCTCAAAGTTCTGGCTGTCCTAGCACACCAGCAGTCACATGATCATGAGCTGCATGCTTGGCACCCAGCTCACACTTATGACGGTTACAGAGTCCACATGACCAATATTTGTGACCTTCCCTGCCGGCTTCCCACAAGCAAAGCAGTGAGGAAGCCAGCAGGAAGATTGCAAGTCCCTTTGGTAAATCTCCCCCACCAGGTAGAAGTCACCCCAAGCCTCGCCCTTGTGCTTTGTTCCACAGCTTGGAAGCAGTAACTTATCTTCCTGTCAGTCTCCTTGTGAGTTGCCTGGAACTTGTGCCTTCCTGCCAACTTTCTCATTGACTTTGGTTGTTGGAATTTGGCAGGAAGCTGCTAGGAGGTCCTCATTTAACAACCTGCAAACCTTACTTAACAAACAGTGAGGACTGTCAGGATTGCTATTACATAGTGATGCAGTCACATTAATTTGGACTTTATGAGTGCATCACTTAGCAGTGGAAATTCTGGTCCCAATTACCATCATTAGCCAAGGACTACCTATGCTTAAACTGGGGTTCTCTGCCTTTAGGTATAGTGATGAACACCAATTTAGGTGCTTTTAAAAGGAGAATATTTTAGAGGGTACTTGTCTTGATGGCTGCTTATTACCTCCAGCACCACAGGCAGCATATCTTAAACACCAAGTTTTGGGGAGTGTCAAGGAAAGAGGGGATACCTCTCTGTACCAGGTTTGTGAGTTGAATGTACCTGATTGACCACTGTGGGACACAAAATGCTGGATGAGATGTCTTCTTGACCTGACCCAGCATAGTTTTCTTTGGTTTTTAAGCTTCAGCATCCTTTTATTGTGATTCATCTTGCAGAAACCAAGCAGGAATTGGAGGACCTCACAGCTGACATCAAGAAGACAGCCAACAAGGTGCGCTCCAAGTTAAAAGGTAAGAGCTGAAGCCGCAGCTTTATGTCTTGTTTTCTTTTTGTTAGCATAAAATGTATCTCTATTGGGCTTTCAATGAAGTGCATGACTTAACAGTATCATGGTGATTCTTAAAATTTTAAAGTCAGCCACTTTTATTCCTATCTTGAATTATTGCAAAGAAAACTATACTGATCTGTTTAAAGTCACAAGGAGCTGAATTCATCCTTCTCGTACTCACCCACCTGTGCACCATAGGGCTTCCCTGTGGCACCTGCATACTTGCCCACCCTTCATAGCATCTGCCCACAGCACCATGTGCACTCCACATCACCTGCCTGTGGCGCCTGTGGCACCTGCAGCACCTGCAGCACCTGCAGCAGCCACTCACCCACCTGTGCCCCATAGCATCTGCCTGCAGCATCTACACACCTGCCCAGAGCACCTGCCCATGTCACCTGCATCCTCACCTATAGCTCTCTGCTAGCCTGTTTGTCTGAGACACCTACCTCTTCCCACGTCATGCTCCCAGGAAGTCCTTGGTTAATTACTTATGCAGTCCTGCGGTTATGACAGCAATTGGACTGTTGGGATTGCTTATGCTAAGTGAAGTGGGCATGTGATGTGTTTTACAACCGCTTCACTTAGCGATGGAAATTCCAGTCCCAATTGCCATTGTAACCAAAGTACTACGTGTACACATTTTACTTTCTCTCACACACATACTTGTCCAGTTAATTAGTTTGTTAGGTTAATATATTGCTTTTCCTCCAAGAGCTCAGGATAACATATGTCATACTCCCTCATCTGATTTTTATTCCCACAACAATTATGGAAGGTTGTTCTGAAATGTGATTACTGGCCCCAAGTCAGTTCAAAGCTTATTTGGATTTGAATGTGGATTTTTGTGGTCGAAGTCCAGCATCTTTCATCTAGGCCTTTGGCAAGGAAGAGTAAGACCCTGCACTTCATCATGCTTGGCATCTTTTAACTTTACATTTTATGTTTTAATGGTTTGGTTGTAATTTCTTTGATGGTTGAGAGAATCATTGAGAAAAGTTTAATAACAAAATTTAAGACAAATTTAATAGCAAGTTTAATAAATTATGTAATAAATTTTAATTAATTAATTATACTAATTGCTACAACATATTGAGTCTTGAGTTACAAACCTAAGATAGTTTGCAAAGCTTCAGTTATATTATCACAGCAAAGGATGATTGATCCTCAGTTAAGGAGAAGAAGAGGCAGAGGTGGAGTCAAGAGAGGACGCAGTCTAGAATCCTTATGTGTCCACAAACACTTCAAGTCCACCCCCCCCCCTTGAATTCCATTGATTCTTATCTAATGCTAATTTAGTGCTGACTGTTAGCTGATTAAATTCTTGTGTATAGGCTTGAGCAATAAATCTTCTTAACTGGAACTTAACTATGGTTCTGATTCTTTGTGCCTTTCTTGACCTAGAAACTTTCATGGCTCTGTTCATGAAGGGATCAGATAGGTGGAAACACACTAAATTGTAGAAGGATGCCCTAGTGTGCACAGTAAGGAAGATGACCTTGACAGATATATGCAGACTCTGTTACCTAAGCAAAGCAGACTAAAGTCTTTTTAGATTTAGAACATCCAGATAACATTAAGAAGTAACTCAGACAAGATACTCCTCTAATTCAATGAACTATAAAGAGGAGGTGCAATACAATCAGACTTGCAAGGTACTGTTATTCTAGCCAATCTCAATAAAAGTACTTTTAGACATCCTATAGAGATGATTTTATGGTGTACTGCTAGGTGGAAAAGACCTTGGGAGACAGGGGAACATGATGCTGCCTAGCACAGAGATCACCAACCGGTGGTCCGCGAGAAAGTTTTGGTGGTCTGCAGTGCACCCGGGTGGAAGAGCTGCTCCAGGATGACCAATGGGCCAGTCCTGTCACTAGAGCTGTGAAATATGGAACCGGCCAGGCAGCTTGTGGTGGAGCTGGAAATCTCCGCCGTAGATGGAGGTACGTGCAACTTGCAACTTTGCAGGTGGTGAACGTGCAAGGAGTAGTGCAGCCCTCGCTGGCTGGAATGAGGTAATGGTGCTGTTGGGGGGCACCCGAAGCAACGGGTGTCTGCAACCTGCAGTTCTTTTGTCCCACTGCTGTGGCTTCCTGTCAGCTGAACCCACCACTGGCTGGCCCTGGCCCTCACCCTCCCCTCCCAGTCACTCCTTGCCTGGTCTGAGAAGGGAAGGGTGGGGTATGGAGATTCACTCCATATTACAGAGTGGGAGTGAAGCTTCATCTCTTGCTGGGTCTCACAGGTGTTTCTTCCAGGCCTTGTTGGTGCTCCATGCACCTCAGTCACATGGGGAGACACACAACTTCCTCTCAGCCCCGAGACACTGGCCCAACCCAGTCGTTTTTCTTCGCTGATGCTGTTGGCACCACCATGGCCTGCCCACTTCTCTTGCAGCACAGTTACATTTAGTGTGCTTCACAGTGGGGGAAATGGTGTCCCCTCCTCCTCCTGGAGACAATTATGATGCGGAGCATCAGCTGCAGCCAGGTCAGGCCAGTGTCTCGGGGGGGGGGGGGGAGAGCAGGTCATGCGCCTCCCCAAATGACTGAGGTGCATCCAGCACCAACAAAGGCTGAAGAAGCACCCGCGAGACCCAGAGAGTGCCAGAGAATCAGAAAGAGAGAGAGAGACAGAAATAGAGAGAGAGATGAGAGAAAGAGATGAGAGAGAGAGAAAGACAGAGATACACAGAGAGATGAGAGAAAGAGAGAGATTGAGAGATAGAGATGAGAGAGAGAGAAAGAGATGAGAGAGACATATGAGAGAGACAGAGAGACAGACAAAGAGAGAGGGGGGGAGAGAGATGAGAGATGAGAGAGAGAGAAAGAAAGCGAAAGAGAGCGATAAGAGAGAAAGAGAAAGACGGAAGCTGAAAGCGTTGCAGCGAGACTGGCTGGGAAAAAGCAGGCTCTGCCGAGCATCGTGGAAATCCAGCTGGACAAACCACTGTCAGGAGGTCTTTGGACTGAAACCTGCCCTGGAGGGACAGGGGAGAAGAAGGGATGTCTCGGATGACGTAGAGGAACTGACAGTTCTTCCGGAGGTCAGAGAAAAGCCTTTCAAACTGGCAGCAGGGGCGGCGGCCATAACTGAATGACCGCTACAAAGCTTGGACATCTGCACTAACTTATTGTGCTGGAGCTGTGTTGGAACGGAGTGTTGAAACCAGGTGAGTGATTGACCAACTCACAGAAAAAAAGAAAAAGCTGATCTTTATCTTAAAAAGGGTCCTGGAGAGGAATTAGTATCTAACTGGCTTTCGGGGAATGTTACTGAAAAAAGGTAACGCACCAAAACCTCAGAGGATTTTGTCTTCTGCAGTTTGGAAGTGAAGAAAAATTAACAACCAAAAGGAAGACCCCAGGGGGAAGTCTCTTTTCTCCTTATCTTATTCTATTCTTTGTGGATTAAAAGCGCTTTTGACGACTATTGACAGCTAGCTGTGGGATTGTATTGCGGTTTGAAGAGAGCCATTTACCAGCAAGCAGAAAATACTACACCGGCTAGTGAAGAAAATAATAATAACAGTAAGAGTGCAGCTGTGACTTTGGCTACAGGAAAACATACTTTGAAACCATGAGAATTGTTAAGGAGTATCTGTTATTGTAACATTGTTTGGTGGCAGCTGTTTATAGCTGTGGAAGAGAAAAAAACCTTCAATTTGGATGAGACTGGGTTAATGCTAAAACTGAACAATGGAATTTGGAAGACCCTAAACTTGTAATTAAATGTGGCATAACCCAAAAATTTAAAAATCTGTAAAAATAGTTAAACTTGTAAAATGGCGATTTGGATGCATGAAGAATTATTTGGGATGCTGAAAAGTGCACGTGAAACATTAATGGGTAAAAAAAGATAGAAAATCAAAGGGAAAATACAGAGCAGGAAATAGGAGAAGAGGGGGTAAAAGAGGGCACAAATGAGGAGCAAGAAGATAAGGTGGAAGAAAGAACATTTGAAAATAAAATGCAGAAAAATGATTTCACTGGGATTTACAGTTACAAAGAAAAAGCAGACAAAGGGGGAGATCCCCCCCAAAAGAAACCACAATATAGTAAGGAAGGGAGGAGACTAGGGAAAACCCTGGGGAAAGGTACCAGAATAATAAAAATGAATACTCTGAAGAAAAGTTACCATAAAAACAGGAAAAAGAAAAAGGAAGAAGTTAGGAGAAAAGGGGAGAAGAAGAAAAATGATTAAAAGTGGAATTCGTGAGAGCCCAAGAGAAAATGAATAAAAGAGGAAGAAAGAGGGAAAGAGTAGTATTAGTAGATTAAAGGGAATAGTAGTATGATTGGTATTGTTATGCAACTAATTAAGAAATAAAGAAAGTATAATATATTGTTAATTGTAGAAAAAATTGAAAGAAATGCTCTCTATGTCAAAATGTAACTAGAGGATATATATTGTTTATAGTAAAATAGACCAATAGAGAAATATGAAATGATAATTTGGTGCAATTTTTGAAGGGGCAATTGAAGATACTGTTTATGCATTAAGAAAAAATGAGTATTGAAAAAATGGAAAATAATGGAAGAAAATAATTTGGCTGAAAGTGAAAACCAAGCTCTAATCTAAAATGGATTGTGTAAAGGAGAGGATGTAAAAGGGAAGATCCGGTCAACACTTTGTTTCTATAATATGTGTAAAGTTGTATTAAAAAATAAAAACTTTGAGAAAAGAAAGAGACAGAAAGAAAGAGAGAGAGAGAGAGATAAGAGAGAGAGAAAAGAGATACATTGAGAGAGAGAGAGAGAGAGAGAGAGAGAGATGAGAGAGAGAGAGAAAGAGATACAGAGAGAGATGAGATAAAGAGAGAGATTGAGAGAGATGAGAGTGCAAGAAAGAGAGAGATGAGAGAGAAAGATGAGACAGTTACAAAGAGAGATGAGAGAGAGAGATGAGAGAAAGAGAGATTGAGAGATGAGAGAGAGCGCAAGAAAGAGAGACGAGAGAGAAAGATGAGAGAGATGGGGGGAGAGATGAGTGAGAGCGATAGAGAGAGAGCCCAAAAAAGAGAGATATGAGAGAGAGAGAAAGATGAGAGAGTTACAAAGAGAGATGAGAGAAAGAGATGAGAGAGAGAGATGAGAGAGAGAGATGAGAGAGAGAGCAAAAGAGAGATACAGAGAGAGATAAGAGAAAGAGATGAGAGAGACACAGACAGACAAAGAGAGATGGGGACAGAGATGAGCAAAAAAGAGAAAGAGAGTGATAGAGAGAGACAGAAAGAAAGAGGGATGAGAGAGAGAGAGAAAAGAGATACAGAGAGAGAGATGAGAGAGACTTAACTTAACTTAACTTTATTGGATTTCTAGACCGCCCCTCTCTCAAAAGAGACTCGGGGTGGTGTACAGTCATATTAAAATAGTTGAACAGTAAATATACATGTTATAAGTATACAATAAATAAATTAAACATAGGACTGGAGGAGGTAGTAGAAGTTCCCTGTACAATTTAGTTAAGTTAGATTAAATTTTTTAAAAAAATTTAAAAATTTAAAAACATTAACCTTAAAAGCTATCCCAAATAAAATATCCGCCAGGAGGTAAGAGTAGAACTATAAGTGGGCCAGGCCGGCTAGTCGGAACAGGTGAGTCTTAAGTTTTTGTCAGAAGGAGCGGAAGTCGGTAGTAGTTCTAATATCGGGGGGGAGGTCATTCCAGAGGGTTGGGCCCATCACAGAGAAGGCTCTACTCCTAGGCGCCGCCCGTTGGCATTGCTTGGTGGACGGCACCCGGAGGAGTCCCTCCCTGTGTGAGCGAATTGGTCACAGGGATGTATGTGGTAGAATGCGATCCCGCAGGTAACTAGGCCCTGTGCCATGGAGCGCTTTGAAGATGGTGATCAACACCTTGAAACGCACCCGAAAAACCACAGGTAGCCAGTGCAGCTCGTGCAGGAAAGGTGTTATGTGGGAGTACCTAGTACTCCCCATGATGGCCTGCACGGCCGCATTCTGAACTAGCTGTAGTCTTCGGGTACATCTCAAGGGGAGCCCCATGTAGAGAGCATTGCAGTAGTCCAGACGAGACGTCACCAGCGCATGAGTGACTGTGCGTAAGGCATCCCGGTCCAATAGGGGGCGCAATTGGCGCACCAGGCGAACCTGGTGGAACGCCCCCCTTGCCATGGCTGCCACATGGTCATCCATCGACAGCCGGGCATCTAGGAGGACGCCCAAATTGCGCGCCCGTTCCACGGGGGGCAGTTGTTCGCCCCCTATGGCCAGTGATGGAATCAACTGGTTGAACCGAGGCGCCGGTAACCACAGCCACTCAGTCTTGGAGGGGTTAAGCTTGAGTCTGTTGTTCCCCATCCAGACCCGGACAGCTTCCAAACACCGGGACATCATTTCGACAGCCTCGTTGGGGTGGTTTGGGGTGGAAATGTACAGCTGAGTGTCATCAGCGTACAGATGGTATCCAACCCCAAAACCACGGATGATCTCACCCAGTGGCTTCACATATGTGTTGAACAGAAGGGGCGAGAGGACCGACCCCTGCGGCACCCCACAAGTGAGTGACCTCAGGGCCGACCTCTGCCCCCCTGCCAACACACATTGCGTCCGGTCGGAGAGGTAGGAGCTGAACCACCGCAAAACAGTGCCCCCAACTCCCATCCCCTCCAGCCGGCGCAATAGGATACCATGGTCGATGGTATCAAAAGCCGCTGATAGATCTAATAGGACCAGGATAGAGGAACAACCCCTATCCCTGGCCCTCCAGAGATCATCGACCAACGCGACCAAGGCTGTCTCCGTGCTGTGACCGGGTCGGAAACCGGACTGGCCCGGGTCTAGATAATCGGTTTCTTCCAGGTGTCGCAGAAACTGCTGTGCCACCACATTCTCTACAACCTTCGCTAAAAAGGGAAGGTTGGAGACAGGACGATAATTAGCTAGTTCCATCGGGTCCAGGGAAGGCCCCTTGAGTAAGGGCCTCACCACCGCCTCTTTCAAAGCGGCCGGTAGGGACCCCTCACCCAATGAGGCGTTCACTAGGCCCAGGAGCCAGCCTCGTGTCACCTCCCAGGATGCCAGTACCAGCCAGGAGGGGCACGGGTCCAATAAACATGTAGTGGGTCGCAGCCGTCCACGCAACCTGTCCAAATCCTCGGGGGCAACAGAATCAAACTCCTCCCAGAATGGTCTCTCAAGACTCGCTGCTGACGACTCCTCTGGTCCACTGAAGGGGGCCCATCCACTCCGGATCTGAGCGATTTTATCCTGCAGATATTCTCCAAACTCCTCTGCTCTGCCCTGTAAAGGCGCTTCCCGCGGCCTCTGTAATAAGAGGGAGCGGGTTACCCGAAACAGGGCAGCAGGGCGGTTATTGGCGGACGCAATAAGAGCGGCGCAATGTCTACGTTTGGCCGCTCTTAATGCCACAAGGTAAGTCCGTGAATAGGCTCTTACCTGTGTTCGATCAGATTCGGAGCGCGAGGACCTCCACCTGCTCTCTAGGCGTCTCCTATGGCGTTTCATCACCCTCAGGTCCTCGGTGAACCAAGGAGCCAGGGTGGTTCGTTGTCGTAGGAGAGGCCCCAGAGGTGCAACCCGGTCCAAGGCCCCGGCAGCCGCCCTATTCCAGGCGGTCACTAGGTCCTCCGACCGAGAGCGGGTCAGGTCTACAGGAAGTGGCCCAAGCTCCGTCTGGAATCTATCCGGTTCCATCAGGCGCCTGGGGCGGTACCAGCTTGGACAGTCTGGTTCCACCTCCCCGCGGTGGGGGGTAGCGCCAGAGAAGTCGAGCCGGAGAGATGAGTGATCTGACCATGACAGGGGGGTAATAACTACATCCCCTATTCCCAGATCACTCGTCCACTGTTCAGATACAAAAACAAGGTCCAGCGTGTGACCACCCTCGTGTGTGGGGCCCTGAATTAATTGGGTCAGGTCCATGGCTGTCATGGAAGCCATGAACTCCCGAGCCACCTCGGACGCTTCCCCCGTCGACGGCAGGTTGAAATCCCCCATAACCATAAGTTTGGGGGTCTCAACTGCCGTTTCTGAGATCAGCTCGAGGAGCTCGGGCAGGGCTGCTGATGCATAGCGAGGAGCCAAGTATACTATCAGCAGACCCCACTGCCTCCCTGGGCCCCATTTCACACCAAGGGACTCACACCCGGATATCTGAGGTACAGTGAACTCTCTTGGCTCCAGATCCTCCCGTATAACTACCGCCATCCCACCACCCTTACCCAGGGCCTGGGGCTGATGGAATGCACGGAAACCCGGTGGGCACATCTCCACGAGGGGTAAGCCACCCTCGTGGCCCAACCAGGTCTCCGTTATCCCTGCAAGGTCCCCCTCTGAGATCAACTCATTAATGAGGGGGGCCTTGTTGGTCACGGACCTTGCATTGCAAAGCATCAGCCTCAGGCCCTGGCTCTGTAGTTCCTGGCCACCTAGGCTGCGAGGGTTGGTACAGACGACCGGGCGTGTCCAACAGCCACGGTCTCCCAACTGACTACAAGATCTTTTTCTGCCCTTGCACCCACCCCTCCCTACGACAGTTGTAATAGGGCAACCCTCTGTTGAAGTGTCATTCTCCCTCCCCCCCCCACTACACTCACTTCCCTCCTGGACTCACCTGTTCGCCTGGCACTGGTCCCTCTCCTGGCCTGATTAACCCACCCCCCCACCCTGGAGCCCCCTAAAAAGGATAAAAAACAACCCCAAATAGAGATGAGAGAGTGAGATAAAGAGAGAGGGGGAGAGATGAGAGAGAGATACAGAGAGACAGACAAAGAGACGGGAGAGAGATGAGAGATGAGAGATGAGAGACAGTGATAGAGACAGGAAGAAAGAGAGAGATGAGAGAGAGAAAGAGAAATACAAAG